>NC_134267.1:209675206-210022706 GCF_031893055.1 Leptodactylus fuscus | reverse complement strand
TTGCGCGAACCACCCGCAGCGCCGCCCGTGGCCCCCCACGGCCCTTTCCTTGCGGCCGGTGCGTGCCCCTCCCACAGCATTGTGGGCCGGGACCCCACGGCCCTGCTGCTGCACCTCGGCCCTCCCTTTTCCCACCACCCGCGTCCCCGGCCCCCCTACCCCTCCTTTAGAGATTACAGTAACCTCTTACATGTACCCCCTCCCCCCTTTTCCACATGTGCAATCTGGCCCCCCTCCCCCATACTTACCTTCTGCCTTTTGTTGCCAAACCCGCACCCCCCGACCCCCTCCGTAATCTGTACCACCAGCACCCCCTTCCCCTTCCTTAAGCATCCTGCCGATCCCTGTTCCCACAGTACTCACCATTTACATGCTGGGGAGGTTGTGTCTTGTGGCTGCAGTTTCAACAAGCATGTGCAGTCCTTCCCGTGGTGTGTGTGCTCCCAGCCGCACAGTTCGCTGGTAGGTGTGGCTGGGCTTGTTCGGCCTGGATGCGCTGCTATGCTGGCCTGAGGCAATGTGTGGCCGGCCGGCATGTCAGCGGCGTTCGGAGCGATGCGGGCAGCCGCCATGTTCAGCGTCGGGTTCCCACGCGCTGGCCACGCCCACAATTCAGCGGCAACCTATGGGCTGGTGTGCTGGCTCCATATCCCGCACACACACCGGCATGCACCAACAGCAGCTGTCTGTAAGTCTCTGCGGTGACGTCATGCCCGGCCGACAGCGGAGCAGGAGACAACTTTGGAGGGTCGCAGTGACATTTTAGGGTGAGTCAGACACTTTTAAATTAGCCTATTACCCCTTCCTGGCCAATATGTAGGTGTGTGCGAAATTTAGAGGAGATCCATTCCGCCGTTCGGGTGTGATTGAGGAACAAACATTCAAACATCCAAACACACAAACCCACAAACATCCAAACTCACAAACTTTCACATTTATAATATTAATAGGATGCAACTGTGAAAGTCAAAACAAGCAAGCAGAGATGTGAAGAGTTAAGTTAGTGGAATGATTCTATCCTGACAATTTTTTCTATCGATCCCGAGTGCACAATTGATATGTTTATGCAATAACAGTATTGCACGGTGCTGTACATCAAAGCTAAGGCTCCACGTTGCATAAAAGTTGCATATTTTGGTGGAGATTTTGCTGTGGTTGTTTGAACCAAAGCCAAGAGTGTATTTAGCAGAAGGGAAAAGTTTAAGATCTTCCTTAGGCTGAGATAACATGTCGGAAATGCCATACCATAAAACCCCTATGGTTATGTGCAGGAGGGCTTAGGCTAAGGCCCCACATTGTGGAAAAGCTGTTTTTGTTTGTTGCAGGTTTTGCTGTGTTTATTTTTCTTTCTTTTGAGCCAATCCTAGGCGTGACTACAAAAGGAGTGAGAAATATTAAGGCTGAATTCAAATGGAATTTTTTTTGTCAGGAATTTGGTCAGGAATCTGCCTCAAAATCAGAACTCTATTGGGAGGCTTTTTTGTAGGCTGATTTTGAGGCGGGATCCTGACCAAATTCCTGACCAAAAAAATTCCATTTGAATTCAGCCTTAATATTTCTCACTCCTTTTGTAGTCACGCCTAGGATTGGCTCAAAAGAAAGAAAAAAAAAAACACAGCAAAACCTGCAACAAACAAAAACAGCTTTTCCACAATGTGGGGCCTTAGCCGAAGCCCTCCTGCACATAACCATAGGGGTTTTATGGTATATGGCATTTCCGACATATTTATGAACAGTGTGCGCCAGACAAAACAGAAAAATATGTCCAGCTTGACACTGAATGTGGTTTAGAAAGGTCTAATTTTATGACACATTTATGAAACAGAAAAGAACAAATATAGAACAGATTTTCTTGTGCAGTAGACTAAGTTTAAAATAGTTTAACCTGCCTGGCTTATCCATCAGTCTAGATGCTACAGCGATGCCTCCGGTTTGTGCCGGTCACTACATTGGCTGCCTATTCATTACAGAATACAATATAAAGTTATCCCCCTCCTCCACAAGGCTCTCCATAATGCCGCACCTCCATACATTTCCTCCCTCATCTCTGTCTACCGCCCAACCCGTGTTCTCCGCTCACCCAATGATCTAACACTTACCTCCTCTATTATCAGAACCTCCCACGCTCGTAAACAAGACTTCTCCCGAGCTGCACCACTTCTCTGGAATACTCTACCCCGGACAATCAGATTAACTCCCAATTTCTACAGTTTCAAGTGCAAACTAAAGACACATCTTATCAGACAGGCCTATCACAATTCCTAATGTAAACCTTTAGAATGCCTGACATGAACCCTCCTCTGTTCCCGCTCCCACATTACCCCACATGATATGATGCCGTATCAGACTGTAACTTTGTGTGTCCAGGCACCATCTGCACATTAAAGGACACGACTGATGACGGCTCATAGTTTTATGTTTGTGTAATGACAGTCACCTCTATTACAGAATTATCTAACCTCTGTATAAGCAATGCCGTCCCTGCTACCTCTTGTGTCACCCCCTCTACCTCATAGATTGTAAGCTCTTGCGAGCAGGGCCCTCAGTCCCATTGTGTGAAGTGACTATTTCTCAGTAGTGTATATTTTTGTCTGTATTTGAACCCTACAAATTGTACAGCGCTGTGGAATATGTTGGCGCTATATAAATAACATATATTATTATCATGTATAAAACTTATGAATTTACAACAAGTTAGTTATTCATATTCCTGTAGTGCGCCACATCCTTGTGTCCTCTATGAGCGAGCAATGATCTGTGTCTGCTTATTTTGTGCCAAAAATTATAGGATTATTCATTCTTTAAACCCTGAAAGTTAAGTTTATCATCTACTCATTTTGACAACGTATCGTGTCTATGTGTTTTAAATATTGGTCTCATGGTGAATCTCGACACTTTTAGTTGTTATTTGAGTCCGAATTTTGGAGCTTCCATTATTTAAGGTCCCTATAAGAGATTCGTCAATATGTTACAATCTACAGACAGGATACAGTGCCAAGTTTGACATTATTTTCTCAAAAACTTGTTTAACCTGTTTTTTTTTTCATTTAATAAATGCAAAAAGTTTAAAATCTTTTTTATACTTTTAATTTAATTTTTTTTTCCTACAGGGGCTGAAACCTTTCTATTATCATATTTGATAAAGTCTCCCGGGAAATCTATTTTATGAATATCGTGCGGGTGTTTTTTTTTCTTTGTATACATGAAGTCTTATCATTTCTCTATATATTATCCACAGCTCCGAGAACAAATAACTTTGCTGTCATGACGGTGGTTTTATAGAATATTTAGCAGTAAACAATGCACCATCGACAGTCGACCGGCTGTAAACAAACACAGTGTGATTTTGTTTTCATGCACTGAAGGGTAAGGTATGCTATATGTCTGTCTCGTATAAACAGCCATGTTTTCTATGTCATTGCTCAAACATGCACTGCATACATAAGCACGGCTCACTGCAAACAAATATTGTATAGACTTAGAGAGAGGAATTTATCAAGCTGTTTGCCTTATTTGCATGGTTTAGGCCTTATTTATGGAGAATTTTTGCCACTTTATGTTTTATGTATTTTCCAGGTTATTTTTTTGTCAGTAAGCTGAGGTATGGGAGATGTATCTTTCTGAAATTTTGTGCAAAATTTTGCAATTTTTCAAACCTATTCCTCTTGAATTATAGCAAATGAAATTGATAGCAAATTTTTGAAACAAAGTAATAGTTGTACACTCTTATAGATTTCTCTAAATGAACTGGCACGGTTTAGGAAATCACAACAGCATGTCAATTATACCTACAGAAACACCGGCAGTTTCCCCATATGTGTAATTGTAACAAAGTCCGTGGAGGAAAACTCTGTGAACTTTCTGTTTACAGCGCTGCAGGAAGAACCACGATGTGTTGCCACCACGGTTTTTCCCGCAGCGTTTTTTTTTTTTGCTGTGAGACGTCCCTTGTGGCCTTAGGCTGAGGCTCCAGATTGCAGAAATGCTGCTTTTTTGCTGCAGATTTTGCTGCCTTTTGAGCCCCAAAATCTGGAGCACTTACAAACGGAATGGAAGATATAGAAAGTTCTTATACTTCTACCTTCTGCTCAATCTACTCCTAAAAAAGCGCAGCAAAATCTGCAACAAAAAAAAGCTACGTTTCTGCAACGTGGAGCCTCAACCATATGTGGATTTTCTGGATTGAACCAGTTTTTATATTCTGGAGCACAAGACAAAGGTGCCAATAAAACATATTTGGTAAGGGGGGATTTATTAACCTTTCTACAGTAGAAAACCAGTGATATCATGGTGTATATTTGGCACATGGCCCTTTCTTTTCCCAAACTTGTGCCACAACCCCCAATATGTACCTCACTAACCACATTGTGTGAATGTAAATGGAGTGGGGAGCGTAACAGACTGGCGCAGGGTTGTTTTGGTCTGACATATCTATCTTAGCTCATACTAGTTCATCTACGCCACTTCCTATGTCATAAATCACTTGTTCCTTGCACCAATTGGAACCATTATTAAGACTGGCATATAATACACCAGGCTTAAAGGGGCTCTATCAGCAAAATCATGCTAATAGAGCCCCACATATGCGTGGATAGCCTTCAGGCAGCCTATTCAGGCACCGGTAAAGTTATATTAAACTACCCCCCCCCCCCCCCCCCCCCGTTTTAAAATACTACGGCTACTGCGCAGGCGCCCAGGCAATTTTTTTTATATCAGTGTCCGCTCGCGAGCGCCGGAGGAGGACAGGATCGGAGGACATCGGAGGAAGAAGAGGCGTATATGAAGAAGACACACCATGAATCCCCGCCCAGCGTGCACGATCTGTAAGTATATAATCTTTTTTAGGGTTTTATTTTAAAACGGGGGGGGGGGGGGGGGGTAGTTTAATATAACTTTACCGGTGCCTGAATAGCCTTTTTAAAGGCTATTCACGCATATGTGGGGCTCTATCAGCATGATTTTGCTGATAGAGCCCCTTTAATAAATCTGCCCCACTGTAATCTTATGTTTCCTATAAAATTAGCCAAGAATCCTATCGGTCCTCTGATATTCTGGCGAAAGTTGGACGTGCTAAATGGCAGTGGTTTCTTCTCTCTAGTTTGCATACAACTAAAATCAATGGCGGCAGGAGATGTATCAAGAATGGTGCAAAGGTAGGGGCAACATGGTGGCTCAGTGGTTAGCACTGCAGCGTTGGAGTCCTGAGTTCGAATCCTGCCAAGGACAACATCTGCAAGGCGTTTGTATGTTCTCACCGTGCTTGCGTGGATTTCGTCCCATACTCCAAAGACATACTGATAGGAAAGAATGTACATAGTGAGCCCTATAACGGGCTCATAATCTACATGTAAAAATGGTGCAAAGAAAGTGGAATCGTTGGCTCCAGCAATAAATGGGGTGAAAAATGCAATACCCTGCATGGTTACATAAAAAGGGTTGGATGACCATTGAGGATGCTTCAGACAGGTCATCGATGACAACAGAAATAGTTCCTGGCCTATCATAACAAAAACATATAAAATGATCAGACATATAATAGCGCCACAAAATATTTCATTATTTCTACCGATACATTTTGTGTATTTAAATCTTAGACTTAAATTTGCTACAAACTCCGAGACGAGGAGTGAACTGCGATTACACAAAAATTGTGAGTACAAGGCTCCTCTACTTATCGAGTGACAATAAGTTACAGTGATGTAGTGTGTATGGTAATTGTGCTATGGAGCCTCATCACAATAACATATGGTACGTCCGTGGAAACAACAGCTATTTCCAGCTTTTTCTACAGTCATTTGTCTAATTAACAGCTGATGAAAGCGCAGTGGAAACAAACACTTTCTCCTAACTAATCTAATTAAATTCCTGATTATGTCAGTTTGATGAGGTAATGACCATCCAAGCAGGAAAACCCGGAGCTTTCGGGTTGATTTGGTTAAATACAGAATACTTTCAGTCATTTTTATAACTTTAAATGAAGGTTTATTATTACATTTACATCATTAATTACAGTGTTAGGAATGGTTTACGGATGGAGTTTCACCTTTTAAGCTAAGGCCCCACGTTTCGGAAACGCAGATTTTTCTGTTGCAGAGTTTACTGGAATCCACGGCAAGATAAAGCATGTTGCTTCTTGTTCTCGCTAGCTGAAAAAATCACTAGTAGGAAAAAAAAAAAACGAGCAGCTCCCATTGAAGTGAATGGGAGCCTTTTTTGCAGGTGGATTTTGAGGCGGAGTGCAAAATCTTAAAGGGATTCTACCATTAAAAAACTTTTTTTTTCTAGGTAACACGTCGCAATAGCCTTTAGAAAGGCTTTTCGTTTCCTACCTTTTGAAGTGATCTCCGCCGCGCCGTTCGTTCAAAATACCGGTTTGTACCAGTAAGCTAATTAGTTCTCTCGCAGCAATGGGGGCGGGCCCCAGTGCAGGAAATGCGATGGGGCGTCCCCATTGCTGCTCGAAAACTGACTCCAGCGCTGCCTCTATTTTCTTCTGCATCTTCCCCTTCCTTCTTTGGCTTGACGTCGGACGCCTGCGCAGGACGCTCTGTTTGGCGAACTTCGCCGAACGTACTGCGCATGCGCGAAATTGTGGTGTCGGCACTATGGCCGCGGGCATGCGCAATACGTTAGGCGAAGTTCACCGAACAGAGCGTACTGCACAGGCGTCCGACATCAAGCCAAAGAAGGAAGGGGAGGATGCAGAAGAAGATAGAGGTGGCACTGGAGTTGGTTTTCGAGCAGCAATGGGGACGCCCCCAACGCATTTTCTGCACTGGGGGACGCCCCCATCGCTGCGAGAGAGCTAATTAGCATACCGGTACAAACCGGTATTTCAAACGAACGGCGCGGCAGAGAGCACTTCCAAAGGTAGGAGACGAATAGCCTTTCTAAAGGCTATTCCGACGTGTTACCTAGAAAAAAAAAGTTTTTTAATGGTAGGATCCCTTTAAATGTCATATATCATTTGGTTGTGGCTGTGCTCCTGATCAATTTGGAATTTGTTTTTATTTATAAAATCCATCCGTTTAACCCTTTCCCGACTTTAATGAACTGTTATGGCAGATGTCAGGTGTTTAAATACGGCGGCCACTCATGAGCTGAGCGGTCACCATAACCACCATACGGCAGAGATCCAGCAGTGATGCCTGGGCATTATATCCTCTGATGCCTCATCCAAACCTAGCCGAGGCACCATTTTGCATTCACCATTTTGGGGAGGATTACTATTTGAAACAGCCGTTTCGAATAGCACGCTCCCATATAAATGAATGGACGTAGCCGGCACGTGGAGGGGTTAAGCGGCCGGCCGCCGGCAAAGTCTGTGTGCCGGCCGCTTCCATTCATTTCTATGGGAGCATGCGATTCGAAACGGCTGTTTCTAATACTGTTCGCTCATCTCTATTGCTGTCCCATGGAAAGAGAGCCTGAAACAGAGATCCATTATCATGAAGGTTCCCAGGCTTGTGTTCTACTGTATAGGCTTCAATTACATGCTACATTTTATACTTTTTCACCTCCCATAAAAAAATTTTAAGAAAAAGGAATCAAAATATAAGAATTCTTCCAAACCAATATAAATAACAAAGTAAATCTGAGCCCACAAAAAGACCCTTATACAGATCTATACATGGAAATATAAAAATGTTATCGTTGTCAGAATATGTCGACTACAAGAAATTAAATTTTTTTCAAAGACTTTTGTGTTAAAACGTAACAAAACTACAAATTTAGAATTGCCATAATCCAACCAACCCATACCATACAGATGACCTGTCAATTTGGCTGCACAGTGAGTGCCGAAAAAAAGGAGCTTGTCAAAAAGTAACTCAAATGCAGTTTTTATCTAATTTCACCCCATTCTAAAATTCTTCCAGCTTCCCAGTACATCTTACGGAATATTAAAATGTACAATTTGTCCTGAAAAGCCTGGGAGTAAGAAGCAAATGCGGTCACTGAAGGAAAGGGTTCACAGATATGATACCAAGATGATTCTCTGTAATGATCTCTTATTCACTGTTAGGACCCGGTATTCTCTATCTCAGCCTGGTAGGTTTGGGTGTGGAGTGTCAGAACGGCATTCTGCACGTGAACTGTCCGATGCGTGGATTGTGCTATGAGCTGCACTGCTGACCATTGCTAGTGTGTCTTAGTCTCGGAAGGGGTTAAGTTTCTCTGCTGTATTCCAAATGTCTCATACTTCTGTTTTTTTGTATGTTTTTTCTTTAACCTGATTGAGAAGTTATCAGTCAGGGGCCAGTCTATGGTCAGAGATCCCCAGACCATAACATTTACCTGGTGGGCTGTAAAATTTTATTTGGAAATTCCCCTTGTAATTAGTAAGTAATAAAGATTATACCAACTCTGGTGGATTTCCCCCCTTCCCCCTTCTTGATTAGTTGTCTCTACAATGTTTTGGCTTCTGTTTTATGAGGTTCTTATTTAAGAGCTCTGAAACATATCTCTATCTACCTATCTACCTATCTTGAGAAGGTGACAGGCAGAGTGCTGGAGTCCCAGTATATCTCCCCCAGATTTATGACATATATGTGGTTCCAGGGCAGGGTGGGTCTTGAATAGGCCTCAGCCCCAGATGTGTCTCGTTACTGGGTCAAAAAAGGCTGTATATCCTGTCCTTCAGGGCAGATCCTGAGAGGAGAGGAAGTGCCTGGATCTGTCCTAAGTCTGTGAGACTACTGAGACGGTATTGTGCTATTTTTGGTAGATTCATATGGCTGGCAGCAAGCCTCACATACAATTAGTATTTATATTTTAGTTAGCACTCGGACGAGCAGGATTTATTTTCTTATTGTTTTTGCCTGAAGTTAAGGCTGTATTTTATTTTGCTCATTTTTGTATCTGACATGAAGGTTTATTTACTTTACTGTTTTTTGTTTGTTTTTGTTTTTTTAAATAAATCTGTTTGCTACAGTTTTGTCTTCCTGTCTCTGACTGGTTGCGTCCGCACCAGTGCTGCTACCGAGCTAGTTTCCCCACAATATATGTTTATGTAGCCTATACATATGTAGCATGTTCATCTTGAATCTGATAATTCGCTACACTGCGATCACAAAAGCTATTGAAAGCAAATGGAAAAAAGTTGAATTAAAGTGATTCGCAACTTTTTACTTAGCATGCTATAAGTCATGTTAAACTTGGCTACAACTGTATATACAGTACATAGTAAGTAAAAGTGGTCCTATGTGAAATGTAGGTCAGAACAAACCTGTGAACACAATGAACTTGTCTGCTCCGTTGGTTAATTGTCTGGTAAACCAGCCGATGGAAACTTTCTACAATAAGATTTACAGATGTCGTAACGTAATGAAGCCTTTATAGATATGACGGGGTTGAGGCGGTTATTGTAAACTCTAGTTAAAGTGATCATCAGAAGAAGATTAAAATGATTACGAGGCATAAAAAGTTCAATAGAGACATAAATGATTGCGCCACCGGGGAATATTTTCTCCTGGAATAAATCCAAGTCAAGTCATAAAGTTAATGATTATGAAAAGCCTCTAAAGCAAAATCAAATCAATAGACAATTAGATTGTAAAGGTGATTATACCGATAACAATAAAGCGGGGAAAGACGCCGCGCAGTAAAAGGACGCGCTGCCCCAAGACCTAGTACTCATAGAGAGAGAATGAACTCCATCACTCAAACTACATTCACTTTATTGGCTCAATACTTCGCCATATTAAAACCAAATTTTTACCTATTTAACTTTAATTTCATTATTTCAATTAAATAGAAGAAAAATAATGGTAAATTTGTAAAAAATAGACACAGTGGAAGATAAACTAATACTGTCCAACTTTTATATAGTGCAGACTTAGACGAGACAGTCTTACACTGTACCAGTGTCGAATGGAGTTCGAAAATTTGGTATACTTATAGACTATCTAGTTTTACACCACTTAGTCCTCAACAAAATTTTGGCTTAAAATTTCGGGGCACTGGCCAAAATTTTGGCACATTATCCAGAATTTTGGCGTATTGTCTGGTGCACAGTTTTGCATATTAATCTCCACCGACTTTGGATGCACTGTTAGAAACAGTCTAAAACACCTTAAAAATGATGTGTAAAGCATATGCACACATTCATTGGTGCCAGTTATGCTAGATATATAAATATCCTCACCCATACTATAACTTGAATTTGATTATAGACTCCAGTTTTTTTCTAAAACCAATCTATACATAATATATAAATAACTCAAAATCTGTAGTAGTCCGCCCTGTATAAATCCACAGTTCTCGCCCGATTTGGGTGAAACTTGACATGCCCCTTCTCCACGCACAGGAGCAGAATACTGTGCATGTTACATCTCGCTAGCATCCCCCCGTCATGAGATTTTGGCCCCCAAAGTTAGGCCCTATACATATAATGGGGAAAAGTGAAAGTGAAAGTGCTGAGGGAAAAACAGTTGTGACTGACAGGGACGGATTATAGCGATGGTGCCAAAGAGTTGCTGTTAAAGGGGCCACACCACCACACACAACACACAAACATTTCACAAACACCATATGAACATTACACAGACAGAACACATACACCAACCCACAAGCACAACACCACACAAATGCCACAACACACCACACAAACACCAGACCACTCTAGACACACCCAACACAAACACCACCCCACAAATACCACATGCACACCACATACACGTGCGTACACGCACACACAAGGACCACACACGCACGCAAATACACTCAGATGAATGCACACTACGCATATGGACGAACAGAGCACATGCATACTCACACACAAATAACGCACGGATGGACACTTACACTGTGCACGCACAAACATATGGATCACATGCACACATACATGCATACATATACATGGACCACATCCGTGCATTCACACATGCATACATACACATGGATCACACGCGCGCACACATATGCATACATATACACGAACCGCACATGTGCATGCACACACGCATACATACACATGGATCACACACGTGCACACACACACAAAACACGTCTGGTATCCTTAGTGACTCTTTGCACACTACAGCATTTTTCACAGGGCTCCGGTCCATGGATTTGGCAGTTCCATAGATTTCTTTGTGAATAAAGCTGTGAATTTAGGCAATTATGGCTCAGATTTCCAGTGGAAATGGGAGACTATTTTCCTAGATGCACCAGGCGGTTCTGGTAAAACATTTTTAATTAATTTGCTCCTTGCAGAAATTGGCTTAAACAATGACATTGCCTTGGCTGATGCATCATCTGGGATTGTGGACACCCTCATGGAGGGTGCACGGCTCAGTCAGCATTAGCATTGCCCTTTTATCTAGCCCTGTCTGTAATATCACTTAGGCTGGGTATAGACAGGGTTTTTGGTCCGCATTTTGACACGTAATCCACATCAAAACCCGGCTCAAAAAACCGCCTCCCATTGAATTCATGGGTTCCTTTTTCTGGTTTGTTACTGCTCGAGGAAAAAAGAAGCGACATGCCCTTTCTTGACGCGGATTCCGTGGCTGATTCAGCCAAGGACGTCCGTGGTGCGACACTCCCTCCCAACTAGGCCCATTCATTTGGGCCTAATCCGGAGTGGAATGCCGCGACTGAATGCCAGTGCACTGTATGCACTGCACCGGCATCCAGACACGGCTACCCGTTTTTTTGGACCAAACTCTGAGGTGGCCTCTGTGTCAAAATCCAGTCCAAAACATCACGTCTGAACCCAGCCTGTAATACCTTAGCTTTCCTAGCTCTGGGAAAGCTAAGGAATTACAAACTTGCAAAGTAATTGCTTGGAATGAATGTACCATGGCGCACAAGAAAGGCCCTTGATCGCACCTTGAAAAATCTGCAGGGAACCGATTGTTTAATGGGGGGAATTGTAATTTTTGCAGGTGACTTCCCTACTGATTCCACTACTGGTCTCATTTCCTTTCTGGAAGATTTTTGTGAAATGACATCTTCGGTAATGGAGCTTATTGACCAAGTTTTCCCTGATATTTTAACAACCTTCAGTGGGTTTGTGAACGTGCAATCCTTGCGCCTAAAAATGAGAGTATCAGCTCCAGAAATGTACTAATTCAGAGAAGGCTGGCTGGTCTAGCAACCACATACATGTCCATTGATTCAGTCATGGAGAGTGAACAAGCCATAACGTATCCATTGGAGTTCCTGAATTCTTTGGAGCCTCCTGGAATGCCACCGCATAAGCTCACTTTAAAACTAGGAGCCACAATAATTTTTCTTTCGGAACCTTGATCCACCAAAAATGTGCAACGGCACAAGATTGTGCATTAAGACTCTCATGCCCAATGTTATTGAAGCCACTATTCTTATGGGAAACTCTAAGGGAGCAAATGTTTTTATTCCCCTTACTCCTTTGCTACCAAGCAACATGCCCTTCAATTTTAAGCGTTTGCAGTTCCCAATCCGACTTGCATTTGCTATGACTATAAACAAAGCACAAGGTCAATCACATAAAGTAGCCGGCATTAATTTGTAGAGCCTGTGTTTTTCACATGGACAGTTGTACGTTGCTTGCTTTAGAGTGAGTAACCCCAAAATCTTTTCATATACAGGTATGCACCTGAAGGTAAAACCGGAAACATTGTTTAACAAAAAGCACCACAATAGATAGTTGTGTAACTGTAAACCAATGTTACTCTTTTGTCTGTGAGCTACTTATAGATTACACTGGAGGGAGGGGGGAAGGGATGCACTGTGTTGTTAATAGGGTGAAAATGTTTTATATGTTTGTGTAAGATGCATAAATTATAATTTTTATAAAAAAAAATAGTTTAGAAAAAAGTTGTAATTGTTTATACTACATAATATTTGCTGAATATATAAAATCAATAAAAATGTTGCAATATTGAAATATTTTCTGTGAAGCCACGGATATTCTACTAGTTCAATATAATATTACAAAATGCTGCCAAAACCCTGGATGGATAGAAATTCACAGAGTGACCACACATAGAGCAGTTGTTTTGAAAAGCTGGTCATCTTGAGACTCTCATATCGTTGTCCAACTTAAAGGAGTTGCCAATGAATATAGAAATATTTAAATTTATAGAAAGTTAAAATTTTTGCAATAAAAAAAAATACTAAATTGTGCAGCGTTTTAAACCTTTTAGTGCTGATAGTGTTGCCAATGGATAAGTCTATGAATGGAGGAACTTTCTATGGTCTGGCACTTGTTTGAAACCCAGCCACTATTTCTGATAACCTTATCATTTTTTGCATATACTTCCCCTGCCTGAGGGGATTTGCTAGAGAAAGAATATATTTATTAGAAACTATAATTCTGCAAAATCTCAGGTATTTATGTTAAAAGCCTAGTTTTCTAACCTACACTTCAAACTATTTTTCTATGTTAGCTATTTACTTCCTTCCAGTGCCTGAGATAATAAATGGAACTTACAGTGTTGGCCAAAAGTATTGGCACCCCTGCAATTCTGTCAGATAATACTCATTTTCTTCCAGAAAATGATTTCAATCACAAATTCTTTGGTATTATTATCTTCATTTAATTTGTGGAAAACCACAGTTGAAAACCAGTTGAAATGGATTAAAAGTTGACTCCACCTCTGTCCTGTGTGTACCACATTGAGCATGGAGAAAAGAAAGAAGACCAAAGAACTGTCTGAGGACTTGAGGCAAAATTGTGAGGAAGCATGAGCAATCTCAAGGCTACAAGTCCATCTCCAAAGACCTGAATGTTCCTGTGTCTACCGTGCGCAGTGTCATCAAGAAGTGTAAAGCCCATGGCACTGTGGCTAACCTCCCTAAATGTGGACGGAAAAGAAAAATTTCAATGCAAGATTGTGCGGATGGTGGATAAAGAACCTCGACTAACATCCAAACAAGTTCAAGCTGCCCTGCAGTCCGAGGGTACAAAAGTGTCACCCCGTACTATCCGTCAGCGTCTGAATGTAAAGGGACTGTACGGTAGGAGATCCAGGAAGACCCCACTTCTTACCCAGAGACATAAAAAAGCCAGGCTGGAGTTTGCCAAAACTTACCTGAGAAAGCCAAAAACGTTTTGGAAGAATGTTCTCTGGTCAGATGAGACAAAAGTAGAGCTTTTTGGGAAAAGACATCAACATAGAGTTTACAGGAAAGAAAAAAGAGGCCTTCAAAGAAAAGAACACGGTCCCTACAGTCAGACATGGCGGAGGTTCCCTGATGTTTTGGGGTTGCTTTGCTGCCTCTGGCACTGGACTGCTTGACCGTGTGCATGGTATTATGACGTCTGAAGACTACCAACACATTCTGCAGCATAATGTAGGGCCCAGTGTGAGAAAGCTGGGTCTCCCTCAGAGGTCATGGGTCTTCCAGCAGGACAATGACCCAAAACACACTTCAGGTCAGCACTAGAAAATGGTTTGAGAGAAAGCACTGGAGACTTGTAAAGTGGCCAGCAATGAGTCCAGCCCTGAATCCCATAGAACACCTGTGGAGAGATCTCTTGATGGCAGTTTGGAGAAGGCCTCCTTCACATCTCAGGGGGGACCTGGAGCAGTTTGCCAAAGAAGAATGGTCTAAAATTCCAGCAGAGCCTTGTAAGAAACTCATTGATGGTTACCGGAAGTGGTTGTGCGCAGTTATTGTGTGTAAAGGTTGTGCTACCAAGTATTAGGCTGAGGGGGCCAATACTTTTTTCCGGCCCATTTTTGGAGTTTTGTGTAAAATGATCAATGGTTTGACTTTTTTTTTTCATTCTCTTTTGTATTTTCATTGCAAGTAAAATAAATGAAGATATTAATACCACAGAGTTTGTGCTTGCAATCATTTTCTGGAAGAACACGAGTATTATCTGACAGAATTGCAAGGGGGCCAATACTTTTGGCCAACACTGTATTTACACCAAGTGGGGCCTTGGCCTTAAGTGGCCTTTTCTTTTCCAAATAAGGATGGACAATATTGGACTAAGAATCCTGTGTTCTGCTGGACCCATAACTGACCTAGATCCAGAACCCGTCGGAGGATTCTTTGGTACTCTGGTGAGCCAGTCCAAAACTGGAGGATGATAAATTCTTTGAACAAATTCTATCATGGATAAGATTTGTGATATATGATAAGGATCTAGTTTTCCAATACATGACTCAGAAGAAAAGCTCCAAGCTTTGCCACTGTACAGTCTACTTGTTCATTAACCATTGTATTGTCCACAGGAAGTGGGGTGACTTTGGGGGGTAGTTCTGGCGTTATGATTTTGCACTTGCCAATACCCTTTATTACATCAAGGAAGTGGGGCATTATTAAATATTGGATCTGGATCTTTAAACATATTCCCAATGAAGCCTTAGGCGATACATGTCATTTCCCTCCCTCCTCCCATGATGTATTTTGTTTTCATCCATGTGCTATATGTATATTATGCTTTAGGGGGTGGGAGACATAATAACTAGTTATGTTCCTTACCAATACAAAATCGGGACATCAAACAACCCGGAGGGTTCCACCACCGACATGTAGTTTTATTTTCGGCCGGCACCTTTGTCGCACGTGCGTAGAGGGATGTGCCATATGCCGGTATGATGGTGAAGTAAGAGGAGAGGTAAACAATAGAGATGAGCGAACAGTGTTCTATCGAACTCATGTTCGATCGGATATTAAGCTGTTCGGCATGTTCGAATCGAACACCGCGTGGTAAAGTGCGCCATTACTCGATTCCCCTCCCACCTTCCCTGGCGCCTTTTTTGCTCCAATAACAGCGCAGGGTAGGTGGGACAGGAACTACGACACCGGTGACGTTGAAAAAAGTAGGCAAAACCCATTGGCTGCCGAAAACATGTGACCTCTAATTTAAAAGAACAGCGACGCCCAGCTTCGCGTCATTCTGAGCTTGCAATTCACCGGGGACGGAGGTTTCCGTCCAGTTAGCTAGGGCTTAGATTCTGGGTAGGCAGGGACAGGCTAGGATAGGAAGGAGAAGACAACCAACAGCTCTTATAAGAGCTAAATTCCAGGGAGAAGCTTGTCAGTGTAACGTGGCACTGACAGGCTCAATCGCCGCAACCCAGCTTTCCCAGGATCCTGAATGGAATACACTGACAGTGTATTCCCGAATACCCCATATATACACCCCAAATCCCCGTTCCAACGGTGTGCCCCCCACCTTCACCCCAGAAATACCCTGCAAGTCCCCTAGCAATAGAATTTGGGGCTATATACACCCACTATTTTTGCTACTGCCATATAGTGCCATTGTCTTACTGGAAATTCAAAGAATATATTGGGGTTATAAATACCCAAATTTCTTGCTACTGGTATATAGTGCCATTGTCTGACTGGGAATTCAAAGAATATATTGGGGTTACAAATACCCTCATTTCTTGCTACTGGTATATAGTGCCATTGTCTGACTGGGAATTCAAAGAATATATTGGGGTTACGTGCACCCACAATTTTTGCTACTGGTATATAGTGCCATTGTCTGACTGGGAATTCAAAGAATATATTGGGGTTACAAATACCCTCATTTCTTGCTACTGCCATATAGTGCCAGTTTCTGACTGGTAATTCAAAGAATATATTGGGGTTATAAATACCCTCATTTCTTGCTACTGCCATATAGTGCCAGTTTCTGACTGGTAATTCAAAGAATATATTGGGGTTACGTGCACCCAAAATTTTTGCTACTGGTATATAGTGCCATTGTCTGACTGGTAATTCAAAGAATATATTGGGGTTATAAATACCCTCATTTCTTGCTACTGGTATATAGTGCCATTGTCTGACTGGTAATTCAAAGAATATATTGGGGTTATAAATACCCTCATTTCTTGCTACTGGTATATAGTGCCATTGTCTGACTGGGAATTCAAAGAATATATTGGGGTTATAAATACCCTCATTTCTTGCTACTGCCATATAGTGCCAGTTTCTGACTGGTAATTCAAAGAATATATTGGGGTTACGTGCACCCACAATTTTTGCTACTGGTATATAGTGCCAGTTTCTAACTGGGAATTCAAAATGCGCAAGGCTCCCAGAAAGGGACGTGGACGAGGCCGTGGGCGAGGTCGGGGGAATGGTTCTGGGGAGCAAGGTAGCAGTGAAGCCACAGGGCGTCCCGTGCCTACTCCTGTGGGGCAGCAAGCATTGTGCCACTCCACAGTGCCAGGGTTGCTTGCCACATTAACTAAACTGCAGGGTACAAACCTTAGTAGGCCCGAGAACCAGGAACAGGTCTTGCAATGGCTGTCAGAGAACGCTTACAGCACATTGTCCAGCAGCCAGTCAGACTCGGCCTCCTCTCCTCCTATTACCCAACAGTCTTGTCCTCCTTCCTCCCAAAATTCCCAAGCTTCACAGAACAATAACCCCAACTGTCCCTGCTCCCCAGAGCTGTTCTCCGCTCCTTTCATTGTCCCTCAACCTGCCTCTCCACGTCACGATTCCACGAACCTAACATCCATCTCCGTTCGATTTGGTGGTGGATGACCAGCAACCCACCCTCATCGACGATGATGTGACGCAGTTGCCGTCAGGGCATCCAGTTGACCAGCGCATTGTGCGGGAGGAGGAGATGAGACAGGAGTTGGAAGAGGAAGTGGTGGATGATGAGGACACTGACCCGACCTGGACAGGGGGGATGTCAAGCGGGGAAAGTAGTGTGGATGTTGAGGCAGGTGCAGCACCAAAAAGGGTAGCTAGAGGCAGAGGCAGAGGTCAGCAGCTTAGGCGAAGCCAGGCCACACCCGGAATCTCCCAAGATGTTCCAGTTCGTACCCAGCCCCGAAAAACTCCCACCTCGAGGGCACGTTTCTCGAAGGTGTGGAGTTTTTTCAAGGAATGCGCCGAGGACAGATATAGTGTTGTCTGCACAATTTGCCTCTCGAAATTGATTAGGGGCTCTGAGAAGAGCAACCTGTCCACCACTTCAATGCGCCTTCATTTGGAATCCAAGCACTGGAATCAGTGGCAGGCAGCAACGGCAAGACAAAGGCCGCTTGCCGTTCACGCCACTGCCACTGCCTCTGCCACTGCCTCTGCCTCTGCCACTGCCACTGCTGACTGTGCTGGCGATGCACTCCAGAGGACAAGCCAGGACACCACTTCATCTGCCTCCGCCACTTTGTTGACTTCTCCCTCATCCTCCCCTGTTCCTGTCTTATCTCCTTCTCCTGCACCATCAAAGGCACCATCAGGCGCTTCTTTACAACAACCCACCATCTCTCAGACATTGGAGCGGCGGCAGAAATACACTGCTAACCACCCACACGCGCAAGCCTTGAACGCCAACATCGCTACACTGCTGGCCCAGGAGATGTTGGCGTTCCGGCTTGTTGAAACTCCCGCCTTCCTGGACCTGATGGCAACTGCGGCACCTCGCTATGCCGTCCCTAGCCGTCACTACTTCTCCCGGTGTGCCGTCCCCGCCTTGCACCAGCACGTGTCACTCAACATCAGGCGGGCCCTTAGTTCCGCGCTTTGCACAAAGGTCCACTTGACCACCGACGCGTGGACAAGTGCATGCGGACAGGGACGCTACATTTCACTGACGGCACACTGGGTGAATGTAGTTGAGGCTGGGACTGCTTCCCAAACTGGCCCGGTGTACCTCGTCTCCCCGCCTAACATTCCTGGCAGGGACACGAGAAGAACACCCCCCTCCTCCTCCTCCTCCACCGCCTCCTCCTCCGCCACCGCCTCCTCCTCCGCTGTTAGATTGACCCCAGCTACGAGTTGGAAACGTTGCAGCACTGGCGTTGGTAGACGTCAGCAGGCTGTGCTGAAGCTGATCAGCTTGGGGGACAGACAGCACACTGCCTCCGAGGTGAGGGATGCCCTCCTCGATGAGACGGCAATATGGTTTGAGCCGCTGCACCTGGGCCCAGGCATGGTCGTTTGTGATAACGGCCGGAACCTGGTAGCAGCTCTGGAGCTTGCCGGACTCCAACATGTTCCATGCCTGGCCCACGTCTTCAACCTAGTGGTGCAACTTTTCCTAAAGAGCTACCCCAATGTTCCAGAGCTACTGGTGAAAGTGCGGCGCATGTGCGCCCACTTTTGCAAGTCGACAGTAGCCGCTGCTAGCTTAAAATCTCTCCAGCAACGCCTGCATGTGCCACAACACCGGCTTTTGTGCGACGTCCCCACACGCTGGAACTCAACGTTTCAGATGTTGAATAGAGTGGTTGAGCAGCAGAGACCTTTGATGGAATACCAGCTACAAAACCCTAGGGTGCCACAAAGTCAGCTGCCTCAGTTTCACATCCATGAGTGGCCATGGATGAGAGACCTTTGTGACATCCTACGGGTCTTTGAGGAGTCCACAAGGAGGGTGAGCTCTGAGGATGCGATGGTGAGCCTTACAATCCCGCTCTTGTGTGTTCTGAGAGAATCCCTGATTGACATCAGGGATAACTCAGATCACACAGAGGAGTTAGGGATAGCATCCGATCCGTCACAGCTGGAGAGTAGGTCCACACATCTGTCCGCTTCATCGCGTTTAATGGAGGAGGAGGAGGAGGAGGAGGAGGAAGAAGAGTTGTCCGATGATGTGATGGTGATACAGGAGGCTTCCGGGCAACTTCGAATCGTCCCATTGTTGCAGCGCGGATGGGTAGACATGGAGGATGAGGAGGAAATGGAGATTGAACTTTCCGGTGGGGCCAGAGGAGTCATGCCAACTAACACTGTGGCAGACATGGCTGAGTTCATGTTGGGGTGCTTTACAACCGACAAGCGTATTGTCAAAATCATGGAGGACAACCAGTACTGGATCTTTGCTATCCTTGACCCCCGGTATAAAAACAACATCTTGTCTTTTATTCCGGTAGAGGGGAGGGCCAATCGCATCAATGCTTGCCACAGGCAATTGGTGCAGAATATGATGGAGATGTTTCCAGCATGTGACGTTGGCGGCAGGGAGGGCAGTTCCTCCAGTAGGCAACCAAGTTCTCACCGGTCCACACAAACGAGGGGCACACTGTCTAAGGTCTGGGACACCTTGATGGCACCCCCTCGCCAAAGTGCCGCCACGGAGGGTCCTAGTGTCACCAGGCGTGAGAAGTATAGGCGCATGTTGCGGGAATACCTTTCCGACCACAGCCCTGTCCTCTCTGACCCCTCTGCGCCCTACACGTATTGGGTGTCGAAGTTGGACCTGTGGCTTGAACTTGCCCTATATGCCTTGGAGGTGCTGTCCTGTCCTTCCGCCAGCGTCCTATCTGAGAGGGTGTTCAGTGCAGCCGGTGGCATCATCACTGACAAGTCACTCACCCGTCTGTCAGCTGAGAGTGCCGACCGGCTCACTTTGATAAAAATGAACCACCACTGGATAGAGCCTTCATTTTTGGGCCCACCTGTGTAAAGCACCCCAACATGAAACTCCATGTCTGTACTCAACCTCTCCAATTCCTCCGCATCCTCATACTCATCCACCATAAGCGTTGCACAATTCTGCTAATACTAGGCTCCCTCCACCCTGATTTCCCCCAACTCTGCTGGTTAGAGGCTCCCTCCACCCTGATTTCCACCAACTCTGCTTGTTAGAGGCTCCCTCCACCCTGCTTTCCCACAACTCTGCTGGTTAGAGGCTCCCTCCACCCTGCTTTCCCACAACTCTGCTGGTTAGAGGCTCCCTCCACCCTGCTTTCCCACAACTCTGCTGGTTAGAGGCTCCCTCCACCCTGATTTCCACCAACTCTGCTGGTTAGAGGCTCCCTCCACCCTGATTTCCACCAACTCTGCTGGTTAGAGGCTCCCTCCACCCTGCTTTCCCACAACTCTGCTGGTTAGAGGCTCCCTCCACCCTGATTTCCACCAACTCTGCTGGTTAGAGGCTCCCTCCACCCTGTTTTCCCACAACTCTGCTGGTTAGAGGCTCCCTCCACCATGAATTGGTCCAAACTGGGCTGTTTAGAGGCTCCCTCCACCATGAATTGGTCCAAACTGGGGTTTTTAGAGGCTCCCTCCACCATGAATTGGTCCAAACTGGGCTGTTTAGAGGCTCCCTCCACCATGAATTGGTCCAAACTGGGCTGTTTAGAGGCTCCCTCCATCATGAATTGGTCCAAACTGGGGTTTTAGAGGCTCCCTCCACCATGAATTGGTCCAAACTGGGGTTTTTAGAGGCTCCCTCCACCATGAATTTGCCCAAACTGGGGTGTTTAGAGGCTCCCTCCACCATGAATTTGCCCAAACTCTGCTGGTTAGAGGCTCAATCCACCCTGATTTTCAAAACAAATGTTGGTGCCAACCTCAACTTACTACAAGGGCCAAATTCACTGCTGGTGACAAGCTCTCCTCACTGCAAGTGCCAAATACACATGTTTCAAGGTGTTTTCCTACTGTCAGAGAGGTGGTATTGAGTGTGTAAAGTGTGTAGTTGTTAGGCTGTGATGTTGGGGTAATAGAGGGTCTTTGGTGTGTTAGATGCCCCCAGACATGCTTCCCCTGCTGTCCCAGTGTCATTCCAGAGGTGTTGGCATCATTTCCTGGGGTGTCATAGTGGACTTGGTGACCCTCCAGACACGGATTTGGGTTTCCCCCTTAACGAGTATCTGTTCCCCATAGACTATAATGGGGTTTGAAACCCGTTCGAACACACGAACATTGAGCGGCTGTTCGAATCGAATTTCGAACCTCGAACATTTTAGTGTTCGCTCATCTCTAGTAAACAATTCTTTATTTTTAAACATTACCAAGGAAAGTTTTTTTTTGTTTTTTTTTTTAATATATTGTATTGTTGAGGAGACAGGCTCCTATTCAGACCTTTCCACTAGTGCCCTCCGGGTTGTTTGATGTCCCGATTTTGTATTGTTAAGGAACATTTGGCTGGGAGTGGCTCAATTAAGGTTGTTCCTTTATATGTTGTTTATTTTAACCATGCCTGCTAGGCGGACTAAACGGACACTTGAAAATGGAGCGAATACCGTTCCGAAACGCGTTGTGTATATTTTTTTGAAGGCTTCAATAAACGATTGGTGAGGGTAAGCGCGGGTCTAATTCCTTCATTCCATTTACTGCATAAGTTAGTGGTTTGATCCTATTACTCCTTGTCTACACGTACCTGTACAGAGACTCTGCTGCTTTTCGGTTCCCTCTGGTCAATGATAATATTGGCATGTTAACTATATCACAAGGTGATTATTGAGTCATCCCTGTGTTTTGATGACATCATATTATAAAGGGTATTATGCCTGGTGCCGCACGTTGCTGTCTTTGTGTGTTTTTTTTCTAGTTTTGTACCATTGTATTGCATTGGACCCTCTCCTGGTCATGTAATCCTTATACTCAATGCTCTCCATGCTGCAAGGGCCATTTTAGATAAATCATTCATATGAATTTTGGAAATATTGTCAAATTCTGATTAATATTTGACAAATTCAGATATAGTCGAATCTGTGACTTTTGAAACATTTGGGTCAATCCATTAGATTTGCTCATCTCAATATTCCTCCGACTCTGCCGGAACCTCTTTGACTTAAAAACTGAATAAAAAAGAGGCGTTTTTCTAAAAACTGTTGTGCGTGAGACCACCCTAAATAGACAAGTCCCATGAGGATATTTCTGAACCTTTATCAGTGACCTTTACTTTCTTAAGTTAGTGACCCCTGTGATTATAGGCTTACACAATCACTTGTAGAAATTCCTTGCAAATATGGATTTCTCGTGCTAATAATCCATTATATGTCATTCAAGAAGAGTCACAAGGTTTTTTTTAATCAGTTCAATCAGAGCAGGCATTATTTCCCTGAGATGACTTCTGATTCACCGAGCTAATTTTATGCAAAATTAACATCAGTAATTTAATTAATTATAATATGCTTAATTAGTAAATTATTGTTAATGTGAGTAATTTCTAAACAACATGCATATCTGCTAATAGTCGCTATCATGTCTGCGTTCAAAAACATTGGCTTATTACGAGAACTATTTCTGAATGATCTTACATTTCAGGGATTTTTACTCTTAATAAAGGTCAGGTATGAAGTGTGATGGACAGAACGGTCCTTTGTGAGGTTTTTGTATAGATCCAAGGATACAAAAAGTCTACAATTGTATAGAAGGATAAAGCAGCACTATCTATGTTTAGGGGGCAGAATAATTCTATGGGAACAGCAGACTTTATAGAAGGGTAGAGTCACTATATAGGTCTATGGGGGCAGTATAATTCTATGGGGATTGTACACTGAACATAAGGGCAGAGCCGCTATATATGTCTATGGGAGGCACTATAGATCCAAAAATACAATAAATTCTCTGATACAGCAGCAGACTATATAGAAGGGTAAAGCGGCGCTATGTATGTGTTGGGGCAATATAATTCTATGGGAGCAGTAGGCTGAATAGAAGGGCAGAGTCACTATGTATGCCTACGGGACACTATAATTCTATTCAGCAGCAGATTGTATGTAAAGGCAGAGCCATTATATACGTATATGGGGGCGCTATAATTCTAGGGCAGCAGCAGACTGTATATGTGTTACACCCTCACCCGATCATACTCTTGCACCAGGCCTCATTGTACAACACAGGAGACATGTCCACTCATGATCACCTGCTTCCACACTCTTGTCATTCTGTGTTGGCACTGTTACGGTTAACTTTTATGTGCCGGTATTTGACAGCTTATCTGCCAATCAAGGCTGGAGCGGGTTCTGGACTTCTGTAAACTGGCCATCAGTACACACATTGTTCTGGTTATCGTGTCTCTGACCTTGCTAAGCATTCCCTTGCTCTTATATTGTACTAGCATCTGCCCGCAACTTCGTCCGCGGGTTGGAGTTGGCCCTGAGCCGCTGATATTTAGGCATTCGCCATTGGTTATGATCCGCCGTGTGCCACCACGTCCACTCCTACACGCCCCTGTCCCCACAGGCTCTTTACCTACCAGCTGCTCCTGGCTCCCCGCAGCCACCCTTGTTCCCCGCGCTCATGCCCCTTCCTACCCTGGGTCAACCTCCCCACCCCTGTTTTTCTGCAGACCCCCCTCCTATGACCCCCACCTGTCGGGCACCCCCTCTCCTTTAGCAGGGCCCCCTCTGCAAAATCCCCTAACTCCCTTGCCGTCACATGCATGCTGTCGAATGACACAGTGTACTCAGCAGAGCTAAGCTGGAGGGTTGGGAAGGCACAAGTCCAGTAAGTTGAGTGCAGCATTGGGGACTGTCACGGGCTGCCGAGGACTTCTGGCGGTGCAGCCCAGGCTACAGCCACAAAGTGGTGGCGTCCGGGAAGATGTTGTGTACGTTGGCAATGTGGACATGCTCCTGCAAATACAGTGTAGTTGCTGTGTCTGGCTGGGGCGGTGTCGCGGATCCGATTGCGCTGGTGTTCGGCAAAGATGCCGAGTCCGGAGCATGGAAGAGGTAGATCGCTGGAGTAACCTTAATATGAGCGGGGAAGTGTGAAAGCATATGTAAATGTTATTGCCTGGGGTTAGGGGCTAGCCTGGAGGCGGCAATAGGGAGTTTGTGGCTTGCTATGCTAAGAAGTGTGTGGGATTGCAGACCTGCTGCTATGATTTCTGGTTTTCTGCGGCTCCTGGCAAGAACATATGTCCGTGATTGTGATGAAAAGTAGCCTATCTTTCAATACTGCCTACTATGTTTGTGGAAAATTTCACGCAAATCGGTTGAGCGGTTTTTGCGTGATTGAGGAACAAACATCCAAACACACAAACCTACAAACATCCAAACACACAAACTTTCACCTTTATAATATTAGTAGGCTTTTCTGTCCTCTGCTTTTTGGTTTTTTGACTACTCTTTTGGATTGCGATTTGGTACTGTTTTGTCTCTCTGGTTTGACCCTTGGCTTGCTGATTCCTCTTCTGTGTTATGTTCTCTTGTTCTGTTCTGTGTATCACTTATCTAGTGTAGGGTACGTCATCCAGTTGTCTCTGTCATTAGGACAGTTGCAGCAAATAGGTAGGGACATGGGGTGAGCCTAGGTTTAGGGCTCACTATCTATCTTCAGGCAATTCTTGCAATATGAAGGCAGAGCCACTATATGTGTATATGGGGGGGGGGGGGCATTATAATTCTACAAAAGGTAGAGCCACAATTTATGTCTTTGGGGACACTATAATTGTATTGTATATAAGGTCAGAGCCACTATTTATGTCTATGGGGCCACTATTATCCCATGATGACAGTATATAAGAGTAGATCCACTATGTATGTCTATGGGGACACTAACCTAGCAATATTAATCTAGTAATATAACACTGTTATACTGGTTCACACAACTAATTGTTTAACAATATTTTTTATTGTACTGAATTTAAAAGAAATCTGGCCATAAATTTCACATTTTTTCTACGTGTTCCATTTACCCAGCTGAGCTTGAGGCCCCTGATCTAAACTAACATACAATTACTTTCTGTTGATTTGTTTAGATGCATCCATTCTGCAGGATATTACTATGCGGCTATAAAATTTTATTATATTTTCCTCTTTTTTAATGTTTTTTTTTTCTCTACCCCTCAGTACATAGAGATTCGGTGCACGGAGTACTTTCCAGATATTTAGTACTATTAATACTAGATAATGTGAGATGTAATGAATTTCCTGAACTATTCTGAGATGATTGTGTTCTGGTGCCTCGACGTCAATAACCAAAGCTGTGAACAATTTGAGCTCTGGAGTTTCTGATGAAGGCTTGTACTTTGCTATGGCTGCTTTGAGCTGTCAGAACATAATGAGAGGGATGGACAGAAGTGTTTGAGAGAACAGATGTTAGCACTGAAAACTAGAATTTAGGGAATCTCAACTGGTGGGTACGGAAGCCCAGCTGGGAGGATAAGACAGTCTGTATTCAAAGAGCCCGCTCTGGGATCCTAGCCCCATGCAGGTACCCAGCCATTGTGAGACAGGAAGATAAAACACCGCTACATGCAAGTCACCCACAGAGAGATCAGCAGTCTGTACAGAAATGTCATGCTTGGCAGCTGGTGTACGATCCCTCCCACTAGGTCTGGCACACACATTCTCAAAGTGTTCGGAGAAAGCTGCTTACAATGGGGTTTCCTAATGAGATTACATTAAACAGAATATTTTGGCTTCTGTCAGCATTATTACATTCACATTAACCTCACTGTCCATTCGCTACACAGTTTCGGTGATGGGTAGTAATAACACAATGAATGCATTGAGTCCCCTATGAATCCCTATACTCTGACACTATGAAAATGTCAGTCACCATATCCTTCTTATACTGTATAGCGCAATCCCCTTGTTACAGTAGCTGACATTAATTGTCAAATTCCTTCTGCGGTTTCATAGCAGTCTCCACTCATCATAGAGACCCCCCATGTCGCCTTAACAATCCAACCATGAAATCTTCCAGCTCCGTTCCTTACATGTGGTCTAAAAGGCAGTAACAAGCTACTTTTAATGTGGCTGTGAAATCCCTTTCCTACTGTGTCCATGTGCGGCTGCAGATTGTAAGTCCATCACTGGACGTACAAGATAAAACAAGTGTCACTTGCCAACATCCTAATAGGACTTGTTCACACTTTTTGTTGTAGTGCAGGTCAGGGCAATACCTTGACAGCAGCATTAAGAAAGGCTCCAAGTGGTACAAGGTGTGCCGCTGTACCAGAATCGAAAGTTACGCCAGTCAGGAACTAGCATAGAATTCCTGTATAACCAATACCAGAAAACTGGAGCAAGTTAAAAAAAAAATATTCCATATGGAAGCTTCCTCACTCCATCCTGCTCTCTGCCCTAGTCTGCCCCACTTTCTGCCTCACTTCACCCACATTTGGGGAAAATGACAAGCGGGACACAGAACAAGGGATGTCGGAAAAGCAATCCTTTATTTATCACTAGCTGGTACCCGCGACTTTGTCTGCGGTGATTGTAGAAGTGGGTATATACAGGCGCGGGTAAGGTTTTAGTAGTGTGTATACGGTATGGGATATGAAATGTAACTTTGTATCTTGTTTTTGCTGTAATTCAGAGAATACGGGAGACTTTTGTGTTGAAGTTAATTTGTATTTGAGCTGCTATATATACGGTGTTGTGAGAAACTTTACATAGTGACTTTGGGACAGAAGTATTTGAAGTTAACCCTTTCCCGCCGATGGCATTTTTTGATTTTCGTTTTTGACTCCCCTCATTCTAAACCCCATAACTTTTTTATTTCTCCGCTCCCAGAGCCATATGAGGTCTTAATTTTTGCGGGACAAATTTTTCTTCATGATGCCGCCATTAATTATTCTATATAATGTACTGGGAAGCAGGGAAAAAATTCAAAATGGGGTGGATTTCAAGAAAAAATGCATTTCTGCGACTTTCTTACGGGCTTTGGTTTTACGGCGTTCACTGTGCAACCAAAATGACATGTCCCTTGTATTCTGTGTTTCGTTACGATTCCGGGGATACCAAATTTATATGGTTTTAGTTACATTTTGACCCCTTAAAAACAAATCAAAACTGTTAAAAAAATTTTTTTAGAAAAGTTGCCATATTCCGACAGCCGTAACTTTTTTATACGTGCGTGTACGGGGATGCATAGGGCGTCTTTTTTTGCGGGACTGGGTGTACTTTGTAGTTCTACCATCTTCAGGAAATGTTATTGCTTTGATCACTTTTTATTCAAATTTTTATCAGAATCAAAACAGTGAAAAAACGGCGGTTTGGCACTTTTGACCATTTTTCCCGCTACGGCGTTTACCAAACAGGAAAAATATTTGTATAGCTTTGTAGAGCGGGCGATTTTGGATGCGGGGATACCTAACATGTATGTGTTTCACAGTTTTTAACTACTTTTATATGTGTTCTAGGGAAAGGGGGGTGATTTGAATTTTTAATCCTTTTTTTTGTTTTTAATATTTTTTTACTTTTTTTACTTTTTTTTTTTGCATTTATTAGACCTCCTAGGGGTATTGACATGGGTGGGCGGTGTCGCGGATTGTCAGAGCGGTGGGGGTCGGCAAACATGGCTGCTCCGGAGCGTTAAAGAGAACCTCCTGGAGTATCGTTAAGGTGAGGGGCAAAGTGGTAAAGTATCTGTATATGTGATTGTGTGGGGTTAGGGGCGAGGCTGTAGAGGGCAATATGAATTTTGTGGCTTGCTATGGTCCAAAGTGTGTGAGATTGCAGAGATGGTGGTGTGAGTTTGGGGTTTGTGGGGGTCCTGGGAAAAAGGTATGTGCGCTATTGTGACAAAAAGTAGCCTATTGCGCAATGGGGTGTATTAACTATGTTTGTGGAAAATTTCAGCCAAATCGGTCGAGCGGGTTTTGCGTGATTGACTAACAAACATCCGAACACACAAACCCACAAACATCCAAACTCACAAACTTTCACATTTATAATATTAATAGGATACAACGCGTTTTGGGTTCAACACCAACCCAAAACGCGTTGTATGATAAATAAAGGATTGACGTTTGGACCAGCGCATCTCCTGCCCTGCTTTTTCTCCTGCTCCTTGGATGTTCTAGATGCCTCCACTTGCTGTTTGGCGTACCAAGGGTTTGGCTGCTGTTATAGAGGTCCCCACATCTGAAGAAGTTGCCTCCATACTGGAGGCCCCTCACTTACATGTCTACATAGTGGTTGTGAGCTATTGTCACGACCACTTAAGGTGAATCTACCATTTATTTGGCAATTGCCTTCTTTCCATTACGGTATCACTCTATTAGCGCTTGGGGCTGTTTGTTTTCTTTCTTCTCGGTACAGAACAAGGGATATCATGCATCTTTGGCATAACAAAGGGTCTTGCACCACATTGTCACATATCTACACCAGAAAACTAGCAAAGATACGTTGATAAATTCCCCCAATGTTTCTAGGAATTACTCTTAGAGGCCGTTTACGTGGCAAAAAAATGAAAAAGAAATTCCCTTTAATTTTCTGGCCACCATCTTCCTGTGGCACAATGTTGATGCAGAGCTTTGGCATTTTGTCACAGCTTTCCACCACTGATTATGTCCAGATTAGAGATGAGCGAGTGGGTATTCGATCAAATACTACGGTATTCGAAATACTCGTACTTGATCAAGTACCACTCGCTATTCGAATGGAAAAGTTTGATGCAGAACCAGCATTGATTGTCCGAATGCTATACAGTCAGCCAATCAATGCTGGTTCTTCTCCTACCTTTAGAAGTCTTCTCCGTGCAGCTTCCCCGTGGCGTCTTCCGGCTCTGAATTCACTCTGCCAGGCATCAGGCCTGGGCAGATCCGACTGCGTATGCCCGCTTGTAGTGTGGGCAGTGGCGTAACTACCACCATAGCAGCGGTAGCAGCTGCCACAGGGCCCGGGGCATTAGGGGCCCGGTGACAGCTGCTACTGCTGCTATCATTATTCTCGGAGGTCTTTTCGGACCCCCGAGTATAATGATCGGGGCCCCCTGTTGGTGGAATACTTTCCACCAACAGGGGGCCCTGAAGCTGCAGCAACGGCTGAGACACAGGAGCTGCAGCTCTGGCTCCTCTCAGCGCTTCAGGACGCTCCCCCTCTCTCCCCCCCCCTCTCTCCCCCTCCCTTTCTCTGCTGTCTTCTGCTCACCAATGAGAGGAGGGGGCGGGGCTTATCCCTGCCGAGCTCCTGCCGTCCTGCACTGAAGAGGAAGAAAGGAAGAAGGAAAGTGAAACTAAAGCTACGCAGGTACATACTGGGGTTACTTATTAATGTCAGGCATATGGGGGGATTATTTGTGTTTTAGTAACTCCATCTGCCTCATATTAATAGCAGTTAACCCCATCATCTCCCTCACAATAAACCCTGTGTGCCTCACCATAAGAGTTACTGATATGTGAGACATATGGGGGTAATAGTAATGAAGATACTTTATTATTACCTCCATGTCTCTCACATATCAGTAACTCTTATGGTGAGGCACACAGGGGTTAATGTGAAGGAGATGATGGGGTTAACTGCTATTAATATGAGGCAGATGGAGTTACTAAATTGTAATGCACATGACCAGATTTTTTATCCACAATTTGTCCTGGTATAGCGGTCAGCGGTGACGTGACAGTATTTAGTCCTGTAGGGGCCACTATTGGGTATAATACTGTGTGCAGGGGCCACTGAGGGGCATAATAGTGTGTGCAGGGGCCACTATGGGGGATAATACTGTGTGCAGGGGCCACTATGGGACATAATACTGTGTGCAGGGGCCACTATTGGGTATAATACTGTGTGCAGGGGCCACTATGGAACATAATAGAGCGTGCAGGAATGCGTAGGAGGGACTCGGTCGAGATCTTCGGTGTCGGGGGGGCCCCATGTCAAAAGTTCGCCACGGGGCCCCGCCATTCATAGTTACGCCACTGAGTGTGGGCATGTGCAGTCAGCTCTGCCCAGGCCCGATGCCTGGCAGAGTGAATTCAGAGCCGGAAGATGCTGCGGGGACGCTGCACGGAGAAGACTTCTCGGAGGATCCAGTCCAACCCTCACTCATGGACTTGGTAAGTATAATTTGATCGAACGTGGCCTACCCGTGAAACGAGCATTTCCCCCCATAGACTATAATAGGGTTCGATATTCGATTCGAGTAGTCAAATATTGAAGGGCTAGGGGCCACACGGTGGCTCAGTGGTTAGCACTGCAGCCTTGCAGCACTGGAGTCCTGGTGTTCAAATCCCCCCAAGGGCATAAAACCATCTGCAAGGAGTTTGTATGTTCTCCCCATGTTTGCATGGATTTCCATCCCATATTCCAAAAAAGACATACTGATAGGGAAAAATGTACATTGTGAGCTCTATGTGGGGCTCACAATCTACATTATAAAAAAAAAAAAAAATAAATAAATAAATATTGAAGGGCTACTCGAAACGAATATCGAATCTCAAACATTTTACTGTTCGCTCATCTCTAGTCCAGATGATTGAGTCTAGTTTGCAAGGACTTCCGAGCACTCCTTGTCGAGGACTCTACAGCGAGATCGAGCAGGACGCTTACTTTTTCAGCATCCCATTGCGATCTCTGCCTCTCATTGAATAAAAGGGAGCCAGAATCTGGACTGAATCCCCCTTAGTATTCCTTGCCTTTCAGAAAATGTTATTAAGGACAAAATTAATACATGATTGCAGCATACTATAGCAAAACCTTGACAGGCTGCAATTCATATGACAGCCACTGGGTGGGAACATATAGACACAAAGAGCATAAACATCTCTTAACACAATATCACAAAATCATATTTATTTTTTCAAAGCTGGTCATCTCTCGCCACTTATTTTTTGGATATGTAAGGAGAGGAAAGACACCTATGTATATTGCATCTTTTAGGAACACTCCCATTGTTATGGAATTAGACACATAACTACCCTTATACAACAGACCATGTTTAGGCTAAGGCCCCACGTAGCGGGCCACAGCAAAAAATTAGAAATTAAATTTTTACAGTTTTTTTATATATATATATATATATATATATATATTCTCACATTTACAACAACATGAAGCTCAGATTTTTTGCGTTGCTATAAAATGCAACTTCTGTAGTGTATGTACATTTCATTTGTACTCAAATTGTTAGAAATATAGAAAAAAAAATTGTTTACTTTGTACCATATGGTCCATAATATTTCTCCGATTAAATATAAATCACCGCTTCAGAATCCATTTTATTGTCTCTGTGAGCAAAGTGTCACATGCTGGGACAATTTACAATATGTTATTATATAAGATGTAAATGACAGATAAAAAGTGATGTTGATTTTTATATTTGCTTCATTATATTTTCATTGATGTGTGACTATCACGTAGATTTATGCAGAATTACAAAATACTGAGCGATAAATAGAAAAACAAGTAGTTGTAAAGTAAAACTTATCTCACATTAGACACTCTGCATGAAAGAAAATGTTATGTTTTATAACCGGATGTTAGAGCTTAAAGGGTTCTCCAGGGGTGGTCATAAAAATGCACAAAACAGTCATACTCACTGATCCTTGAAGCTCAATTGTACAACCTCTACCCAGGCCTCCTTCCTTCTGGTGCTGGGTAGGGTTGAGCCGATCTTGAGATTTCAGGATCGATTTTAAAATCTGATTTTTGATTATTTTCCAGACGATCCCAGTCCCGATCGAGATCGTGAAATTTGCTTGATCGCTGATCGGGATATGATCTTTCCCGATCCCGATTTCTCAACCCTCTCAATGATACATACATGAATATGGTTGAGCCAATCAGAATCAATCCTCAATCCCGCTGGAAAAGATCGGGATCAGAATTCCGATCGCGATCGTGAAATTTACTCGATTGCCAATCAGAATCCAATCTTTTCTGATCCCGATCGCTCAACCCTAGTGCTGGGTAGGGTTAAGCTGATCTTGAGATTTCAGGATCGATTTTAAAATCTGATTTCCGATCATTTTCCAGCCGATCCTGATCGTGAAATTTGCTCGATTGACGATTGGGATCTGATCTTTTCCGATCCCAATTGCTCAACCCTAGTGCTGGGACTAGCCAGGCTAAAAAGAGAGAGCTTCATGTGACTACTACAGCCAGTCATTGGCCTCAGTTAGTGCTGAGGGAATGGTGACATCACTCTTATACATCATTGGTCCCTCCCCAGAGACAACTGAGACTCATGTGACTAATACAGCCAATCACTGGCCTCAGTTGATAGTGAGAGACTGGTGACTTCACTCTTATATGTCATTGGTCCCTCCCCAGAGAAGGTTGTAGCTCATTTAACTTCTACAGCCAATCTTTGGCTTCAGTTGGTGGTGAGGGACTGGTAACATTACTCTTATACATCATTGGTCCCTCAACAGAAACAGCTGAAAGTCATGTAACCGCTACAGCCAATCACTGGCCTCAGTTGATAGTGAGAGACTGGTGACATCACTCTTATACGTCATTGGTCTCTCACGGTTGATGGCTGAGGCTCATGTGACTGCTACAGCCAATTACTGGCCTCAGTTGATGGTGAGGGACTGGTGACATCACTGACATCTCATCAGAGAGGAATGATCACAGAGTCAAATTCCCCTGAGGTGTGGGTACTTGGGTATATGTATATTCAGAGTACATTACAGTGATAAACAGAACACCTTTGTTATGTATGCCACTTTTGCATATTTAGAGAAAAACAACTTTAGGCTTTACAAGCGCTCCCATTGAAGTGAATCGGAAGTGCTCGGGAGCCGTCCGCTGCGCTCGCGTGTAGGGCTGTGAATGAGTATTTTTGCAAGCCCGGCGTAACTCCGTGTGCATGCAGCCTTAAAGTCTAATGCAAATAGGCAATTGGTGCACTGGGGGCGGGCCTTTAGCTCTTAGAGCACATCTCTTGCTGCTCAAGTAGGATGAGTGATGTCATAGTAGTGGGACAATTAACACTCACTGCACAGTGGCCCAAAGAGAAAATGGTAGGAGTCTGAATGGAAAGACCAGTGCTCCTGGTAGCTGAAGACCCGCCCCTAGTACACCAACTGCCTCGTTTGCTTAGAAGTTCAGAGTTCCTTTTTTATATCTATAAAAGTGACACTCACACGATGTCTTTTGGTTCGTAATCTGGCACGTAGACGCCGCGGGAGCTTTTGCGGGCCGTATACGCTCCTATTGATTTCAATGGGAGCGTGGATCATATACGCGGCGCTATTTTGCGGCCGTGAATTAGCGTATACGGCCCGCAAAAGCTCCCGCAGCATCTACGTGCCAGATTACAAGCCAAAAGACATCGTGTGAATGCACCCTTAGGTGTTCTATAACATGGTAGTGTGGGTTGAATATACATGGGCGAGGTAGAAGTTTCCCATTAGAGGGGTTTTCTATGCTAACCCCGGTCCTCCATTCCATAAAATGTAGGCAATGACCAAACCAGAAATTAAGAAGCTCAGGCAACTTCTGTGGCCAATCACTGGCGCTATATTAGTAGTGACATCACTGGTATGTAACATGTGACCGCTGAGTCCATTGGTCACTGAGTGTCTGGTACTGTAAAATGCTGCATTTCTACATCGGCGCCTTGGCCCAAGGCTCCATGTTGCAGAAACACATCATTTTTGGCTGGTGTGAAAACTCTGCCAAAAAAACCCAATGAATTTTACAGTACTAGCAAAGCGAATGAAATCCTGGCTAATCCCATCCACACATTGGGGAAAATAAATGTTTTTCAAAAACGGAGCTTGTCACTTTTACCTGCATTTTCTCTGTAGATTTAACCCCTTCCCGACATGCGCCGTAATAGTACGGCGCGTGTCGGGTCTGTAACTATGGCGACCGCCCGGGAGCCGGGCGGCTGTCATAGCCGCCGGGTGTCTACTGCTTTAAGCAGTAGACAACCGGCTCTGATGCCTCCGATCGGTCCCCGGACCGATCGGAGGCATTAACCCCTCCAGCGCTGCTGTCAAAGGCGCCGGAGGCGCCATTTTCCCGGCGGCGCATGGGCGCCGCCATTTTGGCAGGGATCGCCGGCTCCTGGAGCATGCTCCAGGGCCGACCCCCCCCGTTGCCATGACAGCCGGGAGCCTTGTTAAAGGCTCCCAGCCGGTCTGCAAATTCTCTCTTTTGCAGGCTGGTGTATACAGCCTGCAAAAGAGATGATGATTTTTTGCAATGCATTGCAATGCATTAGCATTGTAATGCATTGCATTAGTGATCAGACCCCTGGGGTTCAACACCCCTAGGGGGTCTAATAAATGCAAAAAAAAAAAAAAAAAAAAAGTTAAAAAAAATATTAAAAAATATAAAAAGAATTAAAAGTTCAAATCACCCCCCTTTCCCTAGAACACATATAAAAGTAGTTAAAAACTGTGAAACATATACATGTTAGGTATCCCCGCGTCCGAAATCGCCCGCTCTACAAATCTATAAAAATATTTTTCCTGTTCGGTAAACGCCGTAGCAGGAAAAATAGTCAAAAGTGCCAAACTGCCGTTTTTTCACTGTTTTAATTCTGATAAAAATTTGAATAAAAAGTGATCAAAGCAATAACATTTCCCGAAAATGGTAGAACTAAAAAGTACACCCGGCCCCGCAAAAAAAGACGCCCTATACATCCCCGTACACGCACGTATAAAAAAGTTACGGCCGTCGGAATATGGCAAAAATTTTTAACACTGTTTTGGAATTTTTTTTAGGGGTCAACTTGTAAATAAAACCATATAAATTTGGTATCCCTGGAACCGTACCGAAACACAGAATATAGGGGACATGTCATTTTGGCTGCACAGTGAACGCCGTAAAACCAAAGCCCGTAAGAAAGTCGCAGAAATGCATTTTTTCTTCAAATCCACCCCATTCTGAATTTTTTTCCTGCTTCCCAGTACATTATATAGAATAATTAATGGTGGCATCATGAAGAAAAAATTGTCCCGCAAAAATTAAGACCTCATATGACTCTGGGAGCGGAGAAATAAAAAAGTTATGGGGTTTAGAAGGAGGGGAGTCAAAAACGAAAAACGAAAATCAAAAAATGCCATCGGCGGAAAGGGGTTAATTAGGGAAGAAAAACCACAAAGAAAAAGGCATCCAAAAAAGCAATGAAAAATTCTGCAAAAAAAACACCCAGATTCATTTACACTGCGTTTTTTTCCCCTGTGTTTTTTGCCTCAGTTCGCTATGTGGAGCCTTACCCTTAAAGAGCAGAGAAATATGCAAAAATGAAACAGGGGGATCCCAGGAGAGGGTTCTCAAAGATATGGTCTTCTCTGGCACTTATACCATATCTTTATACAAAATTCTTGTAAACACCCCATTAAAATCCTTCAAATCTCTTGTTCATAATATTCGTCAAACTTAAAGTTTTAGAATTTTCTGCCTTTGTTTTTTTTTACTTCTTTTTACATATTGTCTGTACACTGACTTTTCACCTGCCTTGTTGAGTAGAGCATGTCGTGTGAGTCCTTGCATGCTATAAAATCAGGTCTATGAGATATTTCCCGCAGTGCATGTAGGTGTATGCCATCTGGACATGGTAACTTTTTGTACTTCTGTGCATTTTCATGGGTTAACCAGGTGACATTCACAGATAATTTTACTTTATTACAGCAAATTTTCAAAAACTATTGAGAAAAAGTCCTTGAAAATACACATATATATATATATATATATATATATATATATATATATATATATATATATATAAAATTTAGATGAACTTATTCTTATCTTTATCATTTCACCTCGATGAAAACTCTTAGCTCTGGTTTTCTTGTTACAATCGGAGTCTGGTTTACTAGTCCTGTTTGTTTTCTTCTCAGCAGTGGTGTAACTAGGAATGGTGAGGCCCCATGGCAAACTTTTGACATGGCACTCCCCACTCAACCATGTAACCCCCCATCCAATCAAGTCCCCCCCCCCCCGAGGACCCCAACCAACTGAGAGTCACCCCCTCCACATTCCTACACGCACTACTATGTCCCATAGTATAATAATCAGAGACCCAGGGGAAGATACAAACATAATAAAACACTGTTACTTACCTCTCTTGGGCTCCAGCGCACTCCCCGCTGATGTCGGACATCTTCAATGATGGTGTAATGGGAGTGGGCCTTTAGCTATTAGAGCACAACTCTTGCTGCTCAAGTAGGATGGGTGATATCATAATAGTGGGACAATTAACACTCACTGCACAGTGGCCCAAAGAGAAAATGGTAGGAGTCTGAATGGAAAGACCAGTGCTCCTGGTAGCTGGAGACCCGCCTCTAGTGCACCAGCTCTCCAGCGCACTCCATGCTGATGTCGGACATCTTCAATGATGGAAGAGACGTCATTTGAGCCAGGGCTTGCGTTGCGACACATAAGAATGCAAACCCTGACCACATGACGTCTTTGACATCACCAAGTAGGCCTGAAGACTTCTGCAGCAGGAGAGGTAAGTAACAGTGTTTTTTACGTTCCTTCATCTCTACTAGCCCTTCGATCATTATACTCTGGGGTTAATATAGTGTTTGTGGGGTTCATAGTGAGTAGAAGCCGGGATCGGTAGGTAAATAGTAGGTAAATAGGTAGGTAAATAGCAGTAATGGCTGCCGCCGGGCCCCCTGGTGTCCCAGTCCCTGTGGCAGCTGCTACTGTGGCTACCACGGTAGTCACGCCCCTGCTTCTCAGAATGTATTCTTTATAGTACATTTTTAAAACTTTGTCATCTCCTTCGAGTCTTTTAAAAAACAATTCTTTGTTCCCATTTTTAATTAATCTTCTCTTGCATCCATACTTTCTTACCATAAATTATTTGTTAAGGGTTTTGTTTTTGTTCTAGGCTTTGCACCACTGCAAATTGTGGATTTAACGCAAGCACGTGCTGTATATAGCTATATGTATATATATATATATATATATATATATATATATATATATATATATATATATATACATACACTGTATCTATCTATCTATATATATATATATATATATATATATATATAGTTGTAGCATGGCAGGGAAGGATGTAATGCACTATGCCATAATTGTTCAGTCTGGTAATGACACTAATTCAGAAGTGAAGCTGTCGGCAGTGAGTGTCAGCTGACACCTGCTACAGTGCACGAGGATGGAGATAACCAATATTGGACAAGAAATGTTATTGGTTGTATATTTCCAATTCCATTTCTGTATCAATCCCTCTGCTTGCTCTCGCTCATTCTCCTTACTTTCAGTGGATAAAACCCAATCCATGGTCATGTTATACTTATGGTCAATAGAACCCTTTAATAAATTACATGTCATAGTCAATAGAATCTTGGAGTTTCTTGAGAATATTTTCCCTTTCATCCCCCCTCTCACCGTTCTTGCTCCTGATCTATGGATGCCAATGTGTTGTCGTGGCAAATAGGAACTGTATTTATACTGGCAGTCACAAATAAAAACAAGTGAACTGCTTAGGGAGGGTTCATATCTGCGCCCAGTCTCCGCTTTAGCCAATCCGGCAGGTTTCCATCTTTGGCCCGAGAAACTGGACAGGGGACGGAAACCCGACGGTCAGTTTTCAAACCCATTCACTTGAATAGGTTTGCAATATACCGCCTGTGTGCATCTTCTACCTCTCTGCGGCGAAACCGTGTTTTGTTTTGGGTTTTGTTTTTTTAAACCGGACACACAATCGGACATGCAGGTCTTTGTGTCCAGTTTAAAAAACTGTTTCGCCTCGGAGAGGTAAAAGACGCTCATGGGCGGTCACTGTGCAAACCTATTCAAGTGAATGGGTTTGAAAACTGACCACCGGGTTTCCATCCCTTGTCAAGTTTCTCGGCCACATGGTTGAGCCATAAATACAGAAGAGACACGTGTGTGTGACTCAGACTCTGACGTTCTAGCACCAACTGACAGCTTTTCAGCCAATAGACAGTGATAGATGGACAACGTATGGTACAAATGTCATATACACTATGTAAGGTGCTGTAAGCATCATCACAAGTAGTTGCAGTAATGGTGGAGATAGTGAAGGATCTGTGATTCCGCTCACTGCATCATACAGAGAACAATTTTGAAATAGGAGAATTTAGTCAGATTCTAACACGTACACAGACAGATTAGTGGTAGAAATCAGTAGATGCTGCTGCTGTTTGAGCTTGAGACTGCTGCATTTCTGCTCTGATACACACAGACAGGACAGTTAACCCTGTCATTGCCAATAATCTAATTTTGTCTAAGTCTGTCACGCAATAGAACAGATACATCTGCATACACAGTCTTTAAACAATTTTTTTTTCTGTCAAAATTCCATTTTTGGCTTTTTGGGGCAAAGGTTTAAATGATTTAATAAAACACATAGCAACTGCTGCTCTGATAGCAACGTGCTTATGCTGCCTTTGCAAATCTGGAAAATTAAAAATCTGTTATTAAGCATTTTCTGTTCACTCACTTACAGTCTAAGCTTGCACTAATATATTTTTTTTTAAATAAAATGTTTTTTTTTTCTGCTTTGCTCACCAAATACACATTGTGACGGAGTGTTTTTAATCTGAAAAAAAAAAATAATAATTAAAATATTTTCTTAAGAATTTTTGGCCTTAACCTAGTGGTTTGACACTTTATTAACGTGTGTAGTGACTTAAAAGAGAATGCAGCTCATGGCCAGAAAAGTGCCTGCAAATTTCATCTGTTTTATTTTGCAAAAACACCCTGTTCGGTTTGCAGTATCAAAACAGTCTCTTTCTCCACCTTATTTGTGACATTAGTGGAACTCTACCCTAAACATGCTGGAGTGTCTGAGCAGTAGAAGACTGTGCATGATTATTACTTACAGTAGACCACAGGGGCAATATGTTACTTTGAGATACCTCATTGTAGACTAATGAGGGAAGCGTGGCAGCCTCTCAAGTCTTAAAGATTAGAGATGAGCGAACAGTAAAATGTTCGAGGTTCGATATTCGTTTCGAGTAGCCCCTCAGTATTCGACTACTCGAATCGAATATCAAACCCTAATATAGTCTATGGGGGGAAAATGCTCGTTTCAGGGGTAGGCAACGTTCGATCAAATTATACTTACCAAGTCCACGAGTGAGGGTCGGGCTGGATCCTCCGTGCAGTCTTCTCCTTGCAGCGTCCCCGCGGCATCTTCCGGCTCTGAATTCACTTTGCCAGGCATCGGGCTTGGGCAGAGCCGACTGCGCATGCCCGCACTACAAGCGGACATGCGCAGTCGGCTCTGCCCAGGCCCGATGCCTGGCAGAGTGAATGAAGAGCCGGAAGACGCCGCGGGGAAGCTGCACGGAGAAGACTTCTAAAGGTAGGAGAAGAACCAGCGTTGATTGGCCGACTGTATAGCATTCGGCCAATCAATGCTGGTTCTGCATCGAACTTTTCCATTCGAATAGCGAGTGGTACTCGATCGAGTGCAAGTATTTCTAATACCGTAGTATTCAATCGAATACCTACTCGGTCGAGTACTACTCACTCATCTCTATTAAAGATGAAAGAACCCCAGAAGATTTATTTTTTTCTGTGTTCAAACAAAGCAAACCCCTGGTTCATTATAGTCTGAACTTTTTTTTGGATAGAACCAGAAGGGAGTATTATATTCTGGGGTCTCTTCAGATCCCAGAGTATTATAGTTGGAGGTCAAGAGGAGGTGGCAAAAATTTTAAAAAATTATAGTCATCTTCTGAGCTCCTCCAAGTGTTCACTGCTCTGTGTTCACCTCTTGACGGAGTCTGGCGCTCTTCTCTGATATCATTCACATGTGATTAGACCTCTGAGATAACATGGAAACATGTCATGACGCTCAGCATGCCCATGTCTTTGCAGTCATAAGATATTGTGTTATAAAACAAAAAAAGAATAATGATAAATAAGAGGCAAGATGGTGGCTCAGTGGTTAGCACTCAGTGATGGAGCCCTGGGTTCAAATCCTGCCAAGGACAACATCTGCAAGGAGTTTGTATGTTCTCCCTGTATTTGCATGGATTTCCTCCCATATTCAAAACACATACTGATTCCAAAGACTCACAATCTACATTTAAATTAAAAAAAAAAAAAAAAATGTATATGTATTCCTGAACACAAATCCAAAGTACAAACTAATTGAAAAAAAATAAGTTGCAGTCTGATCTATTCATTGCTTTAAAAAAAAAAAAAAAAGAGCCAATGAAAGGGACCTTACTTTATTTTTTTTATTTTTTTTAGCATTGTAGTAATAATGGCATATCCAAATACAAAGTCCTTTGACGGATCAAAACAATGTGGCGAAAGCCTTATTGCACAATATTAGTAAAACATATAAGTACTAAATAAACTAGATATCGCTGTATTGTACTGAACCCCCAAAAAGGCAACATGTTATTTATACCGGCAAACAGCTAAAATACAAAATTAAGAAACAATGTTGAAATTAAATTTTTTTCATTGCACTCAACTGTAAGAATCAATAAAATATAGTTATTAAATTATAGCCCTAAATCGATGGCCGTGAAAAATACAACTCATCTTGCTATATACAGTATATAAACACTCCCTAACTAACCGATATATGAGAATAAAACAGTTCAAAAAATGACTAAGGCTGAGGCCCCACATTGCAGAAACGCAGCTTTTTTTTTGTTGTTGCAGATTTTGCTGCGATTTTTTGAGCCAAAGTCGGTCAGGAGTGGATTGAACAGAAGGGAGAAGTATAAGAAGTTCCTATATATTTTCCATTCCTTTTGTAGGAACATCCTTGGCTTTGATTAAAAAAAAACAGCAACAAAAAAAGCTGTGTTTCCACAATGTGGGGCCTCAGTCTAAGGGTGCATTCACACTACTGATATGCTGCCTGATTCTGAATGTTAAAACACGTTCAGAATCAGCGCATATAAAGCAGATCCCATTCATTTCAATGGGAGCCGGCATACCAGCGCTCCCCATTGAAATGAATGGGCTGCTTTTTTCACTACGAGCGCTCCATTGAAGTGAATGGGAAGTGCCGGCGTGTACGGCTCGGAATGAGCAGAGCTAGCCGTAAACGCGAGCACTTCCCATTCACTTCAATGGGAGCGCTCGTAGTGAAAAAATCAGCCCATTCATTTCTATGGGGAGCGCTTGTATGCTCCCCATTGAAATGAATGGGATCTGCTTTATACGCGCTGATTCTGAACGTGTTTTAACGTTCAGAATCAGGCAGCGTATCAGTAGTGTGAATGCACCCTAAAAAACTAAAATAAGTGTAACAAGCAACACCAAGCCTGCTATCTCTGTTGGACCGGGCAATCAAAATATAATTTCCAAATGTTCTTCCAGCTGGATCTTTGGGACCATGTTGAATTTTGGCTTTTGTTATGACCCTCTGGTACTTGAGAGACGTAAGGTGTCCATCTACCTCATATGAGCCCTGATGAGCACTGGTAAAAACTGTGATAACTAGGGGGCTTAAACTTTGATCAGGAACTTAGGGGCTTAAAAATATCAATGTTTAAAGGGGTTGTCCGAGGACTGTTAATCTACTATAGCCGATGGACCCCGGGGTTCCGACTACGTCATGTGATCCAATGCAGCCTTCATCCTCTGCCCTTGGGTTTGCTCCACCCTCTCCACCACCCATCTCATAGATTGGTAGAAGAGGGGTCAAAGCCACGCCAAAGGCTCCTTCTGATCACATGACCCAGAAGTCGTGACATGCCCAAAACCCCATGTCCATTGGCTACAATAAACCGGGACCAGTAAATAAATTAGCAACCCCTTCAACACTTTACGATTCTTTATCCTACATTATGTAAGGAAGGATGAATCGTACAACGCGCACACTGCAGCTGCAATCGTTCACTTTCACAGCCCGGAATCCCTACTGTGTGTTTTTCAACAAATCGCACCTTCTAATAGCTCCAATGGTAAATTAGACTATTTCCTTGATAATTTCTTCCTGATACAGATTATTTAATGGAAGTCTTCTGTTTACGGTCCCCGGGTACATTATAATCACCTTTGTTTACCTGCTATTTCTTTTTTAATTAACTGACATCCTATTAGCATGCACTTTTTTCTCCCTTGTGTATTCATTATACATAATTGATAATAGAGGCATGTAATTCTTATTAAAAAGATGAATAATACATTTTCTTGCTTATCATGACTTGAAAATAAAACTTAAATGCACAAAATTTTACAGTCGTAAAAACTCATCGGAGACAAGCAATCAAATTATGCACAGTTACATTTTTTCTAATGAAATATTATTAGACCTTGTAGTATTAGACATTTTATAGAATTGCAGTAATTATACATAATGTAAGAAAATCTTAAAGGGGTTTTCCACCTAGACTTGAAATGTAAGGCATAACCTGTGGCCCATATGCACAAGGAGGATCTATAGAGAGGGGGCCATAAACAGGAGTCCTGTTCATATGCCGTATGCCTAGAGACTAATTATTATTATTATTATTATTATTGCTTATATAGCACCATTAATTCCATGGTGCTGTACATTATTATATTAATTCCATGGTGCTTTACATTTGGGGGTTACATACAATACACACAATATACAGGCAGATATAATACTAACAATGACTGACTGGCACGGTGGGGTAGAGGGCCCTGCCCGCGAGGGCTTACAATCTATGGGGGAAGGGGGGAGAGACAGAAGGAGAGGGGGAGACTGTACAGATGGCAGTGAGGTGATAGTGTTATTGGAGGTTGTAGGCCTTCCTGAATAGGTGAGTCTTCAGGGCCTTCTTGAAGCCTGTGATTGTAGGGGTCAATCTTATGTGTCGTGGTAAGGAGTTCCAGAGTATGGGGGATGCACGAGAGAAGTCTTGGAGGCGGTTGTGTGAGGAGCGGATGAGAGCAGAGCGGAGTAGGAGGTCATTGGAGGATCTGAGGTTACGTGTGGGCAGGTAGTGGGAGATGAGGTCAGAGATATATGGAGGGGACAGGGTGTGGATGGCTTTGTATGTTAGCGTTAGTAGCTTGAATTCAATTTGTTGAGCTATGGGTAGCCAGTGGAGGGACTGGCAGAGGGGAGCAGCCGATGAAGATCGGGGGGTGAGGTGGATTAAACGAGCAGCACAGTTTAAGGTGGACTGGAGGGGGGCGAGGGTGTTTGCTGGGAGTCCATGGACTCCCTATAGGCAATGTAGTTTACCTGTAGTCACAGATTATATATCATAGAACTGAGTTAAAATACAGAAAAACAGAAGGATCTAAAGAGAATAAATAGCAGATAATGAATTGTTGTATTAATTTACATAACATTTGGACTGAACAGACACTTCAAATAGTTTACAGGGAGAAGGGGGAGATGCAGCTGCAGGTTGTCTCTCTCTCTCTCTCTCTCTCTCTCGTCACAGGGAAAGGGGAGCATAAGTTTTCAGACATCTGATTGTCTCAGGGTACTGAACAGAAAGGAATGAGTAGGCAGCACAAAACTCAAGTAAAGACAGCAAACGTTATACAGTCCTATGAAAAAGTTTGGGCACCCCTATTAATCTTAATCATTTTTAGTTCTAAATATTTTGGTGTTTGCAACAGCCATTTCAGTTTGATATATCTAATAACTGATGGACACAGTAATATTTCAGGATTGAAATGAGGTTTATTGTACTAACAGAAAATGTGCAATATGCATTAAACCAAAATTTGACCGGTGCAAAAGTATGGGCACCTCAACAGAAAAGTGACATTAATATTTAGTAGATCCTCCTTTTGCAAAGATAACAGCCTCTAGTCGCTTCCTGTAGCTTTTAATCAGTTCCTGGATCCTGGATGAAGGGATTTTGGACCATTCTTCTTTTCAAAACAATTCAAGTTCAGTTAAGTTTGATGGTGGCCGAGCATGGACAGCCCGCTTCAAATCATCCCACAGATGTTCAATGATATTCAGGTCTGGGGACTGGGATGGCCATTCCAGAACATTGTAATTGTTCCTCTGCATGAATGCCTGAGTCGATTTGGAGCGGTGTTTTGGATCATTGTCTTGCTGAAATATCCATCCCCGGCGTAACTTCAACTTCGTCACTGATTCTTGAACATTATTCTCAAGAATCTGCTGATACTGAGTGGAATCCATGCGACCCTCAGCTTTAACAAGATTCCCGGTGCCGGCATTGGCCACACAGCCCCAAAGCATGATGGAACCTCCACCAAATTTTACAGTGGGTAGCAAGTGTTTTTCTTGGAATGCTGTTTTTTTGGACGCCATGCATAACGCCTTTTTGTATGACCAAACAACTCAATCTTTGTTTCATCAGTCCACAGGACCTTCTTCCAAAATGAAGCTGGCTTGTCCAAATGTGCTTTTTCATACCTCAGGCGACTCTGTTTGTGGCGTGCTTGCAGAAACGGCTTCTTTCTCATCACTCTCCCATACAGCTTCTCCTTGTGCAAAGTGCGCTGTATTGTTGACCGATGCACAGTGACACCATCTGCAGCAAGATGATGCTGCAGCTCTTTGGAGGTGGTCTGTGGATTGTCCTTGACTGTTCTCACCATTCTTCTTCTCTGCCTTTCTGATATTTTTCTTGGCCTGCCACTTCTGGGCTTAACAAGAACTGAACCTGTGGCCTTCCATTTTCTTACTATGTTCCTCACAGTGGAAACTGACAGGTTAAATCTCTGAGACAACTTTTTGTATCCTTCCCCTGAACAACTATGTTGAACAATCTTTGTTTTCAGATCATTTGAGAGCGGGCTGTCCATGTTCGGCGACCATCAACTTAACTGAACTTGAATTGTTTTGTAGAAAGAAATGGTCCAAAATACCTTTATCCAGGATCCAGGAACTGATTAAAAGCTACAGGAAGCGACTAGAGGCTGTTATCTTTGCAAAAGGAGGATCTGCTAAATATTAATGTCACATTTCTGTTGAGGTGCCCATACTTTTGCACCGGTCAAATTTTGGTTTAATGGATATTGCACATTTTCTGTTAGTACAATAAACCTCATTTCAATCCTGAAATATTACTGTGTCCATCAGTTATTAGATATATCAAACTGAAATGGCTGCTGCAAACACCAAAATATTTAGAGCTAAAAATGATTAAGATTAATAGGGGTGCCCAAACTTTTTCATAGGACTGTACCTGAATAAGCCTTACACCTCATAAAGTGTGCAAGTGAAAATAATAAATTTACTGACGCCATGTAGAAGAAAGGAAACAGACCATAAATGTTACAAACACTCTAGTATTCATCTAATGCTCTACAAGTGGTGTTTATTTAATTTATCCTTATGGGTTTCTTCTGGCAATAGAATAATATAGAAAAATTGATTGCTTACTACAGAGGGAATAGTAAGCTGGAGTGATACAGGCACAGACCTAGGTTGCTGGAGCTAGATTGTAAGTTTCTATCTCACCCCAAAAGCTTTATTCACGCGAGTCCTGGTACTTCTCTCTGATATCCTAAATGATCCCGATCATGCTTCTGTTAGGAAACAGATTTTCCTGAGTGCAGTCAATGGGAAGACATCCTTGCAGCTAGTCTCCACTCTTGAGATAACCAAGAATTATAAACGAAACCTGCAGAGGAAAAAACTGTTAAATACAAGTCATGTAGTGCCCAGAAATAGTGGCAATCTACAAGTATATACTCTTTATTTTTGATTTGTGCAAAGTTTGAATGGCATCCAGGCCCCTGTTGAACAGGCACAAGTTATCAGCCATCACCACATCTTGTGTCAATAACCTCCATGGTCTCACCGCCCTTACTGGAAAGAATCTGCACATATGACTATGGCAAGACCTTATTTCTTCTAGATGTAGAGGATGCTCCTTGTCATAGTTAGGCTAGGTTCACATCTCTGTTTAGTCACCGTTTGGGAGAATTCTCAAATGGTTACCAAACGCAGTTGTGGACCTAGCCTAACTGTGACAAGGAGCATCCTCTATATCTAGAAGAAATAAGGTCTTGCCATAGTATTATAGTCTATAGGTCCAACGGGTTTCTACCCCAAAAATGAGGGATAGAATCGTCCCTCATTCTTCAGGTGGAAACCCGGCAGATCCCATAGACCATAATGTAAACGCATTTTAAGTGGATTGGGTTTCTGTTTTTCTGGTCTTCAAGCAAACACGAAGAACAGAAACCCCAAAACAAGTGTGAACCTAATGTTACAAGCCTCTGAATAAAGACATCATTGGAAACATCTCTGTATTGTTAGTTCATATATTTGTACATTGTTATTACGTCACTTCTAAACTGTCATTTTTCTAAATTTACCAATCCCCAGGTTTGATAACCTGTCTTTATACTCTTTATAGGGAATACAGAGACTTAAACCTGGATTTTGTTGAATGGTGCCAGCAGAACCACCTCAGGATTAATGCTGGGAAGACCAAGGAGATGGTGGTGGACTTTAGTAAACGGTAAAGTGCTCCGACCCCGGTGGAAATCCAAGGGACATGTATTGAGATAGTCAGGACTTATAAGTATCTTGGCGTGCTCCTCAATAATATGCTGGAATGGGCTGATCACCTGGAGGCGCTGCACAGAAAGGGCCACAGCAGACTCTACCTGCTCAGGAGGCTGAGGGCCTGTGGAGTCCAGGGGCCACTTCTTAGGGCCTTCTTCAACTCTGTGGTTGCTTCAGCCATCTTTTTCGGTGTGGCCTGCTGGGGGAGCAGTATATCAACCGGAGACAGAAATAGACTTGACAGGCTGATCAGGAGGGCCAGCTCTGTCCTGGGGAGCCCCTTGGACCCAGTACAGGTGGTGGGTGACAGAAGGATACTGTCCGTGGTGACCTCCATGCGGGAGATCAAATCCCACCCCATGTATGGGACCTTGATGGGACTTGGCAGCACTGTAAGTGACCGTCTGCTTCACCCCAGGTGTGAGAAGGAGCTCTATCGCAAGTCCTTCCTTCCAACCGCGACCAGGCTGTATAATCTACATCAGACCAAGCGAAGATCACTCCGCACAGAAAACTAATGATTATGACTATGAAGTCTTCCTACTTTCTTCTTCTGTTCCTTAGCTGCTATGGACTCCTAGTATATCTTCTCTTCTCAGCATATGTGTGCCTATGTCTGTAATATATTACTGTGTATTATCCCTGTATCTGTATTACTATGCTGCTGTAACATGCTGAAATTTCCCCACTGTAAGACTATTAAAGAATTATCTTATCTTAATCCACCCTTCCCATTAATTACCTTGGCTGTGATAACCACCCCCACCAACCACAACCACAACAACCCCACCAACCACAACAACCCCACCATCCATAACCACAACAACCCCACCAACCACAAAGAAAATGCACTTGGTTGCCGTCTTCTGCACTGGCTCTAGTTCAATTGTTCTGTCTGTATACGGGGCCCAAAATTGTGCACAGTATTCGGCATGTGGCCTGGCCAATGGAGGAAAAATAATATCCATGTCTTGGGCATCTATTCCTTTCTTAATGTAGCCAACGATTTTACTTGGCTTGGCAGCAGCTGCCTGGCACTGGTTGCTAACACTATCCCAACAATACTTTATTAGATTTATTAGATAGCTACAGTGATTATCATGTTATGTAACGAATGTATTATATTGTATATCCATCCCTTGACCTACATTATAGCCTATAATAACGTAGAATGGAAAAAACCATCACTGACGTGCCGTATAGACCAACACCACTTATACGCGGAGCTTTTCTTCACGCTCGGAAGAGTGTGATGCAAACATGGTATGGTTAAGATGAATTAAAAGGATGTTTAAATTATTTCTAATGGATCGTAAATGTTACAACATTAATGGTTTGCAAAAGACCTCTCCTTATGAGGTCTAGGTAATATCAGGAATTACTGCCGCAGACGCTGCAGGTGTACAACTAGTTCTTTCATTACCAGTAAATGGAGACTGGAACCGTCTTTGAAAATAAAATAGCACAATCTCCAAGCCTCGGGGCAGGCGAACGATGTTGCTGAGATACTGATTTCTGTATGCGGTATTACAATGGTTACATAGTAAACAGCACCTGGAATTTTACTAATGGTTTTTACAATTAACAGCAGCAGCGTGGTCTGATTATCCGTCTTTCCTATCATTGAAAGGAAAGAATAGGAGCAGATGTTGAGTCGACTCATACTTTTTTTTTTTTTTTTTTTGTAATTGGAAGTATTTTTTATTTTTTTTTACCTGGAAAACTAAATTCAGAGTGGCACAAAGCTCTAACTAATACACGGATAGTCGGCCGGCTTAGCGTTCCCGTTACAAAAATAGATTTAATTAGTTAAAAGCTATCTGGGCTTGTTTACTTAAGACGACGTATGGCGGTTTGTTTTATATGTATACATATTGTAAGGTTTTAATGGTTTATGAATTATTAATGGTGTATAAAGCCTAGATATGGATTACCTTTCTATAAAGAGTCATTTCAGGATAAGACGAATGATAATCCAATCTTCAACTATACTTAAAGTATCTCTTTGTACCAGAAATGAAGAATTACTTTAAATTCTTTATTTTATATGGCGCCAACATAGTCCACATTGCTGTACATCACTCTGCTCGAGCACTGTCCCCAACTAGGATGACCATGTCATTTCCATGTCTCAGAGACATTTTGATTGAAAGACAAGTAAGACAAGGAAACCAAAGTACTTGGAAGACACACAGAGTGAATACACAAATCCCATGCAGAAGTTGCCATTGGTTACACTAGAAGCTACAAAGTTAACACTATTGTGAAATCCTATCACATAACACATTGTAAGGCCCGATCCTGCAGTACCTTTCTCTCCGCATGTTTCGTGCGGAAACCAAGCGAAAACCACATGGACCTCATTATAGTCTATCGGGTCCATGTGGTTTGTTAGGTAACCACTTTTTAATTCGTATAGGTTTCCGTTCAGGGGTCCCCAAGTGGACTCTCAAAATGGAATCCCAAACGCTGATGTGATCCGGACCTAAGAGTCAAGTTTATTTGTCTGTGTATTTAATACATTAAATGTCAAGCTGTAATGTATCTGTTGGATGCTTTATTACACCATCATTATAAGAGGAGACCTAAAGTCTAAGGGTAAGGTCACACGGTGGAAACCTTTTCCGCCATGTGGCTTCTTTGCATGGATAGCCAAGATGGGATGCTAATGTACTACATCAGCACTACATCAGCATCAGCATCCCATCACAGCATCCTGTTCCTGATTAGGCCCGGATGAATGGGCCGAATCAGGAGGGAGTCTTGTGCCACGGAATCTGCGTGAAGATTGGGCATGCTTCTTTTTTTCCCCGCTAGCTGAAAAAAATTGCTAGTGGGAAAAAAATGTGAGTGACTCTCATTGAAATGAATGGGAGACATTTTTGCAGGCAGATTTTGAGGCAAAAAACTGCATGAACATACCCTAACTCCAATTATACTGTTTTGTAATATTTATAATATTACAAAATATTTAAAGAAATATGTTTCTTTCTCCACTTATTAGGATGATTTATTTTTTTACTTAGAAGTCTATGGAGAGGAGGAGGAGGAAGATGCAAGAAAACACACAATAACTGTAGCTGTAACACTGGGTAAGAAAGCTCCTTTGTCACTGCTGTTTCTTCAAGGTGAGCCTTCAAGGTGAGCCTATCATTGATGCAGTAAAGACTTCCGGGAAGTCGGGCATGTTGTTCAGGGTGCTTGCTATAGAGGGCAGCAAAACAGAGGCATTGTCTCCCTGTTTACATCTTGGGAGACAGATTTGCATATTCTTCCCATGTTCCCTTGCAGTGGAGCAACTATGGCTGTATAAGTCTCCACACACCTGAGAAGGTGGTCTCTCCCTAAGGTTGGACGTTATCCCCATAATGAGGTGAGTATGGTAATGGATTCTATGCAGATAAACAGTCTTATAGTACAAAGTTTCTTATTGCCATTTAACCTATACAGAGGTCAATCTGAGCACTTGGCTCTCTATCTTACTCTGCTCTGCACTCTTGTCTGTGCCAGTGATTGTTTCTAACAATCTGATGTGCTATTCTAGTAATATTGAACTGCACACTTTTTTTCTGACCCGGCTTTGATTTTAACCCTTCTTCTAGATAACCATTTACTGTCTGAAATGGGTTTCTTTTTATCTTAGCAATCTTTAGCACTCCAGCTGCTGTGAAACTACAACTCCCAACATGCCCTTAGACTTCCATGGGAGGTCCAAGAACAGCAGAGCAAGTATGCATGCTGGGAGTTGTAGTTTTACAACTCGAGTGCCGAAGGTTGCCTACCATTGTCCCACTATGGGACTTGTCCTACTCCTGGATTATGACTGCTGTGCATTGTGACCCTGAATATTGGATTTCCTTTGGTTATTACTACTTATTTGGTATTGACCTTCACTTTGGACTATCTCACTCTGCCTTGTTTCCTCCATTGACCGGTGACTATTCCGCAGACACAATCTGCAAGTTTGCAGCAGATAAGTCCAGATCCCTGTAAGAATGAAGACTTAAAGACTGAATACTTGCGGTTAGGGATGGGTGAACCTCCCAAGATTAGTTTAGTCTTGGGTAGCTCGAGTGCCTGATTCGTTGCAGGTCAAACAAGTTCTGAGTAAGGCTGAGGCCCCACGTTGCGGAAAAGCTGCTTATTTTGTTGCCTTTTTGAGCCAAAGCCAGGAGTGACTACAAAAGGAATGGGACATATCTAGGAAGTTCTTATACTTCTTCCCTTCTGCTCAATCCACGCCTGCCTTTGGCTCAGACAAACACGGCAAAGTCTGCAACAAAAAAAGCTGTGTTTCCGCAACGTGGGGCCTCAGCCTAATAGTTTATTGTAATGCAAGATCAATTATTGTTAAAAAAAAACGAATAATTTGGGATATTCGGGTCAAACCCAGCTTGGAACGAAACTCTTCACCTATCTCTACTGGCGGTCAGTCTATACATACATTACCATATAACATAAGACTCACTTTAATTTAGCTTATACGCCATAAGACAGGTCTATTAAGGTCATATGGATCTTTAGAATGCAGAGGACATCGCTTGATTTTCTTGATTCTCTGTTAAAATGTGTATTTCTCTCCGTCCGATTAAAGCCGTATAAAAGTTAAATGGTGACATTAAAATAGAGTCTCCACTTTTCACTGAAGACAATCATATCTGCAGGACACATATACTGGCGAAATTCTTCCATATTTCATCCCCTGTCCAAGCATTTATTGTTCTGTTTTTGGCAATTATAAGGCTTCAAACACCTTTGTTATAGGCGGTTTATCACTAACGAAACACTGAGCCGTTCCTATGTTTATCTGACAGTCCAGAAGCTGCCGCTTTCTACCGTCGCATACTTCAAAAAGCAGAACACGAAGGTAAGGAAAAAAGAAAGAAAGGAACAAAAAAAAATACAAGATTTTAGTGAAGTTCTGATATGCTCAAGATGTTTACCTATTAATCCCTAGGAAAAATAGGCAGAATGTCAGGTTTTGTGCTCGGTATAGATAGAAATTGTAACATTTTATGTCTCTTGGGCAAAAATTTTTGAGCGACACCAAAAAGTACAGAATACTACAAAATCCAACAATTGCTAAAAGACAACATAATATATGAAGGTGAGTTCCAGATGGGAGAAATACACCCACATTCTAACACAGTGGTTCTTAACCAGAGTTCAATCGAACCCTAGGCCATATGCACGGCCAGGGCCGCCATCAGGAATTTTGGGGCCCCATACAGCCTAAGTGTCTGGGCCCCCCCTGCCATTTTTGCTTTGCGCGCCGGGGGAAATTTAGCCCCACCCACTGTTATGTTGACTCCGCCCACTCATTAATTTTCCATTTGCCCGCACACTGTATAATCCTCCTACAGTCACCCGTAAATTATATGTCCCCCTCCGTCTCTCCCCTAGCTTCATATACACCCTTCATCTGCCCCCAGATTCATGTCCCCTCCATCTCTGCCCCCAGATTCATGTCCCCTCCATCTCTGCCCCCAGATTCATGTCCCCACATTTCTGCCCACAGATTCATGTCCCCCCATCTCTATACCTCCCAACTTTTGAAGAACTAAAAGAGGGACAAAATGTGTGGCGCGCTTAGCGCGCCGCAGCAAATTTAGCCCCGCCCACTTTTGTGTTGACTCCGCCCACTTGTTAATTTTTCATGTGCCCGCACACAGTATAATCCTCCTACAGTCACCCGTAAATTATATGTCCCCCCTCTATCTCTCCCCCAGTTTCATATACACCCTTCATCTGCCCCCAGTTTCATGTCCACCTTCCATCTCTGCCCCTAGATTCATGTCCCCACATCTCTGCCCCCAGTTTCATGTCCCCCCAGATTCATGTCCCCCCAGATTCATGTCCCCCCTCCATCTCTGCCCCCAGATTCATGTCCCCCATCTCTGCCCCCAGATTCATGTCCTCTCCATCTCTGCCCCCAGATTCATGTCCTCTCCATTTCTGCCCCCAGATTCATGTCCCCACAGTGTCATGCCGTCCCCTCCTTCATCTGCCCCAGTGTCATTCCGTCCTCTCTTTCATCTGCCCCCAGATTCACGTTCCACCTCCACATTAAACTTACCTTCTCCTCCGCTCCCTCGCCGCTCTCTGCGCGTCTCTCTCGCTGACACATGCGGCTGAAGGAAGGAGCTGACACAGGTCAGCTCCACGCTTCGCCGCTGGGTGTCTCTCTCGCTGACGCTGACATGTATGCGGCTGAAGCGAGGAGCTGACCTGTGTCAGCTCCTCACTTCGCCGCTGCCGGCTCTCTCGCTGACACATATGCGGCTGAGCCGGGTTCCGGCTCAGCCGCATATGTGTCACCGAGAGAGGCGGCAGCGGCGAAGTGAGGAGCTGACACAGGTCAGCTCCTCGCTTCAGCCGCATATGTGTCAGCGAGACAGGCGGCAGCGGCGAAGCGAGGAGCTGACCTGTGTCAGCTCCTCGCTTCAGCCGCGTATGTGCTCAACTCAGATCTGCGTCCTCTGGACGCAGATCTGAGTTGAAACAGGACATACAATGACTGCTGCCGGCGCCAGGGGGCCCGGGCCCCCCCCATTTTAAAATTTGGCCGGGCCCCTGACGCCAGTAGCAGTAGTACTGGCCTATCGGCGGCCCTGTGCACGGCCTTCTGACTGTAAAGCGCTACGGTACCGGGACCGATAGCGCTTTACCCAGGGCACAGATCGGGAAAGCCGATAGTGCGCTGAATTCAGTGCACTCAGCTTTCCAGCAGTATATAGAACTACCTGTGCCCAATCTGATGAAAGGTTCTCTTTAATTGCATGATTAGCAAAGTTAATGGGCATGAAGATACCGGGGAAGCTCACATGTCTTCATAAATGTGGATTCTCCCCTGCTGGGTTCTGCACCTATGATAAAAGCTACACAAGCCGGCATGGATTTCACTGATCCTTTGCACTAGTAAACTAAGATTAAAGGGATCCTATCATTAAAATGCTATTTTTCTGACTAACACGTAGGAATAGCCTTAAGAAAAGCTATTCGTCTCCTACCGTTAGATGTGATCTCTGTGCCGCCGTTCGGTAGAAATCATGTTTTTTTTGGTATGCAAATGAGTTCTTAAACAGCACTGGGGGTACCCCCAAAGCTGTGAGAGAAATCTCCAGTGCCGCCTCCATCTTCATCTGGAACGGCCTCTCCCCGCATCTTCTAGCGGCGCTGGGGTCAAACTTCTATGCATGCGCAGTCTGCTCTGCATTGGGACTTGGGCAGAGCCGACTGCACATGTCTTAGTCCATTTTTTTGTGGCCGCTTAGGCGAGCGTACTGTGCATGTGTAAGGGGGGAGGAGGAAGGGAAAGACACGGCAGCCGACTGGCTACCGGGGCTCTTGCAGGAACTTTTAGGATACAGCGGTTCCACGGACAGGCACAACCACACCAGACACGAAGTAAGAAATATAAATTTTACTCTATACCCTTTTGGGGTGAACTCCAGGCTAACAGGCCTGATGAAATCAATAATTACAAGACACTCAGCCGAGGGCTGAGACCCCTGAGTGACACTGCACCGTGACCTAATATGTCAGAACTAGTGAACTATGCCTTTAACTAGCGGCTACATATATATAGCAGCTGCAATTTACCTATTAATACCAAGCTAACAAAACAATGTAAGTATGCAGAGGAAGATCACCTGCGGTGTCACACTGGGGTTAACAATATCACAGTTTACTATTTAACTTACCCACTCCCCAATATCCACATTTCAACACACTACCCCAACCCTGCAGGGAAGACTTCAGCAACCGGTTTTGTTTTATCAGAAGTTGGTGCTTAGCTGCACAAGTCTTAGTGAAACAAATAACTCCTCTTATGACATACTTCTGGTACTATAATCCAGGATATAGTGTCTCTTTTGAATAGCAGGACAACACGTGCTGTATCTCCGTTTGGATAGAACTCGCTTTAAAGCAAAATGGCCGGAACCAGTCTATGCTAGGTTTTTGGCGCCAAAAAAAAAAAAACTATTTACTGCGTGTATACACTATTCACCCTTATGAAAGGTGAATCGGAGCTCCGCTTACCCGGGTTAGCAAGGGGGCGAACAGTCAGATGGACTTTCCGAAGGAAACAGGAATTTCTTTGCCTCCAGGCAACTGGAACACGGTGTCACAAGGGCTGGTCCTTCTTGTCATCCGCTCCGCGGCGTCTGCACAGCAATCGTCTCCAACTCTCCTGACATGGGAACCAGCAACAGGTTCGGGCTTCTCCAGAGCTGGCCCTGGCCTGAAACAAGCGTTGCAGGGCAGCGGATGGCAATGGATTGTCCCTCAGATCTCTCACTGCTCACAGCCAGCTTCTTCTCCCCCACTACAGCAGTCCCCTTCCTGAACTCGTCACTTCCTGGTTTTTCCTTTACCTAACACAGCGGCATCTTGTGGTCAAAAAGAATTACTACAATAGAATTTTTCATTACAGAAACATCTCCTTTTACCACTGCTATTATCACATCACACACTTGTCAGTGAGAAGTGTTCTGAGACTGTATAGCATTAGTCACCCCGTGACACACCACCTCACTAGAGGTCGGCGTCCTCGACAGACCTCCCCAGACAAACTCATCCTGGGCGTATCGCTGTGGGGGAACCCCAGCATTAGACCTTGGCGTTCTGCGTAAAGTCGGGGCATCAGTCACTTCATTCCCACAGGTCGGCTCAGGTTCCTGTACAGGAGCAGCCATTAGTGTCGTCCCCTCCCGTGGAGGTAAGATCACCACGGCTGGAACCGTTTCAGACATGGGAACTGGTACATCCCACCACTCATCGGGATCAATCTGTGCAGCAGGTGTGAAGTTTGGGGCTGTCGGATTCAACCGATGCACCTCAGTCTCCGTTGTGGGAGTCTCTGAATTACAAGGTCTGAGCATATTACGGTGAAGAGTCCGGGTAACTCCTTCACCCCTTTCAGGCTCTATCTCATACACTGGTCCGTCAGGGATGACCCTTCGTTTTACTCGATATGGCATTGCCTCCCACCGATCATCCAACTTTCCCGAGGGTCTCTTGGCCCTTACTAACACCCTGTCCCCAGGTTGGAAGGGTTCATGTTGAACCGGGGTCTTGTCTGGGTGACTGGACAGTCGGGTTTTGTCAATCACCAATCGGTGTATGGTCTGCAGTTTTCGACGGTGTAGTTCTACCCAGTCATCGGGCGAGCGAGCGCCCTCTCTCTCAGGATTTGTCAAGTTCAATTCTTCAATCTCCCGTCCGGGATGCCCAAACAGCATCAGGTATGGCGTGTAGCCGGTGGTACTATGGACCCGATTATTATAGGCCCAGAGCAACTCAGCTAAGCTCTCTGGCCACCGAGCTTTTTGATCTTTCTCCAACGTTCGCAACATCTGAAGGAGGGTGCGATTGAATCGCTCACAGGCCCCATTCCCCTCTGGGTGATAAGGAGTCGTCCGGGATCTGTGGATACCATACACCCGATACAACTCCGACATGAGCCGCCCCTGAAAACATGCCCCCTGATCTGAGTGAATACGGGTGGGGCACCCATACACTTGGATGAAGTGCTTACACACAGCCCTGGCGGCAGATTCGGCAGTCTGATCTTTCGTAGCTACTGCTACTGCAAACTTGGTAAAGTGATCGGTCATTACCAAACAGTACTGATGTCCGCTGTTGGAGTGTCCTATCAGGACATAATCAATCATCAGCACCTCCAACGGCGCAGTGGTCCTAATCGTCTGAGTGGGGGCCCTTTGTTCTGGGGGTTTAGCGAGCTCACAGGCCCTGCAGGCTTGGCACACGTCCTGCACTGTCTGCTCAAGACCAGGACAATAGACAAATCGCTGGAGCCACTTGAACGTTTTATCAGGACCAAAGTGGGCCCCTCTCACATGAGCCTCACGGGCAACTTCCCTGGCACTGGTACTTGGTATTACTAGTTGCCATCTCACCTCCAACTCAGTCTCTAAATATACTTTACGGTACAGTAACCCATTCTCACACTTCAGTCTATCCCACTGTTGCATTACTCTTGCCCCCATAGGTGGCAAGCGTTTGCGCTCCATCGGGGTAGGCCACTCCTTTGCCATCACCCACTGCTTGATCTTTCTTAGGGTCACGTCATCATTCTGAGCATATACCCAATCTCCATGGGTTTTCCCAAGCAACACTGGTCGGTCTGTCACCACCCCACTTGTCCGTGCCAGTATCACAAACAAGGGTATTCTACCCAAGTGGGGAACCTCTGAGTCTTCCAACTCTCCATCCTTATCTCGTCCGGAGTCATCCGGCGTCACTCGAGACAGGGCATCCGCATTTGCATTTTCTCTACCGGATCGGTACTTGATCTTGTACTTGTACCTGGACAACCTGGCCATCCATCGCTGCTCCAAAGCACCCAACTTTGCATTGTCTAGGTGCGCCAAGGGATTGTTGTCGGTCATAACAGTCACTTCCGCTCCTGTCAAGTATTCTGAGAATTTCTCCGTCATGGCCCACACTAGGGCCAGTAGTTCCAGCTTGAATGAACTATAGTTGTCAAAGTTCCTCTCTGTCTCCCTCAGGGACCGGCTTCCATAGGCTATGACCCTCTCACGGCCATCTTGTTCTTGGGCGAGCACCGCACCTAGGCCATGGAGACTCCCATCTGTGTATAACATGAAGGGCTTGTCAAACTGCGCATAGGCGAGTATTGGTGCACTCGTCAGGGCTTCCTTCAACTCCTCGAACGCCTGTTGTTGTTTCTCTCCCCATGGAATGGGCTGGTTCTTTGGCCCCCGGGAGGTCCCCCTCAGCAATTCGTTCAGCGGTCCTGCCTTCTTTGAAAAATTTCTTATGAAGCGCCGGTAATATCCAGCTAGGCCCAAGAATGCGCGAAGTTCCCTGAGGGTTCTTGGGACAGGCCAGCGTTGTACCGCTTCCACCTTGCTGCTTGCCGGTTGCACCCCCTCAGCAGAGACAATATGCCCCAGGTACTCAATCTGTGTCTGGAACAGCTGGCACTTCTTGGGCTTGACCTTGAGCCCATGCTCCATCAGGCGCTTCAGGACTTGTCTCAGCCTCTGAAGATGTTGTTCGAAGGACGATCCGAAGACCACAATATCGTCCAGATAGATGAGCACTGACTCAAAGTTTAGGTCACCAAGACAATACTCCATGAGTCTTTGGAACGTGCCGGGGGCATTGGACAATCCAAAGGGCATCCTTCTGAACTCATACAAGCCCATCGGCAAGATGAACGCTGTTTTCTGTCTGTCTTCTGCTGCCATTGGCACTTGCCAGTATCCGCTCGCCAGGTCTAGGGATGAGAAGTATTTCGCCTTTCCCAATGCGGATAAGGATTCCTCGATCCGCGGCAAGGGATAAGAGTCTCTCACTGTCTTTGCGTTCAGCTTCCGGTAGTCGACACAGAAGCGTAAGGTGCCGTCTTTTTTTCGGACCAGCACCACCGGGGCAGCCCACGGACTCTGACTTGGTTGTACCACGCCATTATCCAACATTTGATGTAACATCTCCTTCACTTCTTGGTACATGTTTGGTGGGATCTGTCGATACCTTTCACGGATTGGGGCCGTGTTCCCGGTCGGTATTCGGTGCTCGATAGCAGACGTACAGCCAAAGTCTTCGTCATGCCTAGAAAATGCAGCTTGGAACTCCCATAGGGTCTCTTCCACTAGCCGTACTTGGTCTGGACTCAAAGAGGGACGGTTTATTCCCATCATTTCCAGGATCTTCCTCCCATTCCACTCGGGCGTGGGTTTTTCAGGTTGATCCATCTGTACCGCCAAGGTCCAAACGTCCCCTCTCTCTTCCCTAAGAGTAAAGGGTCTTCTCCGGGCTGTCTCACCCTGGTGTAGGAAGACTCTGGCGACCTTGACTCTCCTTGGTAGGGTCACTTCATGATCCTGTAGATTCACGCACCGCACCGGCACTCGCCCGTTTCGGACTGTGGCCACCACTCGCCCAAACATCACACCAGTTATCTCTTCACACCGCTCTACCGGTTCCAGCTCGACATCCAATCCGTCCACATTCAGATTGGTCCCCACAGGCAACATCAATGTCCGTTCCTGCCGGGGAGGTATTTTTACGGGCGCACCATTCGGGGTATACACCGCCCCCAGCCGGTGGTTTTCAGGGAGTCCCTTCTGGATTCGGCAAGTCTGGACAATTTGCCGGAAAACTTGCTGTGTTGGCCTATGTGCCGTAGTCCGCTTCCAGTACTCCGGTCCTTTCTTGGTGAAAAGCACGTGGTTCAGGTCTCGCAACACATTCATGCCTAGAATCACCGGGACCTCCGGCAAGTAGGTAGACTTGACAAGGATAACTCCCTTGACTCCTAATTCTTGGCCACAGGCCCGAAGCCGCATCCAGACTACCCCATGTACAGGGATAGTTCCATTATCTGCCGCTCTCAGTCGGATAACCATTCCGGTGTTTGGTCGCATAAGGTGGCCATGATGCCGTTCAAAATAGTCTAAGGGCATTGTTGTCACTTCAGAACCCGTATCCACTAGGCAGGGGACCTTCTTTCCCTCAAAACTCACTTCCAGCACGGGGCTTTTTGCGATCAAATCATGTGGGCTTTTTGGAGGACTTGGGCCCCCTGATACCCCCGCAGTGCGCCCTCTTACCGCGGAGGTCTCCCGTTTAACGGCGGTGAGTTGCTGGGCCTGGCCCTTCTCGGTCCTGGGCAGTTCCTTGAGATATGCCCGAACTCTTGACATTGCCAACATTGAACATTGCTATAGTCCCACTCCCGAGGTGGTGGCCTTTGTCGCAGTTGGGGGTCAGGAGGAGAGCGATACCACGGCCGTGATGGAGATGGCCTTCCCTGTGGTTCCTCTGTTTGCCACATGGGGGGTCTTGCTGAGCATTGACATGGGGGCCCGTCTGAGGGAGTTGGTAACGGGTTCCCAGCAGCAGGAGTCTGTACCCTACTCTGCACCTGGCTCAATTGTTGGGTTAGCGCATCTATAGTACGCTGCATTTCTCTCATCTGGGCCTCTGTCTCACCCCCTACAGCATTGGTCATCACCCTTCCAGCTCTCTGCATGGCGACCTGACCCACCTCTGGCTCCTCCATTTGAGTCCTGGCGATGGTCTCCTCCAGAATCTGGACAAAGGTCAGGGTCTTGTCCGCCAGCACGCGGTTCTGTAGTTCCCGCCTCACCGTACTCAAACATAATCCCCGAATAAAATAGTCCCTCAACAGCTCGTCATCTTCCTCAGGGGCACGCTGGGCGTGGGATTCGGCCCTCCGGACATCAGCTAACAACCCCTGTAGTTCATTAGCATACTCAGGGACGGTCTCCCCCTCCCTCTGTCTCCGATTAACAAACCGGGCAAGTAAATCAACTGACGGGGCACGGTTCCCGTAAACCTTCTCCAACCTGTTTACTATGTCTGTCACCGTACTCCTCTGGGACTCTGGCAGTAATGTGATTGTCCGTCGGGCATTCCCTTCCAGAGCATTTATCGCTACCTCCGGTTGGAGTTCGGGGGCTAGATTACACAGTTTAATCGCACTCCTCAGTCGTTCAGTCCAATCGGTCAGCAACATGTTATGTCCGTCAAATTTAGTCAGTTGGTTTAAGATGGCACCTGCTGGTAAACACCTGACTGGGGCTGTCGGTGCAAGGGTAGGTGCAACAGGCGGGAGGACAGCACCTACAGCCACCCCGCCATTAGGCACACGGTCCGCGTCCACCAAGGGCGCGTCCCCAGATGCGTTGTCCATGTCCATGGTGGCACCGTATCCTGCCGACTACGCCAAAAATGTAAGGGGGGAGGAGGAAGGGAAAGACACGGCAGCCGACTGGCTACCGGGGCTCTTGCAGGAACTTTTAGGATACAGCGGTTCCACGGACAGGCACAACCACACCAGACACGAAGTAAGAAATATAAATTTTACTCTATACCCTTTTGGGGTGAACTCCAGGCTAACAGGCCTGATGAAATCAATAATTACAAGACACTCAGCCGAGGGCTGAGACCCCTGAGTGACACTGCACCGTGACCTAATATATCAGAACTAGTGAACTATGCCTTTAACTAGCGGCTACATATATATAGCAGCTGCAATTTACCTATTAATACCAAGCTAACAAAACAATGTAAGTATGCAGAGGAAGATCACCTGCGGTGTCACACTGGGGTTAACAATATCACAGTTTACTATTTAACTTACCCACTCCCCAATATCCACATTTCAACACACTACCCCAACCCTGCAGGGAAGACTTCAGCAACCGGTTTTGTTTTATCAGAAGTTGGTGCTTAGCTGCACAAGTCTTAGTGAAACAAATAACTCCTCTTATGACATACTTCTGGTACTATAATCCAGGATATAGTGTCTCTTTTGAATAGCAGGACAACACGTGCTGTATCTCCGTTTGGATAGAACTCGCTTTAAAGCAAAATGGCCGGAACCAGTCTATGCTAGGTTTTTGGCGCCAAAAAAAAAAAACTATTTACTGCGTGTATACACTATTCACCCTTATGAAAGGTGAATCGGAGCTCCGCTTACCCGGGTTAGCAAGGGGGCGAACAGTCAGATGGACTTTCCGAAGGAAACAGGAATTTCTTTGCCTCCAGGCAACTGGAACACGGTGTCACAAGGGCTGGTCCTTCTTGTCATCCGCTCCGCGGCGTCTGCACAGCAATCGTCTCCAACTCTCCTGACATGGGAACCAGCAACAGGTTCGGGCTTCTCCAGAGCTGGCCCTGGCCTGAAACAAGCGTTGCAGGGCAGCGGATGGCAATGGATTGTCCCTCAGATCTCTCACTGCTCACAGCCAGCTTCTTCTCCCCCACTACAGCAGTCCCCTTCCTGAACTCGTCACTTCCTGGTTTTTCCTTTACCTAACACAGCGGCATCTTGTGGTCAAAAAGAATTACTACAATAGAATTTTTCATTACAGAAACATCTCCTTTTACCACTGCTATTATCACATCACACACTTGTCAGTGAGAAGTGTTCTGAGACTGTATAGCATTAGTCACCCCGTGACACATGCGTAGTACACTCCGTTAGTTCAATGGAGTACAGAGCGTATCAATTGTAACAATTATTGTCATAACCACCATATAAAAGTCACAAAACTGAGGTTTACAACTTTTTTTTTACGCTAGATATCTGGTGTTAATTACCGTATTTTTCGGACTATAAGACGCACTTTTTTTCCCCCAAATTTGGGGGGAAAAGAAGGGTGCGTCTTATAGTCTGAATGTGGCGCCTGGCACCCGCCGTAATAGAGAGGCGGATGCCGGCAAGGGATAGACGCCGGGTCCTGAGACATCGCTGCGCTCCTCTTCCCTGCATGAAGCCAGCAGCGGCAGGGGCGATGCTATTCCGTTCCTCCGTTCCCCCGCCGCTGGCTTCATGCAGGGCAGAGGAGCGCAGCGATGTCTCAGGCCCCGGCATCTGTGCCAGCGTCTATCCCTCCCCGGCAACCGCCTCTCTAGTACAGTGGATGCCGGGTCAGTATCGGCGGCCCCTTCTCCCCCGGGGCTGGTCCCCACCGGCCCCGTACCTGTGAAGTTGCAGGCCGGCTCTGCGCGGCGATATCGCAAGAGCCGACCTGTTCGGGTGACAGCCGGGAGCCTAATGAGGCTCCCAGGCCTGTCACTGCTGTATTAGTATTGCGGCTGGGTCTATGACCAGCCGTAATACTAATAGACAGACTGTCCCATAGACGGCAATACAGTTGTATTGCCGTCTATGGGACTTGCAATCAAGTGGCCGCAGGTTCAAGCCCCCGGGGGGGAATAAAATAGTGAAAAAAAAAAAAAAAAAAGCTTTAAAAATATATAATAAAAATATGAAATAAATAAAAGTTCTAAATCACCTCCTGTCCCTAGAACATATATATATAAATTTAGAAAATCATATATCATAAACCACCGGGTTTTTTTTCAATACAAGGTGATCTAAGCAATAGATATTCCCCAAAATGGTATAACTAAAAAGTACTTCTGGCCCCGCAAAAAAAACACTCTATGCGTCTCCGTACAGCTGCAGGGTCACCTGTCAATGTGGCCTTGCAGCTGTTGCAAAACTACAACTCCCATATATTAAATATTTTACCATTTTTTGCTTCCAAATTTTTTTTCCCTATTTTCCTCCTCTAAAACCTGGGTGCATCTTATAGTCCAAAAAATACGGTAATATTAAATTTCCCCCACCAAACTTGTACGTAGCAATTTTTAAGGTTGTTCTACATGTTTTATTGTGGTTTTGTTATTTATCAACATTTCAAAATCTCTGTTTGGTCAAGGGAGCCCAAACTAGCGTAAATGCAGCGGCTTGGCTATGGTGGAAAAATGCAGCACTTTATAGTCCCTGTAAAGTGGATTCTAGTGAATCCCATTTGCACATTGCATGCGGACATGCTGCCAATTCTAATACCGTTCTGTTTCTGTGCCCTTTTGTCGGATAAGCAAAAAAAAAAAAAAAATCAAAGCGGAGGTCACACCATGTAGAAAACCTGAGTTTTTACGTTGCAGATCTTGCTATAGGCGTTTGCATCAAAACCTGGAATGTATTTAGCAGAAGTATTTTCGATCCGATTTGAGGCCACTCCTTTTGGCTCAAAAGACACAGCAGATCTGCAACAAAAAGTGTATTTTTTATTCACAATATGTGGCCTTAGCCTAAAGCATATATAAGGGGGGTTGCACACTAAAGGATTTTTTTTTTCTGCATTTTTGCTGTGTTTTTAATTCCATTTTTCACTACTAAGAACACTATCTAAATCATTGTTTTCTAAAAAAAAAATACAAGTAGCTAATCGGAAGTAGATAGAATCTCCTTACACTCATTGTGAGATGTGAGAAGCAGCAGACTATACAATGTACAGCATTCAGCCAATCAACGCTGGTTCTGCCGGAGGCTTGTCTGTGATGAGGCGGAGTCTAAGATCGGACAACAATGGAGACTGCTGTGGTCCGATCTTAGACTCCGCCTCGTCACAGACGAGCCTCCGGCAGAACCAGCGTTGATTGGCCGAATGCTGTACTCTGTATAATCGATGCCAATCGATGCTGGTTTTGCAGGATGAGTAAGTTCACATTAGCACTTGCCTCCCGTCCAGAAGGAGTCTGCAGGAGGACCCCCCGAATGGAATATAAGCGCAACTGCAAGTGCTGTGCAGTTAAAGCGCATGGACCCGTTATAGTCTATGAGATCCGTGCGCTTTAACTGCACAGCGCTCCTCCTAAACACTCTCCTCCTGCTACTCGTGGACTTGGTGACTCTCCTTAGTCGAATAGTGGTTTCCCCTGAAATAAACATTTTTTCCCATAGACTGTAATGGGATTCGACATTCGATTAAGTAGTCGAATATTGAGGCTCTACTCGAAACGAATATTGAATATTTCACTACTCGCTCATCTCTAAACCTTATTTTTTAAATAAAGTATAATGCATTTTAATCCAGAATCACCTGCTCTATTAAATAAAACTTAATTGTCTGAGAAATTGGAGACCATTAAAGAGGATCAAGTGCTAAATGACATACTTCATTTGGCTGCAGCTTCTGGCACCCAGAGGGTGCTATAACAGCTGATCTGTGCGGGTTTCTGGTATTGGTCCCAGACAGACCACACTCCGATGACCTATTCTGTATATAGGTTGTCAGTGTAAAAATTTGATTTGGGGCTTGAAAACTAAGACTAAGGGCCCCTTCACACGGCATAAGCGCTAGGCTCATTCCGAGCCGTAAATGCGAGCGCTTCTAAACACTTCCCATTCACTTCAATGGGAGCGCTCGTAAAGCCTGCTTTACGTGCACTCCCATTGAAGTGAAAGGGAAGTGTTTAGAAGCGCTCGCGTGTACGGCTCAGGATGAGCCGAGCGCTTACGACGTGTGAAGGGGCCCTAAGGCTGAAGCCCCACATTGCGGAAGTGCAGCTTTTTTGTTGCAGATTTTGTTGCGTTTTTTTGAGCCAAAGTCAGGAGTGGATTGAGCAGAGGGGAGAAGTATAAGAGCTTCCTATTTATTTCCCATTCCTTTTGTAGTCATTCTTGTCTTTGGATCAAAAAAAAAAACGCCACAAAATCTGCAACAAAAAAAGCTGCATTTCCACAAGACTCCATGTTGCGGAAATGCTGCTTTTTTTGTTGCAGATTTTACTGTGCTTTTTGAGACAAACCTAGTAGTGGCTACAAAAGGAATCGGAAATATATAGTAAGTTCTTATACTTCTCCCTTCTGCTCAATCCACCCCTGGCTTTGGTTCAAAAAAATCTGCAACAAAAAAAAAAACAACAAAAAAGCAATGTGGGCCTTAGCCCAAACTGGGACTTGTATCTAGCCTGAGTGAAAAAAAATCAGGTGGTTGCTTCCATTTTCCAGAAAGTGAAATGACATCTGGATTCCAATTGGTTACTCTACATTACTGTTGTATTTTTCTCCTTGCACTGTCTTCCACAAATTTCCCCAGATGTCTGTGTATATGGCGCACGTCTAATAAATCTGTTCCATATTTGCAGTGACAAATCTGGTGTCAAAACAGCCTATTGGATAAATGTTGATCCCTTCTCCGCACATATTTCTATAGGACTGTTAATATGTCTGTAAACCTCTCCATTGTTGTAAGTGTCATAGATGCCCCCCCTCCCTCCCAATGGCGTCTATTGTTTTACATGGAGCAAGTCTGACATCTTTTTGTTGGTTATTATAAAAAATGACTGCCTTGCCATTGTTATTGCTGAGAAAACATTATAACGCTACAGCTGGCAGCCTCTTATTTTTTTCTTAGCATTTAATAATAGAATTAATTGCTGAGCAGGAAGCCTACAACCCTTTCTCTTCCCTACAATGCCCTCAGCTATCATTATGAATAGATAATAAAATCCTCGCCAATTATATTTCAGCCTGTTTGGAAGAAATACGTTTGTGCCACTGGAAATTGTACATTTTTATTGGAAAATAGAATTTAGTATTCCGTGTGATTTGATTCGAAGTTTTGTAGAAAAATGATTGGATATAATTTTGTTGTGGTGATAAACCAAAACAGTTTAGTGAGAATAATACGCTGTCACTAGATGTAGACACTGTAACGGCTCGGTGAGGAAGAGCTACAGGCCCAGAAAGGAAAATTAAAGGGAAACTCTACTTGTAGGCAACATTACCAGTGAATAAACATGCCTACCTACTGACGTAGATTGAGCAGATGTATTATTATCCATGCTACTTGTATCCAGCATCTATTACTTACTTGGACAGGGGCATAGTTACTGTATTGGGGTTGTTTTGGGGACTTAGAATCTGGGGGCCCCATTGGACCCTCAGCTACTTAAAAGAAACCAGTATTCTAAGGTAGTTGTCTCATTCCAGATTCTGCAGAGTGACCAGGAGCTTCAACTTATGCTTCTGATGTTGGGTATAGTATTAGAGAATCTTGAGATCTGCAGAATTTCTACTGCTCAATGTTCTTGCTCATGAAGAAAACCTATCAATTGGTCATTTTTGGGTCAACAGGACTTTCACACAAAGACCAAAATGGATTACTCTGCCCATAGATGAGCAAGCATTCTGCATATGCGCCCTTTTTTAGCACCACATTTCCTGCAGTATGGTGTAGGTTTCTTTCCTTCCCCAACTTAGCTTAGCAGAGATTGACCAGGACTCTTAGATAATATGGATGTGCACAGTCAATACTTGAGCCATCATTTGTACATGATGCCAACATTTTAAAGGGGTTTGTTCATCACAGGGTTTCACCTGCTATCTTGTCTCCTCTCCCCTCGGCTTTGCAGAGCCAACAGATTGCTCCATTAGCCATCAATCACAGTCAAGGAAAAAGAATAGAAGTGGCCAGAAACAGGGACTGATGCCACCAGCCTGACCACTGACTGCACCTACATTCTAGGCAGTAAAGGACAAACTGAGCAAGAAAGATAAAGCAATGCATTGGGTAATACGCTTCATTTAAGTTTATTGTCCTGTAGATTGGGATATCCCTTTAAGATATTAGGGGCCAAGTAAATGATGGCTGCCAGGCTCAGTGGCAAATGTGTAAACTGCAAAAAGTAAGGATTTTTTTTAATAGGTAATACAATGGAAAACTAAACAATAGGTAACTTTGTGACAATAAAATCCCTTTGGACTGGGGCTGTGCAGAGTTTTTTTTTTCTGGGACTAGAGATGGGAGAAACTCACAAGATGAGCAAGGTTAGAGAACCAGTTTACTTTTGGATTAAGCTTGTTTGGTATGAGTGAAAAGTGCTAATAATATACTCTGGGGTCTCTCCGGACCCCAGGGAGCAGAGAAGAGGGACCCCAGGGACCAAGCAGACGTGCAGAAAAATAATACTCCTACTCCTCTTCATCATGACATTGGCGCACCCCACACAACTACTTAGGTCCAATTACAGGTTGCTTACGTCAGTCCATAGGCTGGAAGAGGCCAGAAGAGGACCAAAGACGCTGGAGAAGGAACACCGGATGTCGGGAGGGAGCCAAGGAGAAGTGAGAGAAGATGAGTATGACTATTTCTTAATTTTCCCACAAGTCTTCTGGGTCTCTACTTATTATAATGATCCATGAGTGATGATTCCCAAAAATCTTGATTTATGCCAAATCTGAAATTTTTGTAAAATTTGTAACAAACCTGGCTTGTTAAGAATCAGTTGTTTTATCTCTAGGTGCAACATCCAATCCAATATTGTAAATAATGCAAGTGACTGGGGTCGACAATTTTTTATGGTGCCCTAAATTGGTGTCCCCAGCTAAATGTGTCAAATAGTTTGTAAAACTGTAGAGTGAAAATTGCACACAATTATTTACTAAGATTACATTGCACTTCCATTGTACCCAGTTTTTAATGTATAAATCCTTCATTTTGGTGCGTTTTCCACTCCATCCTGCTAGCGAATGTATCAGGTTTGTAGAAGATATCTCTTTTGCTCCTGATTAGGCAGATTCTCATTTGTGCAGATGGAAAATGCTTATTATGCTGATAGTGTTCTGCATTGTTAACAAAGATTATTAGACAGAATTGTTAAAGTGCCTCTAGTGTAATTGCATAGGTGACGAGGTAAACGGAGGAGATAAATGATAATCAGGATTCTGGCGTGTGATACACTGAGATTTATAAGCAGAGAGAAAAGAATAGGAAGTGCCATGGCTTTGATTAATATTACTATTATTACTTCTAATATTGTATCTTTCTACATAAATAAAGTCATTTCACTTAATATTTGGACACTAATGAGAGACGCAATTTGAGGCTTCTTGGTTTGTGCTAACCTCTTCCCGCACCCGCCATAATGATTTTGTGAATTAATAGCGTTTTATAATTTTATATGTTAGAGGGGCCATTGGAACCCAAAAGATATCCCCTATAGTGGCACCCCTGGAACCCACATAAAGGGCTATTAGTATGTAGTTAGTTAAAACTATTAATATGAATTAACGAACAGATTTATAACACTGCTAAAAATGGTATCCTTAGCTCCCAAAAATGTGGTCCCAATTGGACAATCCCATGCTTGTGATCCCTACTATAAATATAGTTTATTGTAGCTCAAGGTGTGGTGACTTGGCTAACCAAGAATGACACCATTTTTATGGCCTTTCACAGCAGCTTCTAGTAAAACCATTTGACAAATAGGTTACATTGAGTCATGGTATAACTATGTTCCTCTAGCCTTTATATTGACATTTGGGTCTGTTTTGTAGATTGTGAGCCCCATATAGGGCTCACAATGTGCATGTTTTTCCTATCAGTTTGTCTTTGGACTGTGGGAGGAAATCCACGCAAACACGGGAAGAACATACAAACTCCTTGCAGATGTGGTCCTTGGCAGGATTCAAACCCTGGACTCTAGTGCTGCAGTGCTAGCCACTGAGCCATCGTGTTCCCCATTTGGATCATATTTCACGTTCTAGATCATCTTTTTTGTAGGCTATGATGCATATAATCCTGACCGAAAGGTGACAGTTCCCATAAAGGAGCATTCTTGGACTATTTAGAAGGATAGTCCATCGGTTTATGGTTGGTAACAGGAGAACCCTCTGGGCTCCCATTGATAAACAGAATAATTTAGCCCAGTACCATTTAATTGAATGAGGTTCACCAGGTATAGGCCTAGTGCCATAGCCGTATCAACATATGTGTCCTTCCATACCTTTGTTCTTGGCTCACCATATCCCAAGAGGTGGGCCACTAGATAACCAGCTTTGAGAAAAAAACATGCTTTTTGCAATATACAGTAATGAGATGTCTATGTATTATATGTTATGTGCAACCACCCAGTGAATATAATATGAATTGTAGCCCGCCAAGGGTTTTCTTAGCCTATCACCATATTGTATTAAATTTTTCAAATTCAAGCAAAGGTATAAAGGTGACAAGAAACTCTAAGTCTCCTTTATTCCTACGAATAATAGGACCCCCTTTTTTCCATATTGGCCAAAACATTATGCATTTCTGCAACTAGAGATGAGCGAGTACTATTCAAAACAGCAGTTTCAAATAGCATGCTCCCATAGAAATGAATGGACGCAGCCGGCGTCCGGCTGCTTAACCCCCTGCGCGCCGGCCAGCTCCATTCATTCCTGCCGTTTCGAATAGTACTCACTCATCTCTATCTGCAACATTTAGCCTCAGCCTAGCACTGTATTATCCCTCTTTAATCCCTACTAGAGATGAGCGAAGACTAAAATGTCCGAGGTTCGAAATCCGGTTCGAACAGCCGCACACTGTTCGGCTGTTCGAACGGATTTCGAACCCCATTATAGTCTATGGGGGGAAATGCTTGTTTCAGGGGTAGGCAACATTCGATAAAATTATACTTACCAAGTCCACGAGTGACAGTCGGGCTGGATTCTCCTTGAAGTCTTCTCCCGGCGCAACGCCCTGCGGCGTCTTCCGGCTGGAATTCACTCTGCCTAGGCATCGGGGCACAGGCAGAGCCGACTGCGCATGCGCGGTCAGCTCTGCCCGGCCCGACACTTGAGCAGAGCCGACTGCGCATGCGAGGGTATGCCCGCGCATGCGCAGTCGGCTCTACCTAGGCAGGATGCCTAGGCAGAGTGAATTCCAGCCGGAAGACGCCGCAGGGACGCTGCACGGAGAAGACTTCTAAAGGTAAGAGAAGAAGCAGTGTTGATTGGCAGAATGTATAGCATTCTGCCAATCAACGCTGGTTCTGCATCGAACCTTAAACTTCGTACAGCTAGTAGTGTTCGATCGAGTACGAGTATTTCGAATACCGTAGTATTTAGAGATGAGCGAACAGTGTTCTATCGAACTCATGTTCGATCGGATATTAGGCTGTTCGGCATGTTCGAATCGAATCGAACACCGCGTGGTAAAGTGCGCCATTACTCGATTCCCCTCCCACCTTCCCTGGCGCCTTTTTTGCTCCAATAACAGCGCAGGGTAGGTGGGACAGGAACTACGACACCGGTGATGTTGAAAAAAGTAGGCAAAACCCATTGGCTGCCGAAAACATGTGACCTCTAATTTAAAAGAACAGCGACGCCCAGCTTCGCGTCATTCTGAGCTTGCAATTCACCGGGGACGGAGGTTTCCGTCCAGTTAGCTAGGGCTTAGATTCTGGGTAGGCAGGGACAGGCTAGGATAGGAAGGAGAAGACAACCAACAGCTCTTATAAGAGCTAAATTCCAGGGAGAAGCTTGTCAGTGTAACGTGGCACTGACGGGCTCAATCGCCGCAACCCAGCTTTCCCAGGATCCTGAATGGAATACACTGTCAGTGTATTCCCGTATACCCGATATATACCCCCGATACCCGTTCCAACGGTGTGCCCCCCCACCTTCACCCCAGAAATACCCTGCAAGTCCCCTAGCAATAGAATTGGGGCTATATACACCCACTATTTTTGCTACTGCCATATAGTGCCATTGTCTGACTGGGAATTCAAAGAATATATTGGGATTACATATAACTTCAATTCCAGGGAGAAGCTTGTCAGTGTAACGTGGCACTGATGGGCTCAATCGCCGCAACCCAGCTTTCCCAGGATCCTGAATGGAATACACCGACAGTGTATTCCCGTATACCCCATATATACCCCCGATACCCGTTCCAACGGTGTGCCCCCCCACCTTCACCCCAGAAATACACTGCAAGTCCCCTAGCAATAGAATTGGGGCTATATACACCCACTATTTTTGCTACTGCCATATAGTGCCATTGTCTGACTGGGAATTCAAAGAATATATTGGGGTTACGTGCACCCACAATTTTTGCTACTGGTATATAGTGCCATTGTCTGACTGGGAATTCAAAGAATATATTGGGGTTACAAATACCCTCATTTCTTGCTACTGCCATATAGTGCCAGTTTCTGACTGGTAATTAAAAGAATATATTGGGGTTACGTGCACCCACAATTTTTGCTACTGGTATATAGTGCCATTGTCTCACTGGGAATTCAAAGAATATATTGGGGTTACAAATACCCTCATTTCTTGCTACTGGTATATAGTGCCATTGTCTGACTGGGAATTCAAAGAATATATTGGGGTTACAAATACCCTCATTTCTTGCTACTGGTATATAGTGCCATTGTCTGACTGGGAATTCAAAGAATATATTGGGGTTACAAATACCCTCATTTCTTGCTACTGGTATATAGTGCCATTGTCTGACTGAGAATTCAAAGAATATATTGGGGTTACAAATACCCTCATTTCTTGCTACTGGTATATAGTGCCATTGTCTGACTGGGAATTCAAAGAATATATTGGGGTTATAAATACCCTCATTTCTTGCTACTGGTATATAGTGCCATTGTCTGACTGGGAATTCAAAGAATATATTGGGGTTACGTGCACCCACAATTTTTGCTACTGGTATATAGTGCCAATTTCTAACTGGGAATTCAAAATGCGCAAGGCTCCCAGAAAGGGACGTGGACGAGGCCGTGGGCAAGGTCGGGGGAATGGTTCTGGGGAGCAAGGTAGCAGTGAAGCCACAGGGCGTCCCGTGCCTACTCCTGTGGGGCAGCAAGCATTGCGCCACTCCACAGTGCCAGGGTTGCTTGCCACATTAACTAAACTGCAGGGTACAAACCTTAGTAGGCCCGAGAACCAGGAACAGGTCTTGCAATGGCTGTCAGAGAACGCTTACAGCACATTGTCCAGCAGCCAGTCAGACTCTGCCTCCTCTCCTCCTATTACCCAACAGTCTTGTCCTCCTTCCTCCCAAAATTCCCAAGCTTCACAGAACAATAACCCCAACTGTCCCTGCTCCCCAGAGCTGTTCTCCGCTCCTTTCATTGTCCCTCAACCTGCCTCTCCACGTCACGATTCCACGAACCTAACAGAGGAGCATCTGTGTCCAGATGCTCAAACACTAGAGTCTCCTCCATCTCCGTTCGATTTGGTGGTGGATGACCAGCAACCCACCCTCATCGACGATGATGTGACGCAGTTGCCGTCAGGGCATCCAGTTGACTGGCGCATTGTGCGGGAGGAGGAGATGAGACAGGAGTTGGAAGAGGAAGTGGTGGATGATGAGGACACTGACCCGACCTGGACAGGGGGGATGTCAAGCGGGGAAAGTAGTGTGGATGTTGAGGCAGGTGCAGCACCAAAAAGGGTAGCTAGAGGCAGAGGCAGAGGTCAGCAGCTTAGGCGAAGCCAGGCCACACCCGGAATCTCCCAAGATGTTCCAGTTCGTACCCAGCCCCGAAAAACTCCCACCTCGAGGGCACGTTTCTCGAAGGTGTGGAGTTTTTTCAAGGAATGCGCCGAGGACAGATATAGTGTTGTCTGCACAATTTGCCTCTCGAAATTGATTAGGGGCTCTGAGAAGAGCAACCTGTCCACCACTTCAATGCGCCGTCATTTGGAATCCAAGCACTGGAATCAGTGGCAGGCAGCAACGGCAGGACAAAGGCCGCCTGCCGTTCACGCCACTGCCACTGCCTCTGCCACTGCCTCTGCCTCTGCCACTGCCACTGCTGACTGTGCTGGCGATGCACTCCAGAGGACGAGCCAGGACACCACTTCATCTGCCTCCGCCACTTTATTGACTTCTCCCTCATCCTCCCCTGTTCCTGTCTTATCTCCTTCTCCTGCACCATCAAAGGCACCATCAGGCGCTTCTTTACAACAACCCACCATCTCTCAGACATTGGAGCGGTGGCAGAAATACACTGCTAACCACCCACACGCGCAAGCCTTGAACGCCAACATCGCTAAACTGCTGGCCCAGGAGATGTTGGCGTTCCGGCTTGTTGAAACTCCCGCCTTCCTGGACCTGATGGCAACTGCGGCACCTCGCTATGCCGTCCCTAGCCGTCACTACTTCTCCCGGTGTGCCGTCCCCGCCTTGCACCAGCACGTGTGTCTCAACATCAGGCGGGCCCTTAGTTCCGCGCTTTGCACAAAGGTCCACTTGACCACCGACGCGTGGACAAGTGCATGCGGACAGGGACGCTACATTTCACTGACGGCACACTGGGTGAATGTAGTTGAGGCTGGGACTGCTTCCCAAACTGGCCCGGTGTACCTCGTCTCCCCGCCTAACATTCCTGGCAGGGACACGAGAAGAACACCCCCCTCCTCCTCCTCCTCTACCGCCTCCTCCTCCTCCACCGCCTCCTCCTCCGCCACCGCCTCCTCCGCTGTTAGATTGACCCCAGCTACGAGTTGGAAACGTTGCAGCACTGGCGTTGGTAGACATCAGCAGGCTGTGCTGAAGCTGATCAGCTTGGGGGACAGACAGCACACTGCCTCCGAGGTGAGGGATGCCCTCCTCGATGAGACGGCAATATGGTTTGAGCCGCTGCACCTGGGCCCAGGCATGGTCGTTTGTGATAACAGCCGGAACCTGGTAGCAGCTCTGGAGCTTGCCGGACTCCAACATGTTCCATGCCTGGCCCACGTCTTCAACCTAGTGGTGCAACGTTTCCTAAAGAGCTACCCCAATGTTCCAGAGCTACTGGTGAAAGTGCGGCGCATGTGCGCCCACTTTCGCAAGTCGACAGTAGCCGCTGCTAGCTTAAAATCTCTCCAGCAACGCCTGCATGTGCCACAACACCGGCTTTTGTGCGACGTCCCCACACGCTGGAACTCAACGTTTCAGATGTTGAATAGAGTGGTTGAGCAGCAGAGACCTTTGATGGAATACCAGCTACAAAACCCTAGGGTGCCACAAAGTCAGCTGCCTCAGTTTCACATCCATGAGTGGCCATGGATGAGAGACCTTTGTGACATCCTACGGGTCTTTGAGGAGTCCACAAGGAGGGTGAGCTCTGAGGATGCGATGGTGAGCCTTACAATCCCGCTCTTGTGTGTTCTGAGAGAATCCCTGATTGACATCAGGGATAACTCAGATCACACAGAGGAGTTAGGGATAGCATCCGATCCGTCACAGCTGGAGAGTAGGTCCACACATCTGTCCGCTTCATCGCGTTTAATGGAGGAGGAGGAGGAGGAGGAAGAAGAGTTGTCCGATGATGTGATGGTGATACAGGAGGCTTCCGGGCAACTTCGAATCGTCCCATTGTTGCAGCGCGGATGGGTAGACATGGAGGATGAGGAGGAAATGGAGATTGAACTTTCCGGTGGGGCCAGAGGAGTCATGCCAACTAACACTGTGGCAGACATGGCTGAGTTCATGTTGGGGTGCTTTACAACCGACAAGCATATTGTCAAAATCATGGAGGACAACCAGTACTGGATCTTTGCTATCCTTGACCCCCGGTATAAAAACAACATCTCGTCTTTTATTCCGGTAGAGGGGAGGGCCAATCGCATCAATGCTTGCCACAGGCAATTGGTGCAGAATATGATGGAGATGTTTCCAGCATGTGACGTTGGCGGCAGGGAGGGCAGTTCCTCCAGTAGGCAACCAAGTTCTCACCAGTCCACACAAACGAGGGGCACACTGTCTAAGGTCTGGGACACCTTGATGGCACCCCCTCGCCAAAGTGCCGCCACGGAGGGTCCTAGTGTCACCAGGCGTGAGAAGTATAGGCGCATGTTGCGGGAATACCTTTCCGACCACAGCCCTGTCCTCTCCGACCCCTCTGTGCCCTACACGTATTGGGTGTCGAAGTTGGACCTGTGGCTTGAACTTGCCCTATATGCCTTGGAGGTGCTGTCCTGTCCTGCCGCCAGCGTCCTATCTGAGAGGGTGTTCAGTGCAGCCGGTGGCATCATCACTGACAAGCGCACCCGTCTGTCAGCTGAGAGTGCCGACCGGCTCACTTTGATAAAAATGAACCACCACTGGATAGAGCCTTCATTTTTGTGCCCACCTGTGTAAAGCACCCCAACATGAAACTCCATGTCTGTACTCAACCTCTCCAATTCCTCCGCATCCTCATACTCATCCACCATAAGCGTTGCACAATTCTGCTAATACTAGGCTCCCTCCACCCTGATTTCCCCCAACTCTGCTGGTTAGAGGCTCCCTCCACCCTGATTTCCACCAACTCTGCTGGTTAGAGGCTCCCTCCACCCTGCTTTCCCACAACTCTGCTGGTTAGAGGCTCCCTCCACCCTGCTTTCCCACAACTCTGCTGGTTAGAGGCTCCCTCCACCCTGCTTTCCCACAACTCTGCTGGTTAGAGGCTCCCTCCACCCTGATTTCCACCAACTCTGCTGGTTAGAGGCTCCCTCCACCATGAATTGGTCCAAACTGGGCTGTTTAGCGGCTCCCTCCACCATGAATTGGTCCAAACTGGGGTTTTTAGAGGCTCCCTCCACCATGAATTGGTCCAAACTGGGCTGTTTAGAGGCTCCCTCCACCATGAATTGGTCCAAACTGGGGTTTTTAGAGGCTCCCTCCACCATGAATTGGTCCAAACTGGGCTGGTTAGAGGCTCCCTTCACCATGAATTTGCCCAAACTGGGCTGTTTAGAGGCTCCCTCCACCATGAATTTGCCCAAACTGGCCTGTTTAGAGGCTCCCTCCACCATGAATTGGTCCAAAATGGGGTTTTTAGAGGCTCTCTCCACCATGAATTGGTCCAAACTGGGCTGTTTAGAGGCTCCCTCCATCATGAATTGGTCCAAACTGGGGTTTTTAGAGGCTCCCTCCACCATGAATTGGTCCAAACTGGGGGTTTTTAGAGGCTCCCTCCACCATGAATTGGTCCAAACTGGGGTTTTTAGAGGCTCCCTCCACCATGAATTGGTCCAAACTGGGGTTTTTAGAGGCTCCCTCCACCATGAATTTGCCCAAACTGGGCTGTTTAGAGGCTCCCTCCACCATGAATTTGCCCAAACTGGGCTGTTTAGAGGCTCCCTCCACCATGAATTTGCCCAAACTGGGCTGTTTAGAGGCTCCCTCCACCATGAATTGGTCCAAACTGGGGTTTTTAGAGGCTCCCTCCACCATGAATTGGTCCAAACTGGGGGTTTTTAGAGGCTCCCTCCACCATGAATTTGCCCAAACTGGGCTGTTTAGAGGCTCCCTCCACCATGAATTGGTCCAAACTGGGGTTTTTAGAGGCTCCCTCCACCATGAATTTGCCCAAACTGGGCTGTTTAGAGGCTCCCTCCACCATGAATTTGCCCAAACTGAGCTGTTTAGAGGCTCCCTCCACCATGAATTGGTCCAAACTGGGGTTTTTAGAGGCTCCCTCCACCATGAATTGGTCCAAACTGGGGTTTTTTAGAGGCTCCCTCCACCATGAATTTGCCCAAACTGGGCTGTTTAGAGGCTCCCTCCATCATGAATTGGTCCAAACTGGGATTTTTAGAGGCTCCCTCCACCATGAATTGGTCCAAACTGGGGTTTTTAGAGGCACCCTCCACCATGAATTGGTCCAAACTGGGGTTTTTAGAGGCTCCCTCCACCATGAATTTGCCCAAACTGGGCTGTTTAGAGGCTCCCTCCACCATGAATTTGCCCAAACTGAGCTGTTTAGAGGCTCCCTCCACCATGAATTGGTCCAAACTGGGGTTTTTAGAGGCTCCCTCCACCATGAATTGGTCCAAACTGGGGGTTTTTAGAGGCTCCCTCCACCATGAATTTGCCCAAACTGGGCTGTTTAGAGGCTCCCTCCATCATGAATTGGTCCAAACTGGGATTTTTAGAGGCTCCCTCCACCATGAATTGGTCCAAACTGGGGTTTTTAGAGGCACCCTCCACCATGAATTTGCCCAAACTGGGCTGTTTAGAGACTCCCTCCACCATGAATTGGTCCAAACTGGGGTTTTTAGAGGCTCCCTCCACCATGAATTGGTCCAAACTGGGGGTTTTTAGAGGCTCCCTCCACCATGAATTTGCCCAAACTGGGCTGTTTAGAGGCTCCCTCCACCATGAATTGGTCCAAACTGGGGTTTTTAGAGGCTCCCTCCACCATGAATTGGTCCAAACTGGGCTGTTTAGAGGCTCCCTCCACCATGAATTGGTCCAAACTGGGGTTTTTAGAGGCTCCCTCCACCATGAATTGGTCCAAACTGGGGTTTTTAGAGGCTCCCTCCACCATGAATTTGCCCAAACTGGGCTGTTTAGAGGCTCCCTCCACCATGAATTTGCCCAAACTGAGCTGTTTAGAGGCTCCCTCCACCATGAATTGGTCCAAACTGGGGTTTTTAGAGGCTCCCTCCACCATGAATTGGTCCAAACTGGGCTGTTTAGAGGCTCCCTCCACCATGAATTTGCCCAAACTGGCCTGTTTAGAGGCTCCCTCCACCATGAATTGGTCCAAAATGGGGTTTTTAGAGGCTCTCTCCACCATGAATTGGTCCAAACTGGGCTGTTTAGAGGCTCCCTCCATCATGAATTGGTCCAAACTGGGGTTTTTAGAGGCTCCCTCCACCATGAATTGGTCCAAACTGGGGGTTTTTAGAGGCTCTCTCCACCATGAATTGGTCCAAACTGGGGTTTTTAGAGGCTCCCTCCACCATGAATTGGTCCAAACTGGGGTTTTTAGAGGCTCCCTCCACCATGAATTTGCCCAAACTGGGCTGTTTAGAGGCTCCCTCCACCATGAATTTGCCCAAACTGGGCTGTTTAGAGGCTCCCTCCACCATGAATTTGCCCAAACTGGGCTGTTTAGAGGCTCCCTCCACCATGAATTGGTCCAAACTGGGGTTTTTAGAGGCTCCCTCCACCATGAATTGGTCCAAACTGGGGGTTTTTAGAGGCTCCCTCCACCATGAATTTGCCCAAACTGGGCTGTTTAGAGGCTCCCTCCACCATGAATTGGTCCAAACTGGGGTTTTTAGAGGCTCCCTCCACCATGAATTTGCCCAAACTGGGCTGTTTAGAGGCTCCCTCCACCATGAATTTGCCCAAACTGAGCTGTTTAGAGGCTCCCTCCACCATGAATTGGTCCAAACTGGGGTTTTTAGAGGCTCCCTCCACCATGAATTGGTCCAAACTGGGGGTTTTTAGAGGCTCCCTCCACCATGAATTTGCCCAAACTGGGCTGTTTAGAGGCTCCCTCCATCATGAATTGGTCCAAACTGGGATTTTTAGAGGCTCCCTCCACCATGAATTGGTCCAAACTGGGGTTTTTAGAGGCACCCTCCACCATGAATTGGTCCAAACTGGGGTTTTTAGAGGCTCCCTCCACCATGAATTTGCCCAAACTGGGCTGTTTAGAGGCTCCCTCCACCATGAATTTGCCCAAACTGAGCTGTTTAGAGGCTCCCTCCACCATGAATTGGTCCAAACTGGGGTTTTTAGAGGCTCCCTCCACCATGAATTGGTCCAAACTGGGGGTTTTTAGAGGCTCCCTCCACCATGAATTTGCCCAAACTGGGCTGTTTAGAGGCTCCCTCCATCATGAATTGGTCCAAACTGGGATTTTTAGAGGCTCCCTCCACCATGAATTGGTCCAAACTGGGGTTTTTAGAGGCTCCCTCCACCATGAATTTGCCCAAACTGGGGTTTTTAGAGGCTCCCTCCACCATGAATTGGTCCAAACTGGGCTGTTTAGAGGCTCCCTCCACCATGAATTGGTCCAAACTGGGGTTTTTAGAGGCTCCCTCCACCATGAATTGGTCCAAACTGGGCTGTTTAGAGGCTCCCTCCACCATGAATTGGTCCAAACTGGGGTTTTTAGAGGCTCCCTCCACCATGAATTGGTCCAAACTGGGGTTTTTAGAGGCTCCCTCCACCATGAATTTGCCCAAACTGGGCTGTTTAGAGGCTCCCTCCACCATGAATTTGCCCAAACTGAGCTGTTTAGAGGCTCCCTCCACCATGAATTGGTCCAAACTGGGGTTTTTAGAGGCTCCCTCCACCATGAATTGGTCCAAACTGGGGGTTTTTAGAGGCTCCCTCCACCATGAATTTGCCCAAACTGGGCTGTTTAGAGGCTCCCTCCACCATGAATTGGTCCAAACTGGGGTTTTTAGAGGCTCCCTCCACCATGAATTGGTCCAAACTGGGGTTTTTAGAGGCTCCCTCCACCATGAATTTGCCCAAACTCTGCTGGTTAGAGGCTCAATCCACCCTGATTTTCAAAACAAATGTTGGTGCCAACCTCAACTTACTACAAGGGCCAAATTCACTGCTGGTGACAAGCTCTCCTCACTGCAAGTGCCAAATACACATGTTTCAAGGTGTTTTCCTACTGTCAGAGAGGTGGTATTGAGTGTGTAAAGTGTGTAGTTGTTAGGCTGTGATGTTGGGGTAATAGAGGGTCTTTGGTGTGTTAGATGCCCCCAGACATGCTTCCCCTGCTGTCCCAGTGTCATTCCAGAGGTGTTGGCATCATTTCCTGGGGTGTCATAGTGGACTTGGTGACCCTCCAGACACGGATTTGGGTTTCCCCCTTAACGAGTATCTGTTCCCCATAGACTATAATGGGGTTCGAAACCCTTTCGAACACACGAACATTGAGCGGCTGTTCGAATCGAATTTCGAACCTCGAACATTTTAGTGTTCGCTCATCTCTAGTAGTATTCGATCGAACACCTACTCGATCGAACACTACTCGCTCATCTCTAATCCCTACCAAAACTGAACTCCTTAAGGAGGTCCAACCTTAGATCCAAAAAAGTCAACCCTTCCAACCTAAAGACCAAAAACCTAATAGTAGATAGTAATAAAAGGATGACGTAATGGTTTATATACTGTATACTGTTGGTGGTCATGGGAATGATATACTTATCATGATAAACCATCAGTTTCGTTATTTTATAATGTCAAACTAAAAGTATCCAACGTGAAAGTGATTTTTCTTTAATAGGAGACGTATCAAACCTTGATAAATGACCTTCTTTCCCGAGTTTGACTCTTCCTACTTTGTAGACTTTTAGAACCACTATAATCGCTTGCCATTATCCTGTAAGAAAGAGCAAATTGTGGGAATTAAGGCTGATTTATTTTTTGCAGGCCCCGCCGAGTGAAACAGAGCTCTCCATTTATGTTGTTATCAATCACATGGAGCAATGTGAGCTTGCCTATATTTGGTAACACAAAGAGCGCATTTCCCGACAGGGCTTCCTTTAGCAGCCTGTAGATCCTCAAGCTTTCTTGTTAAGTCTGCATTATTTCAATGTAAAACAATAAGCCCTTGAAGAAATATCACTTGCTTGGCAACTACCCACTTCAAGATAACAACTGACATGAGGACTAATTTGGTAATATAAAGTATTAAAACATGACATTTACTATATCTCCTAATGTAATTGATAGAAAACATGCTGCCGCTCTCAGCTGTCGGTGGTATTTGCAGAGAGTCATCTAAAAAGAGTAAGCTGCTCATCCATTATTTTCGGTGTATATCACCGCGGCCCATCCAGTCGGCCTGCACAATGTATAAACAGAGGCAGGCTTTCTTCTCAAGAACTGGTAACACTTCTGTGTGGTTTCTGATACAACGTGTCAGCTCCTTGCCTTCTCTTAAGAGACAGGGATCTCTGGTTGCATTTTCGTCTTCTAAAAGTTAATACAAGCAATGTTGTAAATGCAACTTTTATCGGTATTTGTTGTAGTGGAGTATAGAAATTACATTACATATACAGGGCAATAGTATTTGCCCCCTACAGGATGCAATATTAGTCTAAGGAAGCTGGGTAAATGCATAACATAGACTACAGCACAGTGGCTCAGTGGTTAGCACTGCAGCCTTGCAGCACTGGAGCCCCGGGTCCTGCCAAGGGCAACATCTGCAAGGAGTTTGTATGTTCTCCTCGTGTTTGCGTGGGTTTCCTCCGGGTACTCCGGTTTGCTCCCACACATCAAAGACATACTGATAGGGAATTTAGATTGTGAGCCCTATATGGGATAGTGACTGTCAATATCTGTAAAGTGCTGCGGAATATGATGGCGCTATATAAGTAAGCATAATAAATAAATAATAATCTATTATTATTCCATTACTTCATAAGGATGAGTTTGCTGTATCGGTTTTTTTTTTATATCTATTGCAGGATAAGAGCAATGGACATTAAAACACAATTCAAATGGAAGCTTTCCTCCATCATGATTTTTTTAGTTTGCTGTTACAACAGTAGGCAAACATGATGGAAGAAAGTGGCCGTCATGTTTTTTTTTACATTTAATAAGGATCTTTCACCTCCTCCACCAATTTAAGTTCAGTTAATAGGCGACGCTTCACTGATTCCACTGCAGTTGGAATTTTCTCTCCAGTCTCCATCACTCCTGACCAACTAGGGCAGGTAGTTTTGGTGCCTGATGTGCTAGTTAAGCTCTGTAATGTCAGAAGGGCAATGTCAGGCAGGGGTTGTGATTCAGAGCTTCAGTCAGAAGCAGCCAGTGTCAGAGCTCAGAATCACACCCCTCGTCTGCTCCTGCCTGACACTGCCCTCCTGACTGTACAGAGACTAAATAGTATATTAGGCAGCAAAACTAACAGCAGTGATTTTTCAGGAATGGTGGGGACTAGAGAAAAAATGACAACTGTACCAGAATCAGTGGAACAATGGCAAGTAATTTATATAAACAGTTGGAGTTGATGGAGGTGGGTTACACTACTTCCATCAAAGTCCATTGCTGTCATCTTATGATGGATGACAGCAACAGATGGTAATAACGGTAGTGTGAACATTTCCCTTGCACCTACTTTTTGGTTTTTGAGTTTTCATCTTTTACTACCCAATTTCCATAAGCCATGACTACTGTACTTTTTCACTCATAGAGCCACACAAAGACTTATTTATTTGCCAGATATGCTGTACTTCATAAAGGCACTATGTAATATTCTGCACGACGTACTGGAAAGCTGTAAAAAATCAGAAGCAAATTGGAAAATATGCAGGTCCCTGATGGACAAACTATCTTAAAAGGCTGCAGTCTTCAGGTGAGCGCTAAAAATCTCTTTAGTACATACCAAGTACATTTGTACAGCAGCTGTACTTGTTATGACTTAGCCCATTTGAATGGGTCTGAGCTGTGATCAGGCCATGTATCCAAAGACGTTACATGGTTTTAAAAACCACTTTAACCACTTTTTTTTTTTAAAGTAAAAATAAAAATTTAAAGGCGTATTTCCAACTCACCCCTTCACCATCTTGCACGCTATTTGCTCTGTTCACTTCCTGGTTTTCTCGGTGAATTGATGGGCTCCCAGACAAAGCCAGCTCTGCTATCTCTCTTCATAGCAGTACATGTTTGCAGTCAGTAATAAGGGATGGTTGTAAATAAATTAGCACAGTATCACTAGAAGATGCACAATATGAAGCTGATGTAGCAGAGCTGGATTTGATAGGTGATGAGAATCCCAAGTTTACATGCTACAGGACCAAGAGTCAGCTTGCAATAAACTTGTAGTTTTAGGTCTGTGCTTACATACAGAGGTAACAGACTCCATATCTCAGCCCTTATCAGCAAAATTCAATTAGCCGACCTGATAACTGGAAGATAAACAGCTCAAAAATACAAACTGCTCCCCCTCCTCTCCTGAGAGCAGGGAGCTATGTCACTTGTCCTGGGCAGAGAGATAAACAGCTAAGAAATACAAGCTTGCTCCCGAGCACTCAGCTCCCCCTCCCCTCCTGAGAGCAGGGAGCTACATCACTTGTCCGGGGCAGAGAGATAAGATCATCCCCAGGTACTGTGGTTATGGAAATACAGTGTAAACAATGAAGTGAATAATCTCAGGTAGTAGCTAAACAAAGCAGTTTAGATAAAGCAATTTATTTAGGAATAGTCTTAAATCCACATAAGCTAGCAGTATAGATAGGATCCTTGAGATGGGGCAACCCCTTCAAAGTGCCATTTTGTGCCATCTGTAAATGTTTGCTATTTCTATGCATAGTGCTATAAAATGTGTCTTTTTTTGTAGGCCTAGATGTAATTTTTATGACTGCAATTTTGGGGAATGTGTAATGTTTCGATCACTTTTTCTAAAAAAAAATTTGGAAGGTGAAAAGGGGGAAAAAACAGTAATTTGAGCAATTCATCCCCTTTGTGAGTAAGTTTTATGTTTTTCATGGCTCAGGCAGTGGCGTAACTATCGTAGAGGCAGCGGAGGCGGCTGCCACAGGGCCCAGGCCATTAGGGGGCACGGTGACAGCCGCTACCGCTGCGTGTTTTTTTTTTTAAATAGGCCGTTACGGGCCCTATTCACTTGCCGATCCTGGCTGGGCCGGGATCAGTAAGTGACACCGCGGGCCTCACAAACACTATCATCATACTCGGGGGTCTTTGCAGACCCCCAAGTATAATGATCGGCAGACCGGGAGAGGTAAGGGAACCTAAAAAATACTGTTACTTACCTCTCCACGATCCTGCCAGGCCTCCTTCATACTTGTCTGACATCTCTGACATCACATGAACCCGACATGCTTCCCAGGTCATGTGACGTCCGATGTCATTAAAGCAGGACAAGAGTGGCAGCTGACAGCGTAGGAGCCGGGGAACAGGTAAGCAACTGTTTCTGTTTTTTTGTTTGTTTGTTTGTTTTATTCCCCTGGGTCTCTGATTATTATACTCTGGGGTCTGAAAAGACCCCAGAGTATAATAATTGTTTATGGGTGTCCACAGTGGGACATAATACTGTGTGCAGGGGCCACTAAGGGACATAATACTGTGTGCAGGGGTCACTATGGGGGATAATACTGTGTGCAGGGGTCACTGTGGGGGATAATACTGTGTGCAGGGACCACTATGGGACATAATACTGTATGCAGGGACCACTATGGGACATAATACTGTGTGCAGGGCTTACTAAGGGACATAATAGAGTGCAGAGGAGGGGGTCGGTCGAGGTCTTCGGCATTGTTTTTTTTTGGGGGGGGGGCATGTCAAAAGTTTGCCACGGGGCCCCGCCATTCCTAGTTACGCCACTGGGCTCGGGCATTTTACAATATCTATTGTGTTTGTGTGTATTATTCTCTGTATTGTAAGGAAAGTGACATTATTTAAATATTTTTTTATTACTTTAAAAAACACAGCCTTTTTTTTTTTTTTCTTACCCACCTTCAGAGGGGGCTTGAACTTGCAATTAGTTCATCACTGGTACCATAGACTGCAATACTACTCTATTGAACTCTATGGTAAAAGCCCTATATTACTATGGAGGGCTGCCACAGACAGACCTCTATTATAATAGTGCTATGTAAGAAGGCTCCCAGATGCTACAGCAACCCAATGGCTTTCGTGATCTTGCTGCAATGCAGTGATTTGGTTAGGGAAAGTGAATGTATTTTGCTGTGGTTGCATCTGACAAAGTCACCCGAAAAGTTATGTGCCTGCAGTCAGAGATCTGTGTGCTTGATGGCACGGCTGCCGGGTCTCTACTGTGTAATATAGCAGAGACCCGATGGCAGCGACACCTGCTCAACTCCTAAGTGGGCGCCATATTTAAATACCTAACATCCGCTGTACTATTGTAGGAAAGGGTTAAGCATTGCAGTTATTCACTAGGAATATCAGATTAGAAAAAATCCAACATCCAATTCAAATATTTAAGGCAAAATATTTTAGCCACAGTCTTGCTATGACTAAGAGCCGCAAATATGTAAGTGGTGGTCGTCTGTATCTATCTGCTGGATTAATGAAATCTCAGGAAAGCCTTTAATATTTCATCTGCATGTCTCCTGCACCTCTGTGCATCTGATGTGGCTGAGCGGGAGATGTATGTGCTTTCTGCTACATGTACTCTGCTTTCTATTAGATGGACACTTTCAAAGTTTTCCCAATTTTTTGGACTGACTGACCTTCATTTCTTAAAGTAATGATGGCCACTTGTTTTTCTTTACTTAGCTGCTTTTTTCTTTCCATAATATAAATTCTAACAGTCTATTCAGTAGGACTATCAGCTGTGTATCCACCTGACTTCTGCACAACACAACTGATGGTCCCAACCCCATTTATAAGGCAAGAATTCCCACTTATTAAACCTGACAGGGCACCTGTGAAGTGAAAACCATTTCTGGTGACTACCTCTTGAAGCTCATCAAGAGAATGCCAAGAGTGTGCAAAGCAGGAATCAAAGCAAAAGGTGGCTACTTTGAAGAACCTAGAATATAAGACAGAATTTCAGTTCTTTCACACTTTTTTGTTATGTATATAATTTCACATGTGTTACTTCATAGTTTTGATGCCTTCAGTGTGAATCTACAATTTTCATAGTCATGAAAATACAGAAAACACTTTGAATGAGAAAGTGTCCAAACTTTTGGTCTGTACTATGTGTGTGTGTGTGTGTGTGTATATATATATATATATATATATATATATATATATATATATATATACACTCACCGGCCACTTTATTAGGTACACCATGCTAGTAACGGGTTGGACCCCCTTTTGCCTTCAGAACTGCCTCAATTCTTCGTGGCATAGATTCAACAAGGTGCTGGAAGCATTCCTCAGAGATTTTGGTCCATATTGACATGATGGCATCACACAGTTGCCGCAGATTTGTCGGCTGCACATCCATGATGCGAATGTCCCGTTCCACCACATCCCAAAGATGCTCTATTGGATTGAGATCTGGTGACTGTGGAGGCCATTGGAGTACAGTGAACTCATTGTCATGTTCAAGAAACCAGTCTGAGATGATTCCAGCTTTATGACATGGCGCATTATCCTGCTGAAAGTAGCCATCAGATGTTGGGTACATTGTGGTCATAAAGGGATGGACATGGTCAGCAACAATACTCAGGTAGGCTTTGGTGTTGCAACGATGCTCAATTGGTACCAAGGGGCCCAAAGAGTGCCAAGAAAATATTCCCCACAGCATGACACCACCACCACCAGCCTGAACCGTTGATACAAGGCAGGATGGATCCATGCTTTCATGTTGTTGACGCCAAATTCTGACCCTACCATCCGAATGTCGCAGCAGAAATCGAGACTCATCAGACCAGGCAACGTTTTTCCAATCTTCAATTGTCCAATTTCGATGAGCTTGTGCAAATTGTAGCCTCAGTTTCCTGTTCTTAGCTGAAAGGAGTGGCACCCGGTGTGGTCTTCTGCTGCTGTAGCCCATCTGCCTCAAAGTTCGACGTACTGTGCGTTCAGAGATGCTCTTCTGGCTACCTTGGTTGTAACGGGTGGCTATTTGAGTCACTGTTGCCTTTCTATCAGCTCGAACCAGTCTGGCCATTCTCCTCTGACCTCTGGCATCAACAATGCATTTCCGCCCACAGAACTGCCGCTCACTGGATGTTTTTTCTTTTTCGGACCATTCTCTGTAAACCCTAGAGATGGTTGTGCGTGAAAATCCCAGTAGATCAGCAGTTTCTGAAATACTCAGACCAGCCCTTCTGGCACCAACAACCATGCCACGTTCAAAGGCACTCAAATCACCTTTCTTCCCCATACTGATGCTCGGTTTGAACTGCAGGAGATTGTCTTGACCATGTCTACATGCCTAAATGCACTGAGTTGCCGCCATGTGATTGGCTGATTAGAAATTAAGTGTTAACGAGCAGTTGGACAGGTGTACCTAATAAAGTGGCCGGTGAGTGTATATATATATATATATATATATATATATATATATATATCATACAATGATTCACTTTTCCAAACAGTGCAATATCCTATGTATCACAGTGGCTCGTGTTGCAATACATGATGGATTTGCGGCATCTTTCTAGATATGTTAGACACATTTTTTTTTACCGTCTCTTGGTTGGCTTGGTTCACTAAATCACATAAGCCACAAGCCCAAAACATACATTAAATCCATTAAATCCAATGCAAGCCATTGATGCAAACTGAACCAAAGGGCTTGTATTATACATTTATCTGAGTAAATTTCCAACACTATATCAAAATGGAGATAATTTCAGGAATCTTCCCTGAAGTGGCCTGGCTGAGAAATCCAAAAACTTACATATTGTATAAACTGATTTATTTGCAATGTCTCATTTTGTGTGTACGTGATCCCTATGATTTGTAAAGTGCTGCAGAATATGCTGGTTCTATATAAATAAAAATATATTATTATTAATAATAATAATAATAATAATAATAATAATAATTATTATTATTATTATTATTATTATTATTATTATTATTATTATGTTAAAACAGCCAATGTCTAAGGCCACTTGGTAAATAAAAGCTAGTTCACATTTGGTGACAGATTCTCTGTAAAGCATATCTGTATTTTCAGAAGACTTGTCAGTATAAGGTACCGTTTTATGTGTGTGTATATTATGACTTTTATTCCAATTTTCAGCTATTTCCCATCTGCAGACTCTATCTCTCTAATTCTCATTTCTCTCAGATCTAGTGATCATAGACTAGTAACTATGATGTTCCCTACAGATGGCACATGGAAAAAAAGAGAAAACTACTCTTTTATCATCTACCATTCACTCAGAAGTAACAGAAACACCAATATTATATTATAGAGCAATACAGACCAATATTGATGGGAATAAAGCACTTGGGGTGGGATAGAAAACTAACTACTAGCAGCAGCAAGTCTATGTGTCTCTGCTTCTCTTTCACCCGGGTCCTTTTACCTCTCCATAAACCTCTATGGCCATCTGTAATCTGATCTCTCTGTCATCTAACAGTCCAATTTGGGAGACTAGCAGATTTAGGGGAGAGAGATATTTAGGAGTGGTCAGTCTAGAACTACTCTATGTAGGTGATGTAAAGCTCTCAACTATGATTTACATGTATATGGAGCAATATTAATAAATAATATTACACAGTTATGGGTTAGAGAATGTACATTCACTTTATATCAATGTGGTCATAATAAAAAAAAAAAAACTAAGGTTACTCATTACTTTGTTCTAAGATGAGAAATTATTTAATGTGACAAATATGCGATGGGAATCTGCCCAAAATCCATTGTGTGAACATATCATCATGACTGAATTTATAAGATAACTCCAGAAAAAATTAATGTTTGCTAAAGAAATGAAACTCAAAACTTTTAATTTTTTTTACGGGCCTCCATGACTAAGCGTGCAACTTGTTACCTGCGCTTGCCCAGGGGTGTAACTTAAGGGGGTGCAGTTGCACTGGGCCCCAGGAGCCTTAGGGGGCCCATAAGTACTGGCATCAGTACTGAGATTGTAATTTCCATCTGGCCCATAAACCAAGGAGACCCACAGGTTACCCTAACCACACTAAGGTGGATTAAACTCCTTAGTACCCGTAACCATCTCTATAGGGATGAGGTAGGGAGCCCAGGACAAAAGATTTCCCCCGGGGCCCAGAAGACTTTAGTTACACCAGTGTACTTGTCATAAGAACTACCTACCCCCGCCACTAAGGGGGCCAAGTGAACAGAGATTTAAACTGCTCTCCCATTGACTACAATGCTAGTTGCCTAACTTTATAACTCCAATCCCCACAGTACAGAAGAAGGTCCTCAATGGTATTAAATGCTTGCTTATATGTATAACAAAATGTAAAAAAAAAATACAAAAAAAAATGAAAAACAGGGCCTCGTACAGCTAGAGTGATGCAAAAATAATAATTAAAAAAAGTTATTACTGCTAGAACTGAGAATGTGGGAAATCAAAAACAAAAAAAAAATTGGCTGTCTAAGCATATTTTTCTGGCGGTAATCTTACAGCTGTCTTTCTCCACATGTAGGGGAATTTTTTTTTCTGTTTTTGTTAAAAATTACAGGAAAATATATTTATTTTGTAGTTTATACAAACAAATAACTGTTCAAAAAAAAACCAAAAAACTTTTTCCCTAGAGGCCCATGTGAAACTGGAGTTAGCCCTGCATATGTAGTTAGCTCCCCCTATGTCCCCTATATCTTCATATACAATTATACTCTATAACCGCTTGCCCGTATGCCAATATAAATATATACACAACTACAGTTCCAAAAAGTTGGAAAACTGTGTAAAATGTAAAGAAAACCAGTTGGCTTTGTCCCTTGTGCATATGGATTTCTCCAGAGTCCATCCATCATTTGATGACATTTTGCACTGAGGATGGCAAAGTCTTTGCAAATTCAGGGTCTATTCACACGGAGTAAACGCACGCTCATTTTGGCACAATACACGTGTAAAAAAAAATGTCATTGAAGTCAATGGGAGGGAGCCTTCACACGGAGTTTATTCTCCGCTTGTTCTGAACATAAACTCGTTCAGAGTGAGTGGCGTAAAAAACAGATCCCATTGACTTCAATGGGTGCCGGCATATGCGAGTATCACATTGAAAGCAATAGGTAAAAAAGCCCCCCATTAATTTCAATGGGTAGCGCACGTATGCCGTCACCCATTGAAGTCAATGGGATCTGTTTTTTACGCCGCTCACTCTGAACGAGTTTATGTTCAGAACAAGCAAAGCATAAACTCCATTTGAAGGCTCCCGGAGTCTTATTTTTACACGTGTATTCTTTACACATGTATTGTGCCAAAATGAGCGCGCGTTTACTCCGTGTGAATTGACTCTGACAATGACATTTTGCTTTTAAGGGACTCTGTCTCTCTAACATGCTCTTTTTATACACGGTCATGTGACTTAATTAAAAAAAATATATATTAGTACAATTTACATTTTCAGCTTTTTGTTAGCCCTGTCCCAACTTTTTTGAGACTTTTGTTGTTTTTATTAATTTCTAAATAATAATTTGAAAACTAATTTTTGAAATGAAATTGAAACTTGATATGTGTTCTATTTTCAATGAAGACTAAAATATGGATAGTACAGAATAAATAGCACAAAAAGAGGTGGCACTACTGTGTAGGTCTAGGCGGGGATATAAGTAATCTTTGGACTGTAGGTAATGTTTATGATTCTCTTGGGTGGTGCTCTACAGTGTAAAAAATGCAAATATAGTCCATAGAAAAAATAGTGAAAAACTGGGCCCACACCACAAGAAGCTTTCAGTTAAAACGATCCAAACTTTATTTTAGGTTTCCATGTAAAAAGACGGGAGCAGGCACACCTGAATGGAACGAGCGACAGCTGTTTAATTTGAAAACGCACTTCCTCGAGCCCAATCACTCAATCATTGAGCTTGAGTAAGTGCTTTTCTGCACGAAACAGCTGTGGCTCGTTCCATTCAGGCATACCTGCTCCGATCTTTTTACATGGAAACCTAAAATAAAGTTTGGATCATTTTAACTGAAAGCTTCTTGTGGTGAGTGCCCAGTTTTTCATTTTGTTTTCATTCAATTGTATTTGAAATTGTGATTGTACATATGTTCTGGAACATATCTTCAGTATATACTAGGAGATGATGTTCCTCCTGTAACTGGGGTTAGTATATAAGCACTGGCTACATGGAAAATCAGCAAGGACAAAAAAAAATTCAGTTTTGAACTAATATGTAAAAATATATATATATTTTTTTTTTTTAAAGTAAAGAAAAGAATGTCACCTCCACGTCACAGGTTCTAGCCCCACCTCCAGGAACACAAAATTATGTGTCACATAATAAAAATTATTATAATGGATGGGGGGAAAGTATTTAAAAAAATATTTACGTAACATTTTCTGCCATTAAAAATAAAACTGGAAAATGTGTATACAGACACACACCCCTTCCAAAAAAAAATTCTAGCTATTAAGAAAGCAAAGATAATGTGAAATTTAAAATGACAAACCAAAATCTTATTGCTCACAAACAATTATTGAATATAAAATATTGAATATAAAAATATTGAATATAAACAGTGGCGTAATTACCGTGGTAGCAGTGGTAGCAGCTGCCACAGGTCCTGGGACATTAGGGGGCCCGGTGACAGCCGCTACCGCTGCCTTTTTTTTTTTTTAATAGGCCGTTTCAGGCCCTATTTACTTACCGATCCTGGCTGGGCGGGGATCGATAAGTGACACCGCGGGCCCCACAAACACTATCATTATACTTGGGGGTCTTTGCAGACCCCTGAGTATAATGATCAGAGGCCCGAGAGAGGTAAGAAACATGAAAAAACACTGTTACTTACCTCTTCACAATCCTGCCAGGCCTCCTTCCTAGTTGTCTGACATCACATGAACCCGGCCTGTGTCCCGGGTCATTTGACGTCCGACGTCATTGAAGAAGGTCGGCAGCGGAGGCCGACAGCGTTGGAGCCGGGGGACAGGTAAGAAACAGTAGTTTTTTATGTTTCTATTCTTCTGGGTCTCCGATTATTATACACTGGGGTCTGAAAAGCCCCCAGAGTATAATAATTGTTTATGGGTGTCCACAGTGGGACATAATACTGAGTGCAGGGGCGACTAAGGGACATAATACTGTGTGCAGGGGCCACTAAGGGAGATAATACTGTGTGCAGGGGCCACTATGGGGCATAATAATGTGTGTAGGGGCCACTAAGGGACATAATACTGTGTGCAGGGGCCACTGAGGGACATAATACTGTGTGCAGGGGCCACTAAGGGACATACTACTGTGTGCAGGGGCCACTAAGGGACATACTACTGTGTGCAGGGGCCACTATGGGGGATAATACTGTGTGCAGGGGACACTATAGGGGATAATACTTTGTGCAGGGGCCACTAAGGGGTATAATACTGTGTGCAGAGGCCACTATGGGGGATAATACTGTGTGCAGAGGCCACTATGGGGGATAATACTGTGTGCAGAGGCCACTATGGGGGATAATACTGTGTGCAGGGGCCACTATGGTGGATAATACTGTGTGCAGGGGACACTAAGGGACATAATACTGTTTGCAGGGGCCACTAAGGGACATAATACTGTCTGCAGGGGCCACTATGGGGGATAATACTGTGTGCAGGGACCAGTAAGGGACATAATACTGTTTGCAGGGGCCACTAAGGGACATAATACTGTGTGCAGGGGCCACTATGGGGGATAATACTGTGTGCAGAGGCCACTATGGGGGATAATACTGTGTGCAGGAGACACTATAGGGGATAATACTTTGTGCAGGGGCCACTATGGGGTATAATACTGTGTGCAGAGGCCACTATGGGGGATAGTACTGTGTGCAGGGGCCACTATAGGGTATAATACTGTGTGCAGGGGCCACTAAGAGACATAATACTGTGTGCAGGGGCCACTAAGGGACATAATAGAGCACGCAGGAATGCGGAGGAGGGGGTCGGTCGAGGTCTTCGGTGTCGGTTGTGGGGGGGGGGGGCCATGTCAAAAGTTCACCACGAGGCCCCGCCATTCCTAGTTATGCCACTGAATATAAATATCACAAAAATATTGAATATTGACAAAAAATTTGTCCAATCCTGAACCAGGGAAATCGCACAGTTATGAAGAGGTTAATGTCTGTGTGTCTTTACATCATATGACCATGAACTATTCAGTGCCGCAGATAAGACACTAGCACAAGATTTGTCAGTCAATTATGATCTAATACTGAACAGGAACCCTGGGTTTGTGTGGGTGAGTCAGTAACGGCTGGACAAGATGTATGGAAGATCTCCACCATTTCTCTTCCTGAACATCTGAAGTGTCATCTATCAGTAGCCGGCTGCTTAATGCCCATGACATACAGACAGTGCCCCGCGCTTCCACAGACTGTGAGATTCCAAGCTGCCAACTGCGTATAAACATCTTATAGGAGTAAAACCAGGACCAAGAGCAGGCCCTACCTTGTCCTATAATGTCTATCTAAAGATCAATGCAAGTATTTCTACACCCTATTAAACTAGGCTACAATTACTATTACTGATCCATATGAAAATATCTGCAATTTGTAAAATTGCAATTTGTAATATTTAGTAAAAATATTAGCTACTCTGCAAGGGGAAAGTGAGCCTTGCACGGGAGCCCTGGGTTTGAATCTGACCAAGGGCAACATCCGTATGGAGTTCTTACATGCTCCTTGTATTTGTGTATGTTTCCTTCTACATGCCAAGGATATTCAGTATGTACAGATGGAAAATTTAGATTGTGAGCCCCAGTAGGGACGGGAAGTGCTACTACATAACTAAGAGAAATAAAGAAAATTAAAGGGGCTGTCCAGGATTTATTTTCATTATGGCTCATCCGTAGAGTAGGTCATAAATATCTGAATCAGTGGCGGCCAGCAGATGACTCTTGCATGGCCCCTGTTCGGACCCGTATTATACACAACATTAAGTCAGAAGCAGACGACCCCATGGCCGTATCAGATATTTAGTCCTTTCTAAGGATAGCCCATAAATGGCAAAAGGATTGGCCAACCCTTTAAGTAAAGGGGCTTTCCAAAATTAAAATACTGATGATCTATCCAGAGCATAGGAAATAAATAAGAGATTGGTTGTAGTTGGATGGCCCAACTGAGTCACTGCAGCTTAGCTCCTACGTAAGTAAATGTGAGCTCATCTGTAGTAACTTGGTCTGACCACTACTCTGTGAATCTCTGCTCCATTCTCTGTGTATCAGATGATTAGAACAACTGATTGATGGGGGTGCAGGATGTTGGGCCCCTACGAATTTGGTATTGATGGCCTATCCTTAGAATAGATCATCAATATTTTAGTCTGGAAAAGCCAAAACAAAAACGTTTAGTTAAAACGTATAGCGTTGTTTCATTTGCCTTTTAGGAGAGGGCGGTAGCCAGAAGGGTAAGGCATCTCTGGGGATTTGACCCAGCCACGTCAACAAATTGCACCATAATAATACATTTTTTTGTAGAGACCAGAGCAGAGAAATCATACGATTCTCAAAAATTCCACAAATCCAAAATTTGGTGATTTACCAAAATTTGATCTGTAGAGTGGCTTAAATTTAAAAGATCGTGATAAGACAATTGTTTGAAGTACTTATTATGTAAAGGGCCATTCTTATCTCATGAATTCATCACTTTAGGATTGGTGGGGATCCAACCCCAAAGTTTTAATGCTGGGTAAAGGAAATTTTGTTAAATGAGGAATTTTTCATGCAAACTCTTTAATATTTCACAGTTAATATTTAATTGACAATAATTGATTGATGGATTTTATTTATATACTCCACTATTGGCACCATAAGAGCCTCCATAGGACAGGTCAACCTGGAAGTCTGGTTATTGTATCTTATTTATTATTTATTTATTATGCATACTTATATAGCGCCATCATATTCCACAGCGCTTTACAGATATTGTCAGTCACTGTCCCATATAGGGCTCGCAATCTACATTCCCTATCAGTATGTGTTTGGTGTGTGGGAAGAAACCGGAGTACTCGGACGAAACCCACGCAAACTCGGGGAGAACATACAAACTCCTTGCAGATGTTGCCCTCGGCCGGATTTGAACCTAGGACTCAGCGCTGCAAGGCTGCAGTGCTAACCACTGAGCCACCATGCTATCTTCTTGCTTTTACTGGATACCTACATGACCCTTATTCTCCACAGGGGTAACCTGCGTCATAGACGCTACTTGTTCAATGTGGGTAAGTGTTGTGCTTTTAGTTTTATTATACTCGCTATAAAAGTTGTGGTAGCCTATTGGAAGAAATCGGAGCATGGAAGTAGTGGTTGGAGGTGTCAATGGTGATTGGGAACCCAACTCCTCCAGTCCACCTCCTGGGTTGGTGCAATGTAGAGGGGGCCTTTGGTTTGCCTGATAGTCGGGGCACTTCTAGTTGTGAGGTTTCCCATACTTTCTCCGAGCCTTGTGATGTGGGGTTCTTGATGCAGTTGAACAAAATGATGTAACTTTACTACATGGATGCAGCTCCCAAAATGAGTTGGGTACAGTCTTAGGAGAATTTAGTGTCATACATACTCTTTGTTATTTGGGTCGTGTCATGATCCATTATGTTACATAAACTATTCCTGAACGTCTAGCATGTGGATAAAATTCATGGTGGCCATGAGGGTAACTATATTTCATGTTTCTTATCTGTGTACACCGCAGATGTATTTTATTACAGACTTCAAGCTCTCTTTTCTGAAGTTTCAGAAATCGCTTTATTAATTTTAGATACTTTGTTTTTCTCATCAATCTTGGTGCATCATCATAGCCATCTGTTATATTTATGCTGTAGGGCATAGCATCTCGTGGCGGTTTAATTTTAAGCTTCGATTATTGTGCTGTTTACTTTATATATTGCACATTCTCTTTACTTTCTTTTGTTACTTTTTAAGCCAATCTGATTTCATAATAACAATGGTTGGATGTCCCCGAATACTCTTCTTGTGTAAAGGTAGCGGATTATATCTGCAGTTTTGTGCCATTGAATACATACTTAATAAGGCAAAAATTGTGGTTGCCATTAAGAATAACTGTATTAGCTAATACAGGGTGGAATAAGGATGAATATACATGAAACAAGTCCAGATTTGGGAGGGGGGGGGGGGGCATATAATGTAATTACTCTTGAGTCTTTGCCAGACATGAGAGTTTGAAAAGAATTCCCAAGATAGGTCATCAATGTTGGATCTGCGAGGGTCCTACAGTTAGTACCCTAAAAGATCAGCTGTTCCCAGACAACTTGGTTCCAGGTAATGTTAGTATAATGGGGTCTTCAGTACTGCAGCACTGTCCCATAGACTACAATTCATATTACGCATGAGCAGCACAGATCCCAGCCTGTAAACATTGTCAGGAGCCACGCAATCCTAGAACAGCTTATCTGCAGGGGTCTGAGCTGTCAAATCTTCACGGATCCAATATTGATAACCTATCCTAAGGTCCAACCTCTGAGACCTCCACCAATCCTGTGCCAATTATGAGGACTGAACACTGCTTAAGCACTGCATCCTCTTCTATGCTTACCCTGTATAGCAGTCAACTGGGACTGCCAAGGGGCTCAAGGCTATAGGGGCCCAATCGGCCCCCTAACATTTTTTTTTTTAAATAGGCCATTATGCTATTTACATACTGATTCCCGATCCTAACCATGGCTGCCTTATCTTCTTCTTCAGCCCTCAAGGGGCTACAGTGTGGGACCTTGAGGCTGAAGGGTAAGTATGGCTGTGACAATTCCCTAACAGAACATAAGAACAGGTATAATCCTAATGCAACAACCATTTTAGATTGGTTTTCCAGGAATTCTTTTTTGATGGTCTAATACCAATGGAAAAAACAAGGCGCTTTACAGTTCTTGCACATTTCGGAAAAATATTTGCAGTGGACATGCTGCAATTTCCAAAACAGTTGTGGTTTTGGAAATCGCAGCATGTTAACCTATAGAAATGCTGGTGGTTTCCCTATAGGTATAATGGAATCAGAAGACATCTCTGCGGACTTTCTTTGAAAAACTGTGATGAATTGCCGCTGCGGTTTCTCCCACAGCGCTTTTTTGTTACAGCCCACTACGTGGGGCCTTAGCCTTATAGATGTTTAGCTCTTAATATTCTCGATTGGGCAAATGTCCCCTGATCCTTAGGGTGCACCCTGCAGAATGAAAAAAGGAGTCTTTAGCTCGTATTTCATACTCACCTCTCTTGAAATGTCCAAAAGGCTCCAAAAAAGAGTTGACCTCTTGGACTCCTGGACTCCCATCTATATGTGAATCAGGCACTTTGTATGATGGTCACGTGCAAAAACGGGACATAACCTCACCTGAGAATTTTCATGACACGCAACTCTCCTGGGAAGGAACTTGTCAAATGTTGAGGGATTGAAAGAACACTAAAGAGAGAATCCCAATATCCCACACTGCCCGCTAAGTCCCTGCCATATGCATAGTATAAAGGATTTTCTACAGTGTCCCTTTAAGTATTGTTTGTAAAATAAAGAAAATCACTCTAATATTAGTAGTCCCTTGTAGATGTTTCACAGCAGACAATACAATCCCAGGTTTACAGAAGAAAGAAAAAAATCTCAATTTTAGAATCGTATTATGCGCGCAGACACTTGTCAACTTTGTTTGTCAGCCAAGTTTCATTCTTTGCTAACGCAATATAAATGTAATATAAATTGAATTTGTTATTTGATCATGTATTTTTATAGCAATATGTCCATGTTTTTATTGTGATATCTATAGCATTCGGAGCTAGAGGGCACAGATTTCACTTATACGGGAGGTAGAAAATATTTTTTTCTTATGTACTACATTAATTAGTTATATTATCAGGCAGAAAAATGTGTTCCAGATTGTGGGGCAGAAAGGAAAAAAAAGAACCATTACTAACAGTTGGTCAGGTCACTGGATGGAGAAGTATGGAGGGAGGAATGTAATTAATGAAGGGAGTAGGAGGAAGAGTAATGAGCGACGATACATCTGATAAATGTGTTTATATGACCATCGTGTAGCTGTACAAGTGCACTGTCCTGAAATTATCAAGCTAAAGTTGCAGGACGCCGCAAGAGATTATATTTAATGCAAAAGTGTATTTGTTTTCTTACTAAATACAGAAGTGCACAATATTTGACCCCTAAATTAATTAAACCTCTACCTGACTACGAAGAGGACCATGTACAAGACAGACATACTTACATATTTAAATAGCTAATAAGGATAGAAAAGACGCATACCCAGCCTATAATCCTATATCGTTGAGCTAGACGAAGTTGTGCATGAGCACTCTTGCATCACTGAGGTTGGCCATACACATTCATTTCAATTTCATTGGGATCAGGGTATACTTGTATGATGTCCTCCTGACTCTGGTCCAATGGTCGATGTCGGGGGGGAGAGAAGCTTCTGTCATGTAGGAACTTAAGATGGCCGTACACATAAGATTAATGTTGGCTGAACCAGACAATTTCAGCAGGACTTGTTTATGAGGTTGCTATGACTTTCCACCAATGTGAGCCTTGGGAGGATCTCTAGGGTTTCAACTTCTCCATCCTTTTGTTCTCAGTGTCTCAGAGTCACGGTGGGTTTTTGCAGTAGACAAAGTCTATGGTAGATTACTGTAGCCTAAAGACCTAGTCACAAGACATTGGACTCTAGACGAATAAGACTAGAAATACAAATAAAGTTTCAATTCAATATATTACTTAAGATATACAAGGCCATCTACAACCTGTCCCCTCCATACATCTACAGCCTAATCTCCTGCCGCTTTCCAATAGCACAAGACTTCACTCTGCTCTGATTCCCTCTTCTCACAACTACCTCTGAAACTTCTCCTGTGCATCCCCAAAACTATGGAACTCACTTCCAAGAGCCATAAGATTGTTCCCCCCAATCACAACCTTCAAAAGCAACCTGAAGACTTGAAGACTCGCCTCATTAGACAGAACAGCATGCAACAAAGAGTAACCCTGCCACCACTGTGCCAACATATAAGTAAGTCTTACCCAAGCAGCATGGTGGCTCAGTGGTTAGTATTGTTGCTCAGGTCCTGGGCTCTAATCTGTCCAAGGGCAACATCTGCATGGAGTTTGTATGTTCTCCCTGTGTTTGTGTGGGTTTAATTCGGGTACTCCATTTTTTTTCCCACATGCCAAAAGTATACTGATAGGTACATTGGCTTTGGCTGTAGTTGTTGGGGCCTGTATGAGAGAAGGGCATTACAAAGGTTTGTCATCATTGTCATCTCACCTAATGTCTACACCTACTTTCCCTTATAGATTGTCAGCCATTGTGGGCAGGGTCACCTTTCCCATTTGCAGTCCAATTCCTGGGATTGTCCCATCAGAATCAGGACTGCTCACAAGTATACCATCAATCCCACCTTTATGGCATAAATATTCTTCTTAAAAAGTGAAATGATATCCATAATAAAATGGCTACCAACCAAAAGCAGCGGTGTCAAGTCAGGGCGGACTGACAATTGAGCTACTGAACTACAAGTATGTGTGATAATTCAGTGATTTGTATATATTATTTTGTGACTAATCTTTGCCCTTCTCTCCATTCTGACAATCCACATTACTGTAGAGACATCCAAGATCCTCTCTGATCAATCAGTCAATGTTTGGTTTCTGTTTTTGGCAACTGGTAGTGGTCCATTGAAACAGCTGATTTCTGTATAAGGGTTTTTTGCAGGACCTAATGGCATTCTTTTATACCGATGACCTATGTACAAGATGGATGGATGGCCCCAGCCATCAGATTATGATTGGTGAGGGGCCAGTGCCAGTATCCCGTGCCAATCAGCTGCCTCCAGGCACCAAAAGCTACTGCGATGGATAAAGCCCATAGCGTCTCTGCTCCTATACAAGTAATAGGTATGTGCAGAGCTACAGTGTCTGGTGCCATTACTATAAAGTAAATGGAGCCTGGAGCTCTGTACGTATAGGTCAGCTATAACAGATGATCAGTGCAGGGTCCACCTGTATCCAATTGGTAAGACCTCCACTGATCAGATACACGTGGCCTATCTTGTGGATAGGACATCATTATAAAAGAATACTGTTGAGGCCTGGAAAACGAGGATCAGTAAGGTGATACATAGTTTAGAAACCTTCAGTGCTGTGTACATTGTGAGAACACTATAAAACCAAACATCCTTGTAGCGAATAACTTGGAGGTCTGTGCGGGTCCAACTACTCAGACCCCTTACTGATCAGGAGAATGGGGAACTTTTGTCCACAGCTCTGAATGGAGCATTGGCTAGGTAGCGTGAGCACCACTTTGTTCATTTCAGTGAAAGCATAGGACATAACCAAACACTCTCCGGCTCTCCCATTGAAATGAATGGCTGCCCAAACACTGCGCCATATAGAATGGGGGACAAAAGTCCCTGATCAGTGGGGTCAAAGTGGTTGGACCCCATCAATTTGCAAATTATCCCATATCCTATGGCTGTCAGGACAATACATGCACCACTCCATTCATTTCAATTGGAGTGTTGGGGATAACCGAGCACTGTACATAAGCTATCTCTGGCACTACCATTGAAATGAATGGCTGCCCACCACTAGCTCATTCATAATGGGAGACAAAACTCACTGATCAGTGGAAGCCTGAATGGTTGGAGCCCACTAATCTGCAAGTATAGGGGATAACTTGCTTTGATGGAAAAACCTTTAAGCACTAGACAATGTTGGCTCATATCAATGAGTTGTCTGTATAGGACAGGACAGGTTCTTCATCATGAGAGATACTGTTTGTATCCACTCTTCAATCGTATCAAGAGAGGATTGTCAACAAAGGACCACCTTCTAATATTCACTAACAGATTATATGAAAATGGGTTTTCTAAAATGGACAATTCCTTTCATTAATTGCCCAATTCCATCATATTAAGAATTACAGAAGGTCTAAAAGCTGTAATCGAGAACCCTTTTCCCACTTGTAGTGTTACATACATTATTACAAAGCTACACCCTAATTCTGAGCCCCTCACTCTGCCTCCTCTCATCTCAGAAATACATATATACTCCCTCTTCTCCCCCCATCCCCCTGTTTGTCATCCCTGCCATTTGTTCTTGGCCTCCACTTTACTCTTCTCTTAATAAAAAAAAATCACCACAACAGCACAATTTTGATTCCTGTCGGATTTTTTCACAGATCTATACTTATCTTCCTGCGTTTCATCTGTATAGGACAGTCCGCGTGTAATAATGGGCATTGTTAGTCCGTTGCGAGCAGTGTTGTATATTTATTGTTAGTTCCGTCCTATTTATAAAATAATAGAAACCAAGTTGAAAACAAAGCGAACGGCGAAGATAATAATAGCTCCATCCCTGCCATTAACCTCCTCAGCTCTTCTTCGTGGAGCCTACTGCAGATTACTAGCTCCCCCTTTTGATACTTGCAGAGGAACGAAACATAAAACATAATGAATGCTCGACGTCTTATTTCTTCTCATTTAAATAATGCTAGAAGCGTGTACAGTACGTTACACATCGCAGGCAAAATACGAGGAGTTACAGCAATAAGCCGCGTATAATGAGACACCATATTTTACATATTCAAACTTTTTATATGAATTTCTTCCATTTGTTATTTATGGGCTAAATATATTAAATCGAGTCAGAAAACTGCAGCTCAGCTCTAACTTGGAGGCTGCTAAGAACAGCTCATTGATGGATGACGCGTGTTGGAGCATCATCTATAAGCTACGGCCCCTTGTCGTGGGCAGCAGGAAAAAAGGGCTAAAAGGACTGCAGGAAAAACTGCAGCGGCAACGCATCTCGGTTTTGCCTGCAGCACTTTTCACAGAAAGTCCATAGGGATTTCTTTTGTAGACTTTCTGCTCCCATTATAACTATACGGAAACTGCGGGCGGTTTTGTAGGTATAATTGACATACTGCGATATCCAAAACCGCAACAGTTTTGGAAATCGCAGCGTGTTTGAGGTGTCTATTTTTCCACAAGGTGTGGATGGGATTCACTAGAACAGTACATGGTATGTAAGGGGTCCTGCTGCAAATTTTGCATTGGGTCCCACAGTTTTAAAGATGTTCTTCATTAATTTGCACAGAAGAACACTAGCCATCAGGTCCCCCCGTATCAATAGTGTGGTGGTGCGCATACTGGGTCATTGCTCCACTCTCTTCTATGGGACTCTTGGGAAAACTTTCTCCAGCAGTCCCATTGACCAAATGGTATGGTGATTGAGCATGCACACCATCCCTCCATTCACTAAGGGAACTGGGGGGCACTTGCATGCCCCTGTTTTGTTTTATTTTTTGAGTTCCAATGGTTAGACCTCCAGACACGTATCCCCATTCCTGTGATAATAAATAGGGGTTTTTTTTTGTAAAACCTCTTTATATTGTATATAGACATGATATAATTAAGAAGTTGAGCAACTTAATAAATAAGTCGTTCTTAAGTTCTGAACCTATGGTGTTACAGCTTATATTTCAAAAGGAACCTAGGTTTGATGCCGCTAAACCACCACCTGTTGGGATTTAGAAATCCAAACCTGATTAGATCAATCATTGCTCTTTCTCCATTTTTAAGTTTAAAGGGATTGTCCTATAAAAGACACCTATACTACTGCCCCTAATCTCCAGCAGCCCCACAGTTGTGAAGGGAGCACCAGTCACACAAGTGCACTTGCGTTTCATTCACATAGAGTCTCCAGGGAACATTAAGGGGGCATTCACATGGAGTAAAGTGGCATTGATTCTGCCACGATAACTCACGGCAGAATCAGCACTTATAAAAAGACTCCCATTGACATCAATGGGTTCCGTTTAACGCGCGGAACACATTGAAGTTAATGGGAGTCTTTTTATCAGGGCTGAATCTGCTGCGAGTTATCATGGCAGAATCAACGCCACTTTAATCCGTGTGAATGCCGCCTAAGCCTACATTCACATGAAAGTGAATGTTAGCCATATGACGGCCATTTTTTTTAATGCTGATTAATTGGTTACTAGAGATGAGCGAATACCGTTCGATCGACTAGGTATTCAATCGAATATCAGGGTATTCAACGTATTTGATTTCGATCGAATACCACACAGTAAATGCAGTAAAAATGTGTATGCCCTCCCACCTTCCCTGGCGTTTTTTTTTTTCACCAATAACTGTGCAGGGGAGGTGGGACAGGAAGGAGGAAAACGTAGGCATCGAAAAAAAATAGGAAAAAGTCATTGGCTGGCTAAATCAGGTGACCTCGGATTTATAAGAATAGTGTCAGCCATATTCGTGTCAGATGCGGTTTGGCAAGATAGGGAGAGACATCGTTCTGAGGGTCAGAGTGAAATTGTAGCTTCTGGTAGGCAGGAAAACTGAAAACAAACAGCTCTATTCAGAGCTAAACTGCAGGAAGAGGAGATATACACCTCCAATATATTGACTCAACCTGCCAAAATTTCAGAAAAGCCCTTTTAAGGGCTCAAATTCCCAACCACTGGTATACATTCTAACTGTCCCATAGGGGTGAGAAGAAACCTGTATACTGTCATCCAGTATATAGGACCTAATATATGCCCAATATATCTAGCCTCTGTGTATACCCCATAAAAATAACATTTGTATACATCTTAAAATGCGTAAGGCTATCGCAAAGGAATGTGGACGAGGACGAGGCCGGGGGTGTGGAAATGCAGCTGGGGAGCAAGGTTGCGGTCAAGCTACAGCGCATCCTGTGCCTGCTCGTCAGGGGCAGCAAGCATTGCACTTCTCCACAATCCCTAGCTTGATGGCCACATTAAGCAGGGTGCAGGGTACCACACTGACCAGGCCCAAGCACCAGGAACATGTGTTACAATGGCTAGCGGATAATGCTTCCAGCACCTTATCCACTAGCCAGTCAGACACTACCTCAAGTCCTCTTCCTCGCCAAGAGTCTGGTCCTCCTTCCTCCCAACATGCCCAATTGTTATGGTCTGGGGATCCTTGACCACGGACTGGCCCCTGACTAATAACTTCTCAGTACAGTACAGGAAAAACACACCAAAAGAAAAACAAATCGGAAGTATGAGCAGTTTGGATTTCTAGTGTGGATCCTCCTACACCCTGCCTCGCACAACTAGAAGTAGCCGTGGGCCCGACTAACTTGCCTGAATGGGCACGAGCACAGCCGGAGAAGTAGCTAACCTACCAAGGGAAATAGAGCCCCTGTCTAGCTTCACGTTTACGAAGGAGAGGCAGATACAGAACAAGCCCCCCACGGATGTCCAGACGCGGACTAACGGTGAACATGAGTAACGCAAAAGCATAGGAAGAGAATAAACGTGAAACACAGAATAACTGAACTAAGCAAGGGATAGGGAAAAACAGAACTTAGGATCACACACAAAAAACCCCTACCAAAATTCCAAACTTCCAAACAGAAAAATACCTAGGGCTCGCTGCGCCCGTAACACTATGTCTAGATACAAGCTCAATACTTATCGAACCAGTCCTGTGTGAACAGGAGCAATAAACCGGATGGGCCAGGATGCAGATGGTAGCAGCTTCAGACAACAGACCATTACTGGAGAACAGAAACAGACGTTTAAGACCGGCATCAGGTAGCATGTACAACAGCCTTATATAGTAAAGAGAAGGCCTCGCCCATGGCCTGTAAAGTATTCAGCACTGCAGAGAACTTAACCCCTTCAGAGGTCAAGACACACCCGGCACTGATCCACCAGGCAACTCACCATGTGATCCACGCCCGAGTGCCAGAGCAGAAACAGCATGTCTGGTGTGAACATTCCCCTGCCGTGCATCAGGTGATTCACGTGCTGAATGCCGTCCGGACACACTGCGCCTGAACCTAACAGGCCGAGACTGCTGAGACCAGGTCATAACAATTATACTGTGTAAAGGGGGCCAATAATAGATGATTTTTTTGGGCCTGCCAATGGGTAGACCGTTACAGTAAAGAGTTGGTATGGCCAAAAAAATTTGATTATGCGAGTCCCCAGACATAATTTTTATTGGGACCTCCAAAATGACAAACCTGACCTTACATGATATACAAGCAATAAGTTGGTGATGTCATGTGATGTGAGGTGATATGATGATCAAGACCTATAAGTACCTGGGTGTGCTCCTCAATAATAAGCTGGAATGGGCCGATCACCTGGATGCACGACACAGAAAGGGTCACAGCAGGCTCTATCTGCTCAGGGTGCACATCTTAGGGCCTTCTACAACTCTTTGGTAGCATCATCCATCTTCTTCGGAGTGGCCTGCTGGGGAAATATCACACCAGCCAGGGACAGAAATAGACTTGACAGGCTGGTTAGATGGGCCAGCTCTGTCCTGGGGAGCCCCCGGGACCCAGTACAGGTGGTGGGTGAGAGAAGGATACTGTCTGTGGTGAGCTCCATGGAGAATAAATCCCACCCCATGTATGAGACCGTGACAGCACTGGACAGTACTGTGAGTGACCGACTGCTTCACCCCAAAGTGTGAGAAGGAGCGCTATCAGAGATCCTTCCTCCCAAACCTGGTCAGGTTGTATAATCAACAACAGACCAAGTGGAGATCACTACGCACAGAGAACTAAATGATCCTGATGTCTTCTTTTTTTTTTTAGTTGCTATGACTCCAAGTATCCTTTTTATCTTCTATTCTGAGCTTGTATGTAGGGTTTTTTTTCTCTTGTGCTATTACTGTATTATCCCTGCTGCTGTAACACACTGAATTTTCCCGTGGTGTGCCTATTAAAGGATTATCTTATCTTATTCTATCTTATCTTAAATTAGTTCAATATGGAAACTTCCTAGTAGTGCTGCATTGTGATGAGAATCTATAGTGATCAATGTAATAATTATGAAACAAGTCTATGTCAGTTGAGGCCATTGTATCCAGATATGTTGCTGTATTGTGGGAATAACTGACAAATGTCACAGTAATTGATATGGAAGTGTTTTTGTCTTTCCAGTTCTTACGAAGCTGGGAGTCGCTAATTGTATTACAACAACATAGCCAGAATGGTTAATTATAATCTGTCAGGTCAATGGTTAGTTATATTCTGCCAGGTCAACCATTCATTGCACTTTTTACAATTTGGAAGTGATAGAACTGGGGCCACGGTGTGGCTCAGTGGTTAGCATGGCAGCCTTGCAGTGCTGGTGTCCTGGTGTTCAAATCCCGCCAAGGGCAGAAAACCATCTGCAAGGAGTTTGTATGTTCTCCCTGTGTTTACATGGATTTCCATCCCATACTCCAAAGGAATACTGATAGGGGAAAAGGGTACATCGTGAGCTCTATGTGGGGCTCACAATCTACATAAAAAAAGAAAAAAAAAAGAAGTGATAGAACTACTATATTATCTGTACCATATATATACATCACTAAGGGCAGGTTCACACCAGCGCCCTTTGTGTCTGGTTAAAAAAAAAAAAAAAAAAACAGTTTCGCCTCGGCGAGGCGCAAGACGCTCGCGGGCGATCAGTTTGCAAACCCATTCAAGCGAATGGGTTTGAAAACTGACCGCCGGGTTTCTATCTCCTGTCCAGTTTCTCAGGCAGAAGATGGAAATCCGCAAAGCGGTCACTGATGAACCTCTAAAATCTGACTGTGCTTATAGTCCAATAGGGACTGTTCTGGTAAGAGACACCTATTAAAGGGGTCCAATAGTCATTCAGCAGCCTAGTAGAGGAAAGCCAGGTGGTTGGGAGTAGCTGCGGTCACGATGGCAAAGATCGCTACCAGATTCTCCAGTGATGGCCAATGCAGAGGGGTCTGCAGAGTGTAAGGGTGCATTCACACTGAGTAAACGCTAGCTTATTCTGAACGTAAAACACGTTCAGAATAAGCGGCGTCTAAAGCAGCTCCATTCATTTCTATGGGAGCGGGGATACGAGCGCTCCCCATAGAAATGAATGGAAGGCTTCTTTCACTCCGTGCAGTCCCATTGAAGTGAATGGGGAGTGCCGGCGTATACGGCAAGCTCTGCTCATGCCGGAGCGTACACGCCGGCACTCCCCATTCACTTCAATGGGACTGCACGGAGTGAAAGAAGCAGCCCATTCATTTCTATGGGGAGCGCTCGTATCCCCGCTCCCATAGAAATGAATGGAGCTGCTTTAGACGCCGCTTATTCTGAACGTGTTTTACGTTCAGAATAAGCTAGCGTTTACTCAGTGTGAATGCACCCTAAGATGGAGTAGTAGTGTTCCTTCGGGGCACATCCTAGTGGGAAAGCCTCCCTGAGCCTGATAGTGATTGGAGTGGTATGAGACTCAAGAAAACAAGGTTGCAAATTAAGAAACTCACACTTTACTGAAGTCTCCCTTGTTACGGCAGCTTTTCTAAATAGTAGTATAGGTCCTATTCCTGTCCATTTGCAGCCCAGGCTCACTGCATGAAAAGAAGCCATAGATGTACATATTAGTGTGTGTAGCATAACTGGGAAGCCCTTAGTCTTCAATGGGTTACTTTTTTTCCACTTGAATTCTGAGGTGGATTCAGCGTCAAAATCAGCGTCAAAAAACTCAGTGTACACTCACCCTAACTTTCTCCTCCTTCTTCCTCCACCTGAGGCTCCTAAGTTATAGGTGGTACCATCAGATCTGTCTTCCAACCTAAGTGGTTCATTTTGTTAGAGGAACATGAACATATCCCATATTGGACCCATTGCAAAAGTTGAAAGCGGTCACAGAATCTGCAGCAATGATTAATATACTTCAGGTTCTAACCCCCAGTACAGGTCTTTGTGCTGCAGTTTGTGCTTTTCACTATATTGTATTATAATGTGCAAATATAGTTTATAAAAATGCCAATGAAAATTTCAGCAGCTAAACATAAGACTCCGGGCTCTAAAGGATGCAAAGTGATAATGACTTCTTAGGCTTCATTCAGATTACATTTTTTTTTAGATCCGATTAACAGATGCAAATGGATGCAAATTGATGCAATTTGTTTACACAGAGATCAATGTTAAAACAAAAATAAATCTGTTGGTTTTTGGTCAGACACAAAAGTATGATGCACTGTGGTTTTGTGACCTTCAAAAAACAAAAAAAGGACAAAAAAATCCATTTTTTTTAACATTGATCTTTATGTTAATGAATGGCCGCACCTCATATATCTAAGTCCCAGGTTGCTGTTACCCCCACAAATTGGACATTATGGGCACTCATGGTCATTATCACAAGGGTCCTGATTCACTTGTTCCTATTCCCTGCTCTACTGCAGGGATGTCGTAATGGACAAGAGGTCAGGCATGCTCCCTGCTCCTCTAGTCATTGTTAGAGATGAGCGAACACTAAAATGTTCGAGGTTCGAAATTCGATTCGAACAGCCGCTCACTGTTCGAGTGTTCGAACGGGTTTCGAACCCCATTATAGTCTATGGGGAACATATACTCGTTAAGGGGGAAACCCAAATCAGTGTCTGGAGGGTCACCAAGTCCACTATGACACCCCAGGAAATGATACCAACACCCTGGAATGACACTGGGACAGCAGGGGAAGCATGTCTGGGGGCATAAAAGTCACTTTATTTCATGGAAATCCCTGTCAGTTTGCGATTTTCGCAAGCTAACTTTTCCCCATAGAAATGCATTGGCCAGTGCTGATTGGCCAGAGTACGGAACTCGACCAATCAGCGCTGGCTCTGCTGGGGGAGGCGGAGTCTAAGATCGCTCCACACCAGTCTCCATTCAGGTCCGACCTTAGACTCCGCCTCCTCCGGCAGAGCCAGCGCTGATTGGCCGAAGGCTGGCCAATGCATTCCTATGCGAATGCAGAGACTTAGCAGTGCTGAGCCAGTTCTGCTCAACTACACATCTGATGCACACTCTGCACTGCTACATCAGATGTAGCAATCTGATTTAGCAGAGCCGAGGGTGCACTAGAACCCCTGTGCAAACTCAGTTCACGCTAATAGAATGCATTGGCCAGCGCTGATTGGCCAATGCATTCTATTAGCCCGATGAAGTAGAGCTGAATGTGTGTGCTAAGCACACACATTCAGCTCTACTTCATCGGGCTAATAGAATGCATTGGCCAGCGCTGATTGGCCAGAGTACGGAACTCGACCAACCAGAGCTGGCTCTGCTGGAGGAGGCGGAGTCTAAGATCGCTCCACACCAGTCTCCATTCTGGTCCGACCTTAGACTCCGCCTCCTCCAGCAGAGCCAGCGCTGATTCCGTACTCTGGCCAATCAGTGCTGGCCAATGCATTCTATTGGCGTGATGAAGCAGTGCTGAATGTGTGTGTTTAGCTCAACTACGCCGGTGGAGTAGTTGAGCTAAGCACACAGATTCAGCTCTGCTTCAATCAGCGCTGGCCAATGCATTCTATTAGCTTGATGAAGCAGAGTGTGCGCAAGGGTTCAAGCGCACCCTCGGCTCTGATGTAGCAGAACTGAGGGTGCACAAGGGTTCAAGCGCACCCTCGGCTCTGATGTAGCAGAGCCGAGGGTGCACAAGGGTTCAAGCGCACCCTCGGCTCTGATGTAGCAGAGCCGAGGGTGCACAAGGGTTCAAGTGCACCCTCGGCTCTGCTACATCAGAGCCGAGGGTGCGCTTGAACCCTTGTGCACACTCTGCTTCATCAAGCTAATAGAATGCATTGGCCAGCGCTGATTGGCCAAAGTACGGAATTCGGCCAATCAGCGCTGGCCAATGCATCCCTATGGGAAAAAGTTTATCTCACAAAAATCACAATTACACACCCGATAGAGCCCCAAAAAGTTATTTTTAATAACATTCCCCCCTAAATAAAGGTTATCCCTAGCTATCCCTGCCTGTACAGCTATCCCTGTCTCATAGTCACAAAGTTCACATTCTCATATGACCCGGATTTGAAATCCACTATTCGTCTAAAATGGAGGTCACCTGATTTCGGCAGCCAATGACTTTTTCCAATTTTTTTCAATGCCCCCGGTGTCGTAGTTCCTGTCCCACCTCCCCTGCGCTGTTATTGGTGCAAAAAAGGCGCCAGGGAAGGTGGGAGGGGAATCGAATTTTGGCACACTTTACCACGCGGTGTTCGATTCGAACATGGCGAACACCCTGATATCCGATCGAACATGTGTTCGATAGAACACTGTTCGCTCATCTCTAGTCATTGTCTATGGGACTGTCAAAAATAGCCCCCACACACTGAATGAAGTGGACACCACCCCTTTAAACCTTTTCTCACTGTAGTCATGTGGTAAATAGGAAAGGGGTCCCACTGGTCCCCAGTAATGTATCATCTAGTTGGAACCTCTGCGGTGGCATAGCCTATTGGAGCCTAAATATGTTGAACTCTGGCTCACCACTGACTATTCAGTCCTTGTTGACAATCAGCTCTTTTCTGTTGTTTCTTGTGTGTTTCCTGCCTTGATCTCCTCATTCTGTTTTTTACTCTGCTTTTGCCTCCCGACTCTGTACTGTTCTCTCCCCTGTTAATGACCCGATTGCCTTCAGACTTCTGTTCCTTGAGCACAACTTGGTACAGCTCTGCTCCCCTGTTACCGACCTGGCCTGCTTGACCTCTCTCCTGGATTACCCCTCTGTACTGTGCTGGCCTCACATTGATGACTCGTATTGGACGACTACTCTTTTGGTGCACTGTTACCATCTACTGGCTACCACCATCCGCTGCCTTCTGATTCTTCAGAGCTTTGTCTCAACTCTCAAAACCTTCTTGTAAATGTTTCCCGTTACTGGATCTGCTGTTGATTAGTATTGTGCTGTGCGTCTGACTCTCCCTGGCTCATACCACCCTGCCTGATGGTAGCTTCCAAGTCCATCCCCACCATCAGGGGCTCTAGTAAATATCTCTGGAGGGTTGGGTTTGGTGCGGCTCGGAGTGTGCTGAACGCTCAGCACAGTTTTTGTACCATTTGATCAGTGAGTCTGGGGCTGGGACTCACTATTTTGTTCGGTGCTGCATCTGTTTCCTAACACCAGTCTTGTGAATAGGTGATAAATATTGACTTTGGGAAAACCCCTGTAATGTACAAAGTTCACTAATGAACTTTTCAGATGTCTCCCTTTTCTTCTGTCTGAAATGGCACAAGGTTGAATTGAATAAATATAACATTTTACAATGATGTGTTTCTGCCCAGAAGGTCAAGTTTCAGAACAAGAAGAACAAAAACACCTTAAATAAATGATATGGAAGAGTCTTGGAGAAATATTCTAAAGACCGATGACAGAAAAGTCATAAAAAGCAAAGCAGGAACCAATGAAATCTGGCTACATATTGAAATCTTAGCCGTACTAGTATATTTAAAGGGATTCTACCACTAAAACGCTGTTTTTTCTGCTTTAGACGTCGGAATAGCCTTTAGAAAGGCTATTCGTCTCTTACCTTTAGACATGGTCTCTGCCGCGCCATTCCTTAGAAATACCGTTTTTTACCGGTATGCAAATGAGTTATCCACAGCAATGAGGGCAGGCCCCAGTGCTCAAACGGCGATGGGAGTGTCCCCACCGCTGCCCGAGAGCTCACTCCAATGCCGCCTCCATTTTCAGCTGCAACCCCGCCTCTTCTGTCTTCTTCTGTTGGTCCAACTTCCGAAGCTTGCGCAGTACGCTCCTGTATTGAATTACAAGAGCAAGAGCGGCCATTTTTGGGAGGTCGCTCTCGCAGTTCAATACAGGAGCGTACTGCACAGGGGTCAGAAGTTGGATCGAGACGGAAGACAGAAGAGGTGGGGTTGCAGCTGAAGATGGAGGTGGCACTGGAGTGAGCTCTCGGGCAGCAGTGGGGACGTTCCTATTGCCGTTTGAGCACTGGGGCCCGCCCTCATTGCTTCGGATAACTCATTTGCATACCAGTTAAAACCGGTATTTCTAAGGAACGGCACCGTGGAGACCACGTCTAAAGGTAAGAGATGAATAGCCTTAAGGCTATTCCGACATGGTAATTAGAAAAAATGTTGCTTTAGTGGTACAATCCATTTAAGGACCTCAAATGACCTTCACACACACACACATACACATGATGGGGTCTTATAGGAGAAATCAAAATAGACTCCCAAGACAAAATGGACTAATGCTTAACTCTCCAAGGCCTTTCCATGTCCTCCAGCCCATTCTGCACCTTCAGGTCTTCTGGCAGTCCTGTATTGGTCCTTGCCAAAACATGAGAACAGCCAGACAGGGTTCCCTCCTTGCCAGGGCCCGTAGCATAGGCTAGGCTTTCTCTATGCTGTGCGTGTTCTTGGTTGCATGAATATATACTAAGGCGTCATTCACATTCATCATTTGACAATGAGTTATCCCAAGTTTTAAACATTGCTCTATGTATGGCAATTGAAGACTACTTTGTGAGGGATTGAGGATTATTCTTAGCTATTAGTTATTTGTTTTTTTTAAGTTTTTTTTTTTTTTTTTTTTTTGCCATATAATCTACAGGAAGAGATCAATCCATTGAATCCACTAGTGTGAGAAACCCATTTTTTTCAGATTTGTTCTTCCTTACATTTTCTCTTTAATCGACATATACCATGATGACCAGCACAAAATGACCATCTTTGTAAGAGAAACATAGTTTTATGATACTCTATCAGGAGTTGTTTTTGCTATACAGTATGTGTTTGTACCATGTGTTTACAGATAAAATAAAACATTGTATTAGAATTGCCTGAAGGTATTTCTCAAAAACAACTGTTACGTAAAGGGAAGACAGAGACAGTGAGCCCTAAACCTAGGCCCTCCCTGTGTTCTTACCTACTTTTCTCAACGTTTCTAATGACAGGGACAATTGGACGACAAACCTTACTCTAGATAAGTGATACATAGAACAGGACAACACGACACAACACAGAAGAGGAGTCAGCCAGCCAAGGGTCCAAACCAGAGAGACAAAGCAGTACCAAATCGCAATCCAAAAGAGTAGTCAAAAAATCTAAAAAGCAGAGGCCAGAAAGTATAATATAAGAGTAGGGGAAATGCTTAGCAAGGTCAGAAACACTATAGCCAGCAATCATTTTTGAGCTGATGGCCAGTGTAAAGAAGTCCCCACCCCAGACTTGATTGGCAGATAAGTTGTCAATCACAAGCACACAATGGTTAACCCTAACAGTGCCAACACAGAATGACAAGGGTTCGGGAACAGAAATCATGAACAGACACACCTTCTGCACTGTACAATGTGGCCAGAGGATGGTACACGAGTTCGACTGGCTGAAGACATAACACATTGAAAGTGTTATATGAGAATTTCTTAATAATATTATATAAGTAGGTGAAAAATTCTACAGACTTGGCAAGTGTCAGTCTATAATTAGTAGAGATGAGCGAACACTATTCGAAACAGTCGTTTCGAATAGCAGGCTCTCATAGAAATGAATGGATGTAGCCGGCACACGGGGGGTTAAGCGACCGGCCGCCAGCAAAGTCAGCGTGCCTGCCGATTCCATTCATTTCTATGGGAGCGTGCTATTCGGAACGGCTGTTCCGAATAGTGTTCACTCATCTCTAATTATTAGTCTTAGTAGTCATAGTGAAAATTACTGGATTTATTTTTTTAATATAGATAATTATATGAAATTTTTTTATGCTATTATGAAAAATTCTTAAACAATGTGTTTAACATAAAATCTTATTTTAAAAAAAAATAGGTAATTTTCTGATGAGTTACTCCCTTTAAGGTCTCTACAACCTGATAGCCCCGGGTTGTACCATAGGGGCATGGCAGGAAGCCATATCTCCCTTGTAGTTTATCCAAGCTGTTAGAATTCTTTTATCAATCAAGGGATCCAAAGAACTTCCATGATGGTGGAATAACACTGAAGACTGCCATGTACAATCCCAGAATACACTATGGTATAGCTGCTTACTTTTACATGCTGGAGGCATTCACATGGGTTCCCAATTAGATGTTCTTCCATTTGCACTAAGGCACAAGAATAATATATGCTCTCTATTTATTAACTTCAATACATGAGTTCCAATAATGTATTTGTCTCCTGATTTGAAAAACTTCTAGTTTCCATTCAGCTATTCCATTTAGTTTCCTCACATGGCACATGAGTATACTGGTCTCTCATTTGCTCTTAAACCATACACCCAATATAGATTATTATGTGAATCTAGATTTTTAGGGCCAATCTACTTCTTGCTAGCCATATTTTGTCATATAGATGTACCCTTACTTCAATCTTGGCTGGGCACTGTTATCAACTGAACACTTCTGTCCCTTTGTTTTTTGTAAGCATTCAGTCCAACACCCATACCCCGCCAATGATCAAAACTTCTAACACATCACTATGGCATATCAAAGTTTTGTAAACATAGATACCCTTTACATCAGAACTACTGTATCAACTAATTTTGCATAAATGAATAGTACAGGCGACTATGAGTAACTTTGTAGTATAGTTTAGCAGAGACAATTGACTTTCTGCTCTTATCAGGCTGTATCCTTTCTCCCCCTTTCCTAAAACAACTTTCACTGTGCAAATCCCTGCTTCAGATATACTGCAGGTCACATGATTCAGACGACTCTTAACTATAGAAGTCTATGGATAGTGGTGGGATAAGATGGAGAGAGAGATAGAAGGGAAAGCAGAGCCTTAGGCTGATGCTGGAGCTAAGTAGAAACATTATAGTATGTTACTCACATTAGTAGATGTCAGTTCTTCTCTATGTATGTCCTGCATGGTCCTGGAGCTGCCTCTGGTTGAGAGAGGGATAGCTATAGAGCAGATTCTCCATTACTTAATGTGTGTAGTGAATGGCAGCTAGTCTACACCCACCAGTTTAGAAAGAACCGCAAATGCCTGATATAACATGCCAACTGATACAGAATACAAGCCATATAATGATCAGAAAGTCATATATTAGAACTAATACTCCTCATATATCACTTATTCTGAAAAGTCACCTGATATGACAAGCTATGGATGTCCAGAGTTTGCAGTCCCTCTGCCACATAACAAGACACCAGTCGGTAAAGAACCTTGTTGCAAATTTACTATTTTGTCCATCGGCACATTTGCATTGAATATTGGATGGATTTGCAGTTTTTTCACATTCAGAATCCTTATTACATAGCGATTATTTTTTTGTACAATATACCATGGACGTTTTTATAATAAGCCATAATAAATGGCTCCATAAATATTAAGCCCTAAGTTTTGTGAATATAGTTTGGAGTGGTTGGCTTGGAGTTAAGGTAGAGAAGGTCATCAGCATTAAAAGAGAACTAGAATGAGTCTGAAATTAGTAAACCATTCTCAAAGAACTAATGACCATCTGGATTGCAGATGCAGCATCCAGATTGTCTGTTGTCTCCACCAAACGAGTTGTCTTACCCAGGGAAAAACTGTCATCTGTCTGTCCTGCCCTACAGACATAAGCTTTCTTCCAACCTGTCCACATGGATTTACTGGTGGCAAGGTCATCCAGTTCTCTAAAACCTCACTTGCTCGCAATATAATTTCTGGCTGGATAACAGCTGCACACATGCTTGGAATTAAATTGGACAGGTCACTGCTGTCAAATAGTCGAATTTCAGAAATACCAGCTTTTTGCTGTATCTAGGTCTCTGAGTGAAATTATTTCCTGCCGTCAGTTTATGAAAATATGTAAATTATTCTGTTCATTATTAATACATAGATACTTATTAAATCACATGTACAATTTATATTTCACTGTTGATTGAGGTTACTTTTTTGTTATTCCCATCGCAGACGTTTATGGTAGACGCACGTATGTCCTATCCATTCACTTAAAAGTGTCTCCAAAGCATACTGGAAGGGAGCCCAAAAAAACCCCTGAAAAGGAGCCAAAAAAAAAGACCTCTAGTCCTCTGTTCTATAGTTGGATCCCCTCTTGTGTTCAACGATTGTTCTGGCTAAGCTTGAAACTAAGGTGGCTCAGGTGACTACTGCAGCCAATCGTTGACTACAGTGGTCACTTGTTGGAGACAGTTGATGTATTAGTAGTAACGTCACTGGTACCCAACATGTGACCTCTGAGACCTTTGCTGATTGGGCCCAGGGGTCATCTGAAATGCTTAACTAACATGGGCATGGATTGGAATAATGAAATGGAATAAGGGACCTGATGCTGAAGCAGAATACTCAGGATAGATCAGTATTACAGATTTTTTTATATTAGCCCATCCCTGACACATCCAGGATTTTTTGTTTACCTGAAAAACCATTGAACTCCAACAGAACAAGTTGACTCTCCAATCCTTTTCTGCCTAGAAGAGGTCCCAGAGGTGGAAATCATATATATTAGACATTTATGACATATACTGTATATTGAAGATAAGATGAGCCATATAAAGCATATTTTTATACACTATATGGACAAAAGTATTGGGACACCAAAAAAATTGGTAGGTTACTTAGTTACATAGTAGATGAGGTTGGATGAAGACTTCAGTCCATCAAGTTCAACCTATAACCCTACAATCCCTACAGTGCTGATCCAGAGGAAGGCAAAAAAAAACCCTATGAGGCTTAGGCCAATTGCCCCATTTCAGGGGAAAAAATTCCTACCTGACTCCAATCTGGCAGTCAGTATAAAAACCCTGGATCAACGTGTCCTTAAAATCTAGAATCCATAACCCGTAATATAGTTCTCTTCAAGAAAGACATCCAGGCCCTCTTTGAACTTATTTAATGAATCCACCATCACCACTTCCTGGGGCAGAGAGTTCCATAGTCTCACTATTCTTACTGTAAAGAATCCCCTTCTGTGTTTCTGGTGAAACTTTCTCTCCTCTAGACGTAGAGGATGTCCCCTTGTCACTGTCAATGGCCTAGGAGTAAAAACATTCAGATTTCACATTGACAGGACATAGGCCAACCCCTAAAAACAACTGCACAGCATTATCCCTCCTCCACCGAACATCAGCCAGGTTACGTTCTCCTGACATTCACCAAACCCAGACTCGTACTTCAGACTACCAGATAGAGAAGTATGATCCATCACTCCATGGACTATATTTCCACTGCTCCAGAGTCCAGTGGTGGCATTGTGCTTCACACCACTCTCTACGACACTTGGCATTGTGGTTGGTAATGCAAGGCTCGCATAGAAACTCATGCCATGAAGCCTCTGGTGGGTCAAAGTTTTTGTACTGATGTTAATGCCAAAAGAGGTAAGGAACTTTCCAGTTATCGGATCATGCATCTGCACTGAATTCTATGACAGCTCATAGCTGGTTTAGATTTCAGGCATCATTTACACCAGTAAATCATACATATGACCGTACCCTCACCATGCCACGTTGCAGGAAAATGGTGAGGACAATGTAAAGTAGAAAAAAGTATTCAAGATATGACAAATCGTCTCCATTGAGTCAACAGAGCATTGGCAACTTTTATGCTGAAGGCATCTAAGTACTTGGCAACCCCGCTCTGTAACTTTTTGTGGATTGCCTGATTTTTGTGACTTAGGGAGGGTTCACACCTGCGCCCGGTCTCTGCTTTAGCCATTCCGGCAGGTTTCCATCTTCTGCCCCGAGAAACTGGTCAGGGGACGGAAACCCGACGGTTAGTTTTCATACCTATTCACTTAAATGGGTTTGCAAAGTGACCGCTCATGTGCGTTGTCTGCCTCTCCGTGGCAAAACCATTTTTTTAAGCCGGACACAAAGTTGGACATGCAGGATTTTGTGCCCGGTTAAAAAAAACGGTTTTGACAATGGAGTGGCAGAAGACGTACACAGGTGGTCACTTTGTAAAGGGGTGGTCACTTTGCAGGGAACTGACTTGTTGCATTGATGGCATCCTATTATAGTATCATGCTGGAATTCAGTGAGTTCTTTAGAACTACCCATTTGGCTAGGGGCTTTATTTTATATAACAGGGGTAAAAGGCCTCAATGAAACACCTGAGTGCAATAACTAAACTGGGACCATCACTTTCCTCTATATAGTATGTGATAAAGCTTTCCATGTACACATCTCTTCTTTTTTAAAATGGCCAAACCCCTCATTTGAGGTCTTCTGGTTTCATCATGGTGGTACTGTGGCCAGCAGTGAGTACGCTTTTTCCCGGTAGCGGTTCAATAGTTTGCCTCCTTGCTCCAAAATCGACTTATGTTAAATGGCTTACTTACATTGTTCCTACAATATCTACATCAGGGTGCTCACACTTGTACAGGGGTTGAGCTACTTATAAATTGACCAAGTCAAAATGATCTACTGTGTGGGAGGGGCCTGGGTCTGCTGTGTGTGCGGGGCCCACAAGTCTAACAAGACTGGGCGGGGCTTAACAAGTCTAAGGGGCGGGGCCTGCCGTAGTGGGAAAAAAAAGTCAAAAGTGCCAAACTGCCATTTTTTTCACTGTTTTGCCTCTGATAAAAATTTGAATAAAAAATGATCAAAGCAAAAGCAATTGCCCAAAATGTTATAACTAAAAAGTACACCCCGTCCCACAAAAAAAAAGACTCCCTATGCATCCCTGTACACGCAAGTACAAAAAAGTTACGGCTGTCAGAATATGTCAACTTTTAGAAAAAAAAAATTGGGAAAACCTGGTGTGGCCCAGCCTCACCCAGACTCTACCTCCAGTGGCCCCCGGGTAAATTGAGTTTGAGACCCCTGCTCTAGGGTCTATAATAGAGTATAATAGATGGAAGCCCAGGAGAGGTGACAAAAATACTAAAAAAAATTCATACTTATCTTCTGTTACCTTTTTTGGGTCTCCTTGCGGCATCCAGTCCTCTCTCATCACTTCCTCAATGACGTCTGGCGGTCTCCTGTGATGTCATGATGTTCAACGTGACCATGTCACCACAGAGACCCAATCACAGGACTCAGCAGTGACCCTACCTCATAGTAGAGCGTCACACATCACGAGGAGGTGGAGAAAGAGCACCAGATGCTACAAAGAGGCCTAAAAGTGGTAATGGAAGGTGAGTATGAATGTTTTTCTTTTTTTATTTTTATACCTCCCCGGGCCTCCACCTATTATAGTCTGGGGTTGGACTTAGAGAGCTAGAAACTGGATATATAGTCTCCTTAGAGCACTTAGAGTGTTCTACACTATGTTTTAAGCCAATATAAGGTGTGGTTCATACAGAACTCATTCGACCCAAAACAAAGCTTGGTCCTAGACCACCAGAACCCGAAACTTGAGAGGTTCTCCCATCGCTATTAGTGATCTAGTGGATCCATGTCTCCAGTTGACCAATTGGATAAATATTGGGTAAAAATTACATATCCTCTGTGGTCTATAATATAGGATATGAATGTATTATCCAATATCCTTTATTTACGTATTCTTTCCTTTACCATACTCTAGATTACATACCACCCCTAGTGCCACATCTATGTCACGGTGTTAGAAATAAATCCAGTCTATAGGATCATAAAAACAAGGTTTATAACAACCCTGTTAACTATTTCCTACAGCTTTCTAACATACACAACACAATATTTGTGAGGGAAACAGAATTCATGACCATTTCACTTGGAGGGACAGCTGGGAACCTTGGCATGCACCAATGGCTTACTGGAATGCTGCCATTCCACCAAGTGAGACTCTGTCTCCCAGGGCAATATAATATGAAAATTGTTGAAGAAATAATTTTAGTGCACCTGTTACTGCAAAATGAATTAACTGAAACTTGAAATTTTCTCTGTGGTTTTCTCTCATTTCCTTTAAATTGTGAATTCTAACAAGCTGGTTCCTATATATATAATTTATTTGCTCTGAATATATGAAATATAATAATATTGATAATAAAAATGATGATCCTGTACTAATAATAATTAACAGTAATAATAATAATAAAGAGTTATGGACATATGTGACAATAATAATAATAATAATAACAAATATTCATCAACATTCCATACATTTAATTGAAAATTATACCCAACCATATCTCTAATTGTACATATGTTTTTATATAATATGTACTGTACAGTATATTATAAATATACACTGCTCAAAAAAGATAAAGGGAAAATTCAAATAACACATCCTAGATCTGAATGAATGAAATATTCTCACTGAATACTTTGTTCTGTACAAAGTTGAATGTGATGACAACAAAATCACACAAAAATCATCAATGGAAATCAAATTTATTAACCAATGGAGGCCTGAATTTGGAGTCCTCCCAAAATTAAAGTGGAAAAACATACTACAGGCTGATCTAACTTTGATGTAATGTCCTTAAAACATGTCAAAATGAGGCTCAGTAGTGTGTGTGGCCTCCACGTGCCTGTATGATCTCCCTACAACGCCTGGGCAAGCTCCTGATGAGGTTGGAGATGATCTCCTGATGGATCTTAAAGCATCAGCCAACTCCTGCACAGTCTGTGGTGCAACGTGACGTTGGTGGATGGAGCGAGACATGATGTCCCAGATGTTCTCAATCAGATTTAGGTCTGGGGAATAGGTGGGTCAGTCCATAGATTCAATAAATTCATCTTGCAGGAACTGCTGACACTCTCAAGCCACATGAGATCTGGCAATGTCCTGTATTAGGAGGAACCCAGGGCCAACTGCACCAGCATATGGACTCATGAGGGGTCTGAGGATCTCATCTCGGGATCTAATGGCAGCCAGGCTTCCTCTGGTGAGCACATGGAGGGCTGTGTGGCCCTCCAAAGAAATGCCACTCACACCATTACTGACCCACTGCCAAATCGGTCATGCTGAAGGATGTTGCAGGCAGCAGATCACTCTCCACGGTGTCTCCAGACAGATCCCGATTGGCAATTGAGCAAATTTCACGATAGGGATCAGCTGGAAAATGATCGGAAATCAGATTTTAAAAATGATCCTGAAATCTCAAGATCGGCTCAACCCTACTCCATAAACATAAAGTAACTAGTAGAGATGAGCGAGTAGTGTTCGATTGAGTAGGTGTTCGATCAAATACTATGGTATTCGAAATACTCGTACTCGATCGAACACTACTAGCTCTTATCACAGTTACTGATGATGATCAGACAGGCTCCTGTCACACAGTCATATAATGAAGAAGATGGCATTTCAGTCATTCTGTGTGCGTTTCAGAAGAATATAGAAAGAAGGATTATTACATGGCATCCAATGAATTAATGGCAAGTGTATTTCAGCCATAATACTACTGTATCTAAAGTCTCCTCTCTCTGGGCCTAAGCCTCTAAATAGATTCAAGGGGAGGGAATTTAGCTTTGAGCAGATGGATGGAGGACACAATCTAAATGGAGTCAGTCACATCCTCAAATAAACAATGCAACAGACACAGAATAATGGTCAGTACTATCAAGAGCGTTACTGTATTAACTGGGTATCAAGGAAAGTGATGCCCAAAATGATGTCAGGCCTGTTGCCCTATTTAAAAGACAATTGGTCTTTCAAGTCCAAACTTGTGTTTGAGGTTCATCCTTTCCTGGCTCTTTGTTCTTGTGCATTAGTATTGTCTTCAGTTTTGATCCTGATCCTGACCCTGGTCTTTTTCCTGACCTTGAGCTTGCCTTGTCCCCAAGACTTGTAGTTCTAGTGACTCGACTCTATTTATGAGTATGTTTCCGTCTTGTAGTATCTTAACTGCTGACCACCCTAAGCATTAACTATTGTAAGCCGATGGCTGGTCAGGTAAAGGAGGGGGTGTACATCTCACCCAGACTACTAAGGTGTGTGAGATGAGAAAACTCCAGGAATGTTTGTTCTCAGCAGACAACTTTCGTCTGCTGAGCATTTTGGTAAATGCTCAGTACTGGGCTGGATTTTTAAGAATGGCAGGTAGGTTGGTAGTGGGATCTGTCATTCCACCCTCCTCCAGTCCACACTTTGGGGATGTTCTGGCAGCGACTCAGCTGTAGAGAGTCAGCTAATCAAGGGAGCTTAAGAAGCTAGCTCCAGCAGCAACACTTTGGCAGACCTTGGCTGGAGAGTCAAAGAAAGAGGTCATATTTTTGGAGCTGTGTCCTGAGTGATTCAACTGGCTTTTTGATTTCTGTTATTCTAGGTGAGGTAACCTATTCTATGATTAGTTAGAGCTCAGCCAGGCAGGGATTTATTTTTGTATTGTTTCCTTTTGTTGCTGCACTACCTTTCTGAGTGAAAATAGACTCTACCTTTGTTTTGGACTAAAAGAAACTGGACTTGTGTGTCTATGCCACCCCACCTAGACCCTGACACTATGTTACTGTTCCTACTAAACAATTTGCAAATCCTCACATTACAAAGTTCACACTATCTTGTGGGTAATACGTGTGAGAAAGTCAAGGGACCCTTAGGCTTCACAGTACAGCTTATCCTACATCCACAGTTTGTAGCTTATAGAACGCACTTCTACCGGAAGTAGCACATGCATTCCACAGTGGAACGCATGGCAGAGAGATGCATAGAGAACTGGGACAGTGGTATGATTAAGACATCAAAGGATGTCAAGGGGATAGTATGGAGGCAGGAAGTAAGTGTAAAACAGAAGAAGCAGTTACCCAAAGTTTGGTAGGCGAGTGTGGGGCGAAGCCAAGACCCGCTGCATGTCCTGCATAGTACTAGTATCCCGGACATAAAGCGGGTGCTGACTCAACCCCACACATTGCTCACCTTATCCCGATGAGCAACAACCAAGCTGCTGACTCCTCACCGCCGGTACACGGACCATTGCAACAAGCCCCGCGACCCGGTACTGGTCCACAGACCGGCGGTTGGAGACCCCTGCTCTGGGCTGTGCCCATGTGCTCATAGCTGGTATACATTTCCCACAACATTGATTCCAGATATATGGCATAATTGATGAAAATTTGGCCCCTTGCAAAATTTCGTCCTGTCCCACTTTTTGGAAAAGTATTGAAGGCGACGCAGAGTTAAAAAAAAATCAGAATAACTTTCTATGCCTTAAGCTGGTAAAAATAAGGCATAATAAATCCGGGCCATTGTATATGGCATGTTGCTTACAGCGATGTGAACGTCTACGGCAGGAATTTCTTCTTATCTTGGACATTTTGCACTTTTGGAACGAATGGACGTAGAGCAGTAAGCCATTCTATTGTATCTTGTATCAGCAATTACAAGAAGCAGAAAACTTTGCAGCGTTCGGGTAAAGAACATATGTAAACTCTTATTTTATAGCCGGATTAAATATGTGCAATATACTCTGAAGTCTCAGCCATGAGTCACATCGGTTAAATATATGGTAACAACAACTTTCTAAAAGAAGAGCGAAGCAGCTAAAGATGCAAACTGCCAAAATTAGGACATCATGTTTCAAAGTGGTAATTCTCCTTGACAGTTTTGGTTGTAACAAACATGACATTGGGAAAATTAGCTGAGGCAGAGGAGCATACAGAATGGAAAACCAGGTGTAAAACTTCCTTCCTGCCTCTTGGATCATGGTACATTGAAGGGCATGCACCTGTCCTATTGTTTCCAGACAAATGGGAATACATCTTAGTGCAAAATGAACTTTTATCTAAATGGAAACAAGAGACTTGTGGTTAATTTATGCGTGAATTAGTATGCTTCATTACTGCATTGTGTAACAAATTAATGCACGTTGCGAAGCGGTTTATCGTTTATTTTAAGCATCATCAAACTCTTTCATTCGGAAGTGAGAAGGAAACATTTAATCCTTCGTTTATTAGCATAATATAATAATTGGATTGTTTAATAGACAATAGACTTGTCAAGTAAATACACATCACTTTGCCGGGAAATTTTTACCTTATTTATCCTTTTTGGGGTACAAATTAGTCTTTTTGCTTTCTGCTTCGAGAAAAAAAAAATCCTAACTATGAGCCAGTTTGTAAAAATTTGGTCATATTGCTAGTATAGGCCATTACTATGGGTCTCCATTGAACCCAAGGGTGAAGTTACCATGAATTTTTTGATTTTGTCTGCAGGGTATAGTGATTTTGCTTCCAGCAGAGATCTACAACGCAGCCATATTAAAGTGACTAAGGCTATATTAACAAACATTTGTCATCAGTTTGGCAACTGTTTTCACGAATCCCCTATGGACTTGAGTCCATGAAAAACAGACAGAATTACGGTGTGTCCTATTGTTTGACAGTCCTTTGTAAAGAGCCATCAATGTTCTAAAACCGGATGTGAATGGCTGTGACAAAAATAGCTTTCATGTGAATAAGCCCTTGGGGTCCATGAGCCATAGATGAAAAAGGGCTATGAAACAGTTTTGGCCACTTTTCATGGCCATTTTTTTTTATATTACCATGCGGCTGTAGCCTTCGTCTGCAATGTGGTTGCAAACTGAAATAATGCACCAGGTACCACTATGTTTTTAGGAACCAGATAGCAATGACATATCATTGGCACTAGTGATGAGCGAGTAGTGAAATATTTGAAAATTCAATTCGAGTAGACCTCAATATTTGACTATTTGTTTGAATAGCAAATATAATTATAGTCTATGGGAAAAACATGCTCATTTCAGCGAAACCAAAATTCGACCAATTGGAGTCACCAAGTCCACAATGACACCTCAGGAAATGATGCCGACACTTCTGGAATGCAACTGGGACAGCAGGGGAAGCATGTCTGGAGGCATCTAACACGCCCAAGTCCCAGTATTATTATTATTATTATTATTATTACTGCTGCTACTGATTTAGCCAGCCAATGACTGTATATGTTTTGTTTCCAATGCCTACGTTTTCCTACTACCAGTCCCACCTTTCCTGCATAGTTATTGGTGCAAAAAAAGTGCCAGGGAAGGTGGGAGGGGAATCAAATTTTTACTGTGTTTACCACGTGGTATTCGACCAAGTACGAGTATTTAGAATACCGTAGTATTCAATCGGATACCTATTCAATCGAATACTACTCGTTCATATATAATTGGTACCCTTTTTTCATCATTTGGAAAATACCCTTTCTTACAGTTCATAGCATTTACTTAACAAAAATGTGACTTCTCCAGAGACTTATGTGAAGAGGAGTTCAATGTAGTTTTTTGCAGCATAAGGCTGCATTCACACGGAGTAACGTCAGCGTGTATCACAGCCGTACACGCCGGCGTTACAGCAGGGCTGCCGTACACTTCCCATTCATTTCTATGGGAGCCGGCATGCGAGCACTCCCCATAGAAATGAATGGGCTGCTTCTTTCACTGCGAGCAGTCCCATTGAAGTGAATGGGAAGTGCCGGCGTGTACGACACGGCATGAGCAGAGCTTGCCGTATACACCGGCACATCCCATTCACTTCAATGGGACTGCTCGCAGTGAAAGAAGCAGCCCATTCATTTCTATGGGGAGTGCTCGCATGCCGGCTCCCATAGAAATGAATAGGAAGTGTTTGGCAGCCCTGCTGTAACGCCGGCGTGTACGGCTGTGATACACACTGGCGTTACTCCCTGTGAATGCAGCCAAAAGCGGTATTCTGACTTATATTTTTACATTGTAAAATTGCTGCCGATGGTGGGAGGGGAAAGAAATACCATAAAAAATATTGCTGACCTTTCCCTGGTTCTCCATTTCCAGCAGAAGCAGCAAGTCCAGTCTTCTGGTGAACAAGGTTTTTCTATGTTATTGGCTCCATCAGCAGCATTTTTTCATTGTTAAAAAAACAAGTTGGAACACTACGTCATATAGTAAAGTAATCTACTGTATGCCACTGCCTGGATCTGGTATTAGGCAATAGTAGCTTATTGTTATGCTTCATGTTAGATTTTGGAACAAAGCTCTTGAATTGTGTGTCAGCTCAACCACAAGAGCCTAAGTGAGTACTACTATTGACCAATAAAACATGACTTATAGTTAGCGTTCCAGTTTATCCCAGACGTGATCTCATGAACTATACTGTCAGCACTTTTGATTGCTTCTCTCACATTGGCTGAATGCAATTTGATCCAGGTGGTCTACTAAAGTTTTCTCTTAACCAGCTCTCCAAATTCAGCTTTGACATTGCGGGTGCTCTTCAGTTTTGGTATGTACTTGTGCTGTTCTGTTTAATTTCTTCACCAGCAAAGTAATGATTAACTGTTTCCTGTGCCCAGACATTGTTCCGGTTCTGCTCATGTGACCTTGCTCTGGTTCTGCTTCTGAGTCTATACTACACTTCTACACCTGAGACCATATTCCAGTCCTTTTTCTGAGTCTATACTCCAGACCTGCCCTGTAACCATGCTCCAGTCCTGCTTTCGTGCTTATGCTCCAATCCTGATTCTCTGTCTATGCTCCAGTTCTTCCCTTGTGACCATGTGCAGCATCCCAGTGGAAATTGTTTAAACATTTGTTATGCCGTATTAACTGCATTGTATCATGTGCCACATGATCATCATTCATAAGCTGTTGTTGTTGTGTAATTATCTCTTGTATTTTGAATTTTCCATTGGGGTTGGAGGAACACCCCTAACTTGTTGAGCTAGTCATGGTCCAGCTCAATCTATGATTGGCTGGGTAAGGGGAGGAGAATCTAAGAGTTGGTCTTAAGGCAAGCACTGCTGATGTGCAATTAAGTTCTACTAAGAGAGACAGCCTTATCAGAAGTATATTGATGTGCCCTGAGACAGAGAAGATATTTGCTGCCAGCCTGGAGGGAGAAGAGTTATCCTCAATCTAAGAGAAATTACCTTGTTACCTACAGGATAGACTGGGCCATTCTGGGAATAGTAGAAGTGAAGTGGATATCCCTAACCATGCCGCATTTCTGGCCCTATGACCATGCTCAAGTCCTTCTCTTGTGACTAGGGTTGAGCGATCGTGTTCAGAAAAGATCGGATTCCGATCGGCGATCGAGAAAATTTCACGATTGCCATCGGAATTCCGAACACGATCTTTTTATGTGGGATCGAGATCGGTGATTTTTCCCACAATGCATTGCTTAGCCTTCACACTGAGTATACGATGTATATTCAGCGTGAAGGCTCCGCTGCAGTACCATAGGAATGAATGGAAGCAGCCGACACACAGCCTTAACCCCCTGCGCGCCGGCTGCCTCCATTCATTCGAATGGAAGACTAAACTAAATCTCTAGCAGCTACTTACCTCTAGAGATGGCTGCTCTGGTGCCCTCCTTCTTCTTGCCTCGCTGCCCCGCCTCCCAGGTTAGTTTTTAAAGCGCTAGGTAGGCGGGGCTTGTGGATTAGAGTGTGGGTGGGTACAGGGCGGGGAGACATGACGCCTCCCCTCCCAGTACCCGCCCACACTCTCCTAACCTGGCAGGGAGGGGGCAGCAAAGAGAGAAGAGCAGCGTGGAGCAGCAGCGAGGCGAAGAATGAAGGCACAGGGCACAGGACCAGCCATCTCTGGAGGTAAGTGGACACCAGGGGGTAGGATTGCTTTTAAAATCCGATCTCCGATTAATAAAAAAAAAATCCCATTGACTTGCATTGTGATCGGAAATGGGATCGAGATCGGGTTCAAATGAAAAATGATCGGAAATCAGATTTAAAAATCGATCCTGAAAAGTCAAAAATCGGCTCAACCCTACTTGTGACTATGCTTTAGTCCTGGCCCTGTGACCATGTTCTAGTCCTGGCCATGTGACTATGCTTTAGTCCTGGCCATGTGACCATGCACTAGTCCTTCTCTTGTGACCATGCTCTAGTTCTGGCCCTGTGACCATGCTCTAGTTCTGGCCATGTGACTATGCTTTAGTCCTGGCCATGTGACCATGCACTAGTCCTTCTCTTGTGACCATGCTCTAGTTCTGGTCCTGTGACCATGCTCTAGTTCTGGCCATGTGACTATGCTCTAGTCCTGGCCCTGTGACCATGCTCTAGTCCTGGCCCTGTGACCATGCTCTAGTCCTGGCCCTGTGACCATGCTCTAATTCTGGCCATGTGACCATGCTCTGGTCCTGGCCATGTGATCATGCTTTAGTCCTGGCCATGTGAACATGCTCTAGTCCTGGCCATGTGACCATGCTTTGGTCCTGGCCACGTGAACATGCTCTAGTCCTGCTCCTGTGACCATGCCCTAGTCCTGGCCATGTGACCATGCTTTGGTCTTGGCCATGTGACCATGCTTTGGTCCTGGCCATGCGAACACGCTCTAGTCCTGGCCATGTGACCATGCTTTGGTCCTGGCCATGTAAACATGCTCTAGTCCTGGCCATGTGACCATGCTAAGTTCTGTTCCTCTGACTGCCCATTTGCCTTTGTCTCTTCCTGCTCCTACACTCCATATTCCTGCTCTGTTGTCAATGCTACATCCAGCTACCAACTGGCTTCATCCCAAGGTTCAATGTCATTGTATCTTGAAACATTGTATCATTTGATTTCTATAACCAATAATATAATGTTACAGACAAGTCAACTTGACCCACAAAATCCAAATGGTTTATTATCCTTTTACTTGAAGGCATGATAACACAACCCAAGGCTTTCTCAATGGGTTTTCTCAAATGTCATTGTTTGTGGCCACTCAAACTATGAGAAAAGACCCAGGCCAAGAGGCCCTCTTCAACAAACTTTACAATGGGTACTGTTTTCCTGGCATCTTCAAAACCAGGATATATCCATCAGAGTTCCAGATGGTGATGCATGATTCATTAATCCAGGGAACAGGTTTCCATTGCGCCAATAGCAGTGTGCTTTACACTACTCCAGCTGTCACTTGACATTGAAAATTGTGATCTCAGGCTGTTTTATGGCTGATCAGCCTAGAAAACCCAGTCCATGAAGCTTCAGATGAACGCTTCTTCTGCTGATGTTGCTGGCATAGGGAATTCAGAACTCCAAACTTACATGCAACAGCATTCAATAGGCTTCTTATGGGAACTTATCCCTTTTAATGTTGTACATGACAGCTCTACCTGGGCACGGTTTTAATGAAATTGAAAGGCATCTTAAGAAAGTGGCAGACAGAATGTCACAGGATACTCCAATGACCCATCTGTAGAAATGTGGAGAATATATGCTTATGCACCTGTTAGCAATCGGTGTGTCATATATCATCAGCATCCCTATGAGTGACTATATTACAATATATTTTAAATATGCAGTACTGTGCAAAAGTTTTAAGCAAATGTAGAAAAAAAAATGTTGCAAAGTAAAAAAATTTCAAAAATAGAAGTGTTAATAGTTTATTTACGTCAATGAACAGAAGAAATCAAAATCCCATCAATATTTGCTGTGACCTTTGCTCTTTGGAGGAGGAGTCCTGGAAGTGATGATACGGCCCCCGCAGAGCCCTGATCTCAACATCATCCAGTCTGTCTGGTATTACATGAAGAGACAGAAGGATTGGAAGAAGCCTACATCCACAGAAGATCTGGGCTTAGTTCTCCAAGATGGCAGGAACAACCTCCCTGTCAAGTTCCTTCAAAAACTGTCTGCAAGTACCAAGAAACATTGGTGGAAGGCAAAGGGCAAAGGTCACGCCAAATATTAACAAGATTTAGATTTTTTTCATGTACTTAATTTTTATATTAAAAATTATAAACTAATAAACTTCTATTTTAGAAAACATTCCATTTATGCAGCATTTTTTCCCACACCTGCCTAAAACCTTTGCACTGTATTGTACTGTATATACTCATTGCCCACTTTATTAATGGGGTTTAAAGAGTACTTGCTGTTTAGAAAATACAGCACTCTTTTAGCAGCTGTAGATGTATACCAGCTGCAATAAGGTCAGAAATTGTCTGTATAACTCATGTTTTTGGATCTTGTTCCATTCCTCTGTTGCCTTTTGGAAAAGCACATTTTCTCTCCGTGCCCCCTGGGTTGGCAAGCTCTTCCTGGTGGTGTGCTAGTGTTGTTTTTGGAGCCAATCAGTTGTTTCTGCACTTCTGCTTCCCTCTCACAGCATGCAGTTTTACACACATTGAAAGAAAGAAAAATGCAGCTGCACCCCCCTCCTCCCCCTTCCTCCTTGTCTACTTTATATTGAAGTAGTCTATGCACATTTTTGGCCACTGATGAGTTTAGGATTATTCACTGAGAGCTGAAAGGGAAAGGGTGACTACAGACTACTCAAAATATAGGAGATTGCTACTGATTTACCGTATGAGAAACAAAGTTATGTCACTAAGCCAACATATAAACATTAAGTCAAAGTTAAAGGGAAATGTGTAAAAAAAAATCTTTTTTAATTAAAGTAAGTTATTGTTTATTAATCTTAAGATTTTTTGCCTTTATTTTGTCGCTTTTCAAGAAGTATAATAACTAAAATCATTTTTAATATTTGCCATCATATATATTACAAGAAGGAACATCATCTGTAAAGTGCACCAATGCATTCAGCACACAGCCCATAGGGGAGTAAGGATTGGAACTGACCCTATCTATTCGGTAGATGCTAGAATGGAGTGATTAAAGGAAGGTACTCTGTGGTCTGGGATTGGGTACCACCTCCTGTGTCCACATCAGACTAGGTGGGTTAAGCATAGGGTTGTATCTCGGAGAACCATATTTTGTTACTACTTAGACCACACTGCAACCAAATGTGCCAGGATGGAGGATGTGTTAGCTGTGACGGGCTGGCAATAGGAGCTAAAAGTTAACATACCCGGAGCTGAAATAGTGCCACCTACTGGATCCTTGCCACAAGAGGGAAAACCTTCTTTTAACCATTTCATTCTAGCATCAACCCTATCTAGTTGCTTAAGGGACTTTTATGATGTTATCATAGGTCCTTAAGCAACAGCTATGACACATGTACAGCTCTGCACTGCCACACTCGAAGCTTATAAAAAGCAATTAATCATCTACTTCTCATATAGTGCGACAATGACATCAGCTCATTCCTTTTTGCTTTTTGTAAGCTACATGTGTGCTATATATACAGTATGTGCTTACTTAAGGACCTTGAACACAAGGAAATATTAAAAATTTTGGGATGGGAAGTTGATCCAGAGATTTATTCTGATAGCCAGGGATTTATTCTGCCATTTTGGAGTTGGGAAGGAATTTTTTTCTCTCAATTGGTGTCATTGTGGGTTTTTGCCCTCATCTGAATCAACATGGCAGGTCTATAGGTTGGACTTGATAAACTTTTGTCTTTATCATCCTTATCAACTAGGTTTCTATGAAGCTAGCCTTAGGGAAAATGTTGTAAACTCCATTTGGTAAGATTATCGTGTCAAGAGTAACTCCCAACAATCTACTCCGAATACCAAGAGGTATTCAGTCCCATTATATATGAGAAACTCAGATATAGAACAACCACCAACATCTACAGCAATACAGATGTAGCAAAGTTTAGCTGAATTGTGGGAAGTGTTAACAGTAACGGCACTGATAGCTCTTCACCGGGGGCACAGAACGTGAAAGCCGATAGTGCACTGAATTCAGTGGTATATAAAACCACATGTGTTCCAAGAGGTGAAAGGTCCTCTTTAGAGATGAGCGAACACGGTTTGGATCAGCTGTTCCGAACAGCACGCTCCCATAGAAATGAATGGAAGCACCTGGCACGGCGACCGGACGCCGGCAAAGTGTATGTGCCAGGTGCTTCCATTCATTTCTATGGGAGCGTGCTGTTCGGAACGGCTGATCCGAACAGTGTTCGCTCATCTCTAGTCCTCTTTAATTTTGACACCTGGGGACTGCTCAAACTGAAGATCTGTGTAGGTTCCGGGTGTCAGATCCGAACAGATCACATACTGATGACCTCTCCCCTGTAGAGGTCATCAGTAAGAAGTTTCAATTCAGAGGTGATAACCTCATTTAATCCTAAAACAGAGCAGCAACTTGCTATATAATACAATATCGTGAATTGCCGTGAAATTTGATATTTTGGATGACATTTATTTTACCTTTAATTAATGGTGGCGGCGACTCCTCCAGCACATCTATGTAAATGCTCCTCCGATTTCCATCTGCGATGCTTATGAAATAAAATAGATTTTGATCAGCAATTCCGAATCTCAAATCTGCAGAATAAGTGTAATGAGATTGTATTATGTTCCGCTGTATTCCTGTGTATTGCAACACTTAGCACATTTCAATGTCTAACAGAGTAAAAGATGTACTGTTGTTTAATTATCATTTCGCCATAAGGGTAGTATTTTCAAGTGGATTTTAGTTCGCTGAAGCAGATGGTTTATCTTCACTGGAAGGTCTTCTACTAGGATAAATGAGACTTTTTTCACTTTCTAATTTTCCTACATATAACCTTTCATTGCACTTTAGATTCTTTCAAAGTTGCATCCAGTCTGCTTTGACATCTTTGATGTAGACATGCTTCTCCCTCAACAAACATGATCGCTCAAATGCTTCAACTTGAAACGCTGGATCTGTCCTCTCTGGTGTCATTAGTTTCTCTGCACTTTTACAAAGTATAATGTAATTCACTTCACTCGGTTTGATCATATGTTTATAATCATCTAAGAGCCGGCCGTGATAGCTATAAAGACCGCACATAATAAAAATCCACCTTTACCAATAGACAGGAGTTTATGGTGCTCAAAGTTCAGCTGCAGTTTGGAAGGTCTTCTGATCCCCCAAAAGTAGAACAGGGCAGCTGGTAAAAAAAAATTAGACTAAAGGTTTATCAGCAGGAATAACGAAGAAAAGAAGACAATTAGAATTTCATATTGGATGATGTATGTTAAGTAGAGATGAGCGAACAGTAAAATGTCCGAGGTTCGATATTCGTTTCGAGTAGCCCCTCAATATTTGACTACTCGAATCGAATATCGAACCCTATTATAATCTATGGGGGGAAAATGCTCGTTTCAGGGGTAGGCGACGTTCGATCAAATTATACTTACCAAGTCCATGAGTGAGGGTCGGGCTGGATCCTCCGAGAAGTCTTCTCCTTGCAGCCTCCCTGCGGCATCTTCCGGCTCTAAATTCACTCTGCCAGGCATCGGGCCTGGGCAGAGCCGACTGCACATGCCCGCACTACAAGTGGACATGCGCAGTCGGCTCTGCCCAGGCCCGATGCCTGGCAGAGTGAATGAAGAGCTGGAAGACGCCGCGGAGAAGCTGCACGGAGAAGACTTCCAAAGGTAGGAGAAGAACCAGCGATGATTGGCCGACTGTATAGCATTCAGCCAATCAATGCTGGTTCTGCATCGAACTTTTCCATTCGAATAGCGAGTGGTACTCGATCGAGTACGAGTATTTCGAATACCGTAATATTCGATCGAATACCTACTTGATCGAACACTACTCGCTCATCTCTAATGTTAAGGATCCGAACACCCACTCACCATACAAGTGATGCTGGATATGACCATAAAGGATGACTTCTTCCACATTCACCTATCGCACTAAGCTGCAAAGAAACATCCACACAAATAGCTGCCACCACCCGTCACGTATGTCGGACCAGACACCAATATTCCCAAACCACTCACACATTTGCTCGATGAGCACACGATGGCAAACAAAAACACAACAACTAAGCAGAATTTTCACTCTTTAGGATTGTTGGGAAATTTTAGAGCCAATCTTGTCAAATTTTAAAATTTAATATATAGGAAAAGTACAGTGCTTAGTACTAAAAAGACATAAATGCACCAAACAGTATACAAAATAAAATGGGATTATAATAATGACCAGACCTTTTACAAACCTGGTGGTAGAGATCGGTGGAACAAATGGACAGATGGTAAGGTCGGTGGCCTGTTAAGGTATATGACCAAGGGTGGTACTGTCCATCACTAATTTCTAGGGCACTAAACCAGCTCTCTTCTCAAAGCATTTTGACCTGTGACTGGAGCTGGTAAATCTCATGCGTCAGACATAAGGATTAGAGATGAGCGAACACTAAAATGTTCGAGGTTCGAAATTCGATTCGAACAGCCGCTCACTGTTCGAGTGTTCGAATGGGTTTCGAACCCCATTATAGTCTATGGGGAACATAAACTCGTTAAGGGGGAAACCCAAATTCGTGTCTGGAGGGTCACCAAGTCCACTATGACACCCCAGGAAATGATACCAACACCCTGGAATGACACTGGGACAGCAGGGGAAGCATGTCTGGGGGCATAAAAGTCACTTTATTTCATGGAAATCCCTGTCAGTTTGCGATTTTCGCAAGCTAACTTTTCCCCATAGAAATGCATTGGCCAGTGCTGATTGGCCAGAGTACGGAACTCGACCAATCAGCGCTGGCTCTGCTGGAGGAGGCGGAGTCTAAGATCGCTCCACACCAGTCTCCATTCAGGTCCGACCTTAGACTCCGCCTCCTCCGGCAGAGCCAGCGCTGATTGGCCGAAGGCTGGCCAATGCATTCCTATGCGAATGCAGAGACTTAGCAGTGCTGAGTCAGTTTTGCTCAACTACACATGTGATGCACACTCGGCACTGCTACATCAGATGTAGCAATCTGATGTAGCAGAGCCGAGGGTGCACTAGAACCCCTGTGCAAACTCAGTTCACGCTAATAGAATGCATTGGCCAGCGCTGATTGGCCAATGCATTCTATTAGCCCGATGAAGTAGAGCTGAATGTGTGTGCTAAGCACACACATTCAGCACTGCTTCATCACGCCAATACAATGCATTAGCCAGTGCTGATTGGCCAGAGTACGGAATTCGGCCAATCAGCGCTGGCTCTGCTGGAGGAGGCGGAGTCTAAGGTCGGACCTGAATGGAGACTGGTGTGGAGCGATCTTAGACTCCGCCTCCTCCAGCAGAGCCAGCGCTGATTGGCCGAATTCCGTACTCTGGCCAATCAGCGCTGGCCAATGCATTCTATTAGCCCGATGAAGTAGAGCTGAATGTGTGTGCTTAGCACACACATTCAGCTCTACTTCATCGGGCTAATAGAATGCATTGGCCAATCAGCGCTGGCCAATGCATTCTATTAGCTTGATGAAGCAGAGTGTGCACAAGGGTTCAAGCGCACCCTCGGCTCTGATGTAGCAGAGCCGAGGGTGCACAAGGGTTCAAGTGCACCCTCGGCTCTCCTACATCAGAGCCGAGGGTGCGCTTGAACCCTTGTGCAGCCTCAGCTCTGCTACATCAGAGCCGAGGGTGCGCTTGAACCCTTGTGCACACTCTGCTTCATCAAGCTAATAGAATGCATTGGCCAGCGCTGATTGGCCAGAGTACGGAATTCGGCCAATCAGCGCTGGCCAATGCATCCCTATGGGAAAAAGTTTATCTCACAAAAATCACAATTACACACCCGATAGAGCCCCAAAAAGTTATTTTTAATAACATTCCCCCCTAAATAAAGGTTATCCCTAGCTATCCCTGCCTGTACAGCTATCCCTGTCTCATAGTCACAAAGTTCACATTCTCATATGACCCGGATTTGAAATCCACTATTCGTCTAAAATGGAGGTCACCTGATTTCGGCAGCCAATGACTTTTTCCAATTTTTTTCAATGCCCCCAGTGTCGTAGTTCCTGTCCCACCTCCCCTGTGCTGTTATTGGTGCAAAAAAGGCGCCAGGGAAGGTGGGAGGGGAATCGAATTTTGGCGCACTTTACCACGCGGTGTTCGATTCGATTCGAACATGGCGAACACCCTGATATCCGATCGAACATGTGTTCGATAGAACACTGTTCGCTCATCTCTAATAAGGATATGACCTATTTAACTCTGGGGGAAACCTTATAGGGATGATATCCCTGGCATGTAATGCCAATAATAGCATGGAAATTAGCTGCTTGGTCCACGTGGACCGTATACCCTACAGATTTGTTACAGAAATGTCTCACACTGTCTCGTTTATCTCAAAGGGATTTGTACATATAGGAAATATTTTTAGTGAAAGAAATGTATGCAACAAGATTACCAATATCCATTTGCTGGATACATACTCTGAAATCTGTAGGAAATCCACATGCAGATACAGTATACTCGCAAACATTCTCAAATGCACATTGTTCTTAACTTCTAGATGTAAGTTGGGATCTCCAAGTGCAATAAATATGTATTGTACAGGAAATATATAGTGAAGAAATAGTAATAATAATAATAATAATAATAATAATAATGTAAGCCTTTCTACCCTTCTGGGAGTTAAAGGGGTAATTCAAGATATAAAAATAGATAAATTTAGGAAATGTCTAACAATCTACACTTAACCTGTCTAATCCCTGTCACTCCAGCATTGTTGCTCCAGTTCTCCCCACCAGCATTTGTTTAGCTGCCTGCAGCAATGACATACTTGTATACCGTACATGGCCACTGCAGTCAATCACTGCCCCTGCTAGTATACGGCACAAGGGGCTCGCCATCACTGTATCCATGTCACAGTAGACATCTGGCTGGAAGGATTAGAGCAACAGCACTGGAGCAATGTAGAATTGAACAGGTAGGTATGGGTTATTTTGTTATTTTATGCCATTTCCTCCATTTACCTATTTTTTCATCTCTCAGATTATCCCATTAAGTTAATAAAAAAAAAGTAAGTCTTAAAATTAAACTAAAAAAATTCACATTTAATGCAGACTGCTGACATATTCCATATTACTATATAGATTTGCAATGACATAACTAGCAAAGGCTAGGCCTCAAACTTTAGATTTGCCTCCACCCACGGCATAGAGCCCCCTTTCCTGGCCTCCACACAGTATAATGCCTGATGTACACACACTATAATGTCCCAAAGTGGCTTCCAAACAGTATAATGTCCTGTAACAGCCCCTCCTCACTGTATAATGTCCCATAGAGGTCCCTTTACATATTATAATGTCCCATAGTGGCCTGTCCACACAGTATAATGTCCCATAGTGGCCCCTCCACACAGTATAATGTCCCATAGTGGCCCCTCCAAACAGTATAATGTCCTATAACAGCCCCTCCTCACAGTATAATATCCCATAGAGGCACCTCCTCACTGTATAATGTCCCATAGAGGTCCCTTTACATATTATAATGTCCCATAGTGGCCTGTCCACGCAGGATAATGTCCCATAGTGGCCCCTCACCACAGTATTGTATTCCATGTCCGTTGCAAATACTGCAAAAATTTTTTGGGAGGTGACAAACCTAAAAGCCAATGCTATTCACCTTTCCTGGCCCAAAGACAGCATGGAGCCATGCCAGAGCACAGGAGTGGTGAGTAAGTATGGTCCGATCATTATACTCTGAGGTCTGAAAAGATGCCTAAGTATAATAATAGCAGTATTAATTGGGGTACACCCAGTAAATACTTTTCACCTTCTGCACTCCAAGGGGCCCCGTGCATCCAATATCATGTTACTGAGATGCATGGGGCATCCTGGAGGGCAGAAGGGGAAGCGGAGGTGGCCGTGAGGAGGAAGGGGGATCAGTTAGTAAACAGGGACCGTTACCTGCTGCGGTAACTCCAGCAGGTAACAGCTTATTGAAAAAAAATCAGCAGGGCCACCGGGCCACTAAGGTCGCAGGCCCTAGCTGCTACAGTGATACTTACGCCGCTGCAGATTTGCCACTTGTCTACAGCTAAAGGGAGACGACAATAACTCCATGCAGATCTGCCAGGACAGATGTGAACCTAGGACAGAGCCACACTACGATAAAAAAGGCAACAAACCTAAATAAATGTAAACTTGAGAGGTTTCTTGAAACTTACAATATAGTAGCAACTACAGACAGCTAAGGAACATGAATGATCACATAGCTATAAGTAAAATACTAGGCACATCACTCCTGCTAAAAGTTTATCGCCAAGTCCTGAGCACTGATGCTGCTGTCCATGGTGCTGAGATGTATCATTGGAACATAAGACTGATACATATTATATGGAGTTAGTAGAACCGGTCATATATCTACAGATGTGGCAAAGTTTAACTTGACTTTCTGTAGTGTGATACTTTATTATAGACAACAAAAGCCATTGAAAAGGTTACCCATCCGTGCCACAGTATTGTTAACACATAAAGTGCCAGGTTAAACTTTACAACATTTGTAAAGTCATGCACACGACCGTAGAGTCCGTACAAAATGGAACAGACTGAATACAGATAGCCTCTGTTGGTAGTCCATGTTTCCCTTAGACCCTATGGGTAGAATAAACAGACCAAGCCGCAAAACAGGCAGGAATAGGATCTGCACTACCATTAAAGTGTCGGCACACCACCAATCTGAAAGTGATACCCTCTCCTAAAGCCAAGTAACCAAAGTCTTATCATGGGGGTACAGATACACTTGCAGACTGTTTTTGAAGGATCTCAGTAGGAAGGTTGTTCCCACCATCTTGGAGAATTAAGCACAGATCTTCTATGGATGTAGGCTTGGTCCAATCCTTCTGCCTCTTCATGTAATCTCAGACAGACTGGATGATGTTGAGATCAGGGCTCTATGGAGCCCATATCATCACTTCCAGGACTCTCTTCTCCAAAAGGAAGTCACTAGAGATGGGTGAACCTTATGAAATTTATTTTGATAAATATTCGGGAGGTTTGTATGGCCGGATAATTTAGGCTATACTTGTTTGGCACAAAGTGGAAGTTGATAACCAAGAGTATAATAGAGAAAGTGCAGCAACATAATAAACACCTATACTCACCTTGCCTCATCTTTCTTGAACTCCATTGCAGTGTCTAGAAGTCCCTCAATATCTTCTACTGACTTCTACATTCCTTGGTGGAATGCTCTGGGGTCACCACTGAGGTCAATGATTGAGCCTCAGCAGTTATGTAGGGCACGCATATTGCAGTCTATAGTGATGCATAGGATGGCTCCCTCAATTCTGGGCATGATCAATCAGGTACTGTGGGTTACTAGCAGCCCGGGGTTACTGGACAGATCCCAGGCTGCAGAAGATGCATATCAGCATCCCCCGATCTCTAACGCTGGCTTGCCAAGGGGGACATGTAGCATGGCGGAACCCTTTGGATACCGTGGTCATATTTGACCATGGCATCCAAGGTGTTAAAACTAGCGATCATAGCTGTTCTCCGACCAGGGGGTTATAGAGCAGGGTGTTAGCTACAGTTACAGCTAACACTCACTCCCAATGCCTTGGGTTGTCTAGAAGGGTTTAAAGGGCTGTGACATCACAGGGTTGACTGGCTGCTGACTGGTTGCATGAATGGCATTGTGAGAGATCTCGAGTTCCCAGAGTTCCTTGCTCCATGTCCTAATGTGCAGAAGCCATTTTATGAAAAAATTGAGGAAATTCAGATTCAATTCAAATTGAATATTTCCTGAAATTTGGATCAAATTCTATCTTGTCAGTTTCGATTCGCTCATCTCTAATGAGGACATCTGTGGGGGTTGAGAAAAAATGAAAATGCCATTAGATTCAACCATTTTATACTTATAAACCCAATTTGATCCAGAAGAAGGCAAAAAAAAGTCATGAAGCAAACCCAGTTCACCATTGAATGGAAAAAAAATCCTTCCTGTCCCTTACTGGCAATTGGTCAGATCCCTGGATCAACATAGTATCCCTTTTAACAATATAATAAACATATTGTATATACAGTCTAGATGTATCCTCCATTACCTGCCCTCTTGTATGAACAGGCCCATATATGAGTATCATAAGTTAAAGGGTTTCTCCTGTTTCACAGAAAACTAACTATCCTATTTGTATCTGTGTGTGGTCACCCAGTGGGATTAGAGTGAATTGCAGCCTGTGAAGATTTTGTTAGCGTATTGTGACATTGTATTGAATGGGTGTGAAGACAAATTGTTACCAAGAACAAAATGCCATGCCATACATCATTAGATGTATCCCAAGGCCATATTGGCTTTTGTGGTTTTAAAATTCACCCACCCTGTTAAACAAATTGGTCTCTGGAAGTTTAAATATGAATTAGCTCTTATTTTCCAAGTGGGCGGTAACCTTTTGTATTTATCTGAGGTTACCGCCCACTTGGAGAATGAGAGCTAATTCACACATAACCTTTCAGCAGCCATATCTTTTGAACAGGTGGGAGAATTTTAGAACAACAAGCGCCAAATTGTTCAGGGCATGGAAGTAAACAAATGACATATGTAATATAGTAATTTGCACTTAGTGATTGGTCATCTTTAACTAAACTGGTGATCAGTTAAATGTGTTATGCAATTGTTACTATTGCTCATAGCAAAGTTTTATGGGGGTGTTCGTCTATGTCTAGAGGGAATAAGAATTACACTAGTTATTGGTGGGCTCCATCACATTAAGAGTGGTGAGACTATGGCACTCACTGTAACAAGATGGGGTGATGGATGATAACTTATGTATTGGGGAGCTGTTGTGTGTACCCATATCACTTATCGGAGGGGTCCTGGTATAGGTGGTTATTGACCAGGGACTATATGGACTCTGGTATGAGATACAGGCAGTGAGATAGTTGGGAACAGGATGAAGGTCAGTGGCAGGCGGCAAATAAACAAGGTCAAAGTCAATGGGTCAGAGAGGAATGCGCAAGTTCAGTAGTCCAGGACAGGTTGAAGTTATACACAGATAGACAGCAGCACAGGATCAGAATCAGAAGAGTGATCAATAAACAAGCAGAGATTAATAAATGATAATCCACATGCCATATAGTACAGAATCCCTGCAGAATCAGAAGCAACAGCTGCAATGTTACTTAGGCATGGATCAGAGGACTGAGCAGACTAGTATAGGTGGAACCATCAGGGATGGGCTCAGGAGCGATCACAGGTGAAGTCATTAAGCCAAATGGCCTGGAGCAAGCGCTACAAAGAAGGGAACACACAGGAGCAGGGAGTGTCAGAAACTGCATGGTGTGAACTGAAGGCAAGACAGTAATTACATTTGTTAGAAGTGAAAGCATGACATTGAGTGCAGACATTACAACGTGTATAAGAGAGTTCTAGATGTCTTTTTTTAAAGTAAGAATATCATAGGTTATGGGAGCTAGAATTTTTGGGGATAGGATGTTGATCTAGGGATTTGCCAAATTTGGAGTAGGGAAGGGATTTTTTCCTCTCATGGGGCAATTTGTGTCAGTCTTATATATTTTTTTTTTTTACCTTCCTCTGGAATTGGGTAGGTTTATAGATTGGACTTGATGAACCTGAGTGTTTATCCACCATTGTAACATCTCTGTTCAGGTCACTGCGCCATCCTCGGCTCGTTTGTGGCGGTGCAGGAGGCGGGTGCAGTTTAGTTTCTTGCTTAGAGTTTTTGGTTGCACTGTGTGAACACGGCTCTGGTTCTGTGATTGTACTTGCACTACACCCATCTTCTGCCCTTGTCTGCCTCAGTCCATTAAGTAGTTAAATTTGGTCTTGCTCTGTGATTGACACCCTGCCTTCCTGTCAGGTCCAGGGTGGGTTCATGCTCCCCTATTTAGTCTTGGCTCACATTCACACTGGTGCCTGTTATTGCCTCATGCTTGCTGGCTTCTCTTGCTGTTTATTTTCTTGTATTCTTAATCCTGACCTTGGCTTTTCCTATTGACTGTTCTTTTGGACTTCAGTTTGACACTGCATTGCTCGACTATTACTGAAACCTGGCTAGCTGATCTCCCTTTGTTGTTGTTTGTCTTGTCTGCGTTTTGTGTGTCACATATATAGGAAGGGATCATCTCCAAGTTGCCGCCTATTACATAGGATAGGGCCTGGCAAGAGGAAGGGACAGTGGGGGGCTTCAGCTTAGGGTTCACTGTGTCTTGTGCCCCTTCCTCGAGGGTTCTCCAGCAGCTACTGGGGAATTGTGATCTAAGCAATTCCCTAACAGCTATATCTACTATGTTACTATCTATGATACTGTTACACTCATACATGAGCGAAAATTGTATTTAATTAACAGCAAACCATTAAAATAAAGAATTAAAGTATTGTAGAAATAATAAAAAAGTAACTTTCACTTATTGTATTATTGGAGAATGAGGTTTATACAAGAATAACAAAAAATAACACAGGAAACTAATGGTTTGTCTTCCAAAATCCATGTTTCCCTTCCCTCCATACAGTATCTTGAGCCAATGATGAACTGGATGGTGTGCCTAAGACTAACACACAGAGGAATGACTATAATGCCATGGACTTAGTAGTCATGTGACGTTGGACCATTTGAGCTATTTGCAGGGGTGAACCTACCCCTTTCGCCGCCCGAGGCGAACAACAGAAAGCTGACCCCCCCCCCCCCGGAGGAGGGGGCGGGGTGGATCACGAAGGGGGTGGGACAGAGCAAGGGGCGGGGCTTAGCGGCGTTCGCAGGCAGGGAGAGGACCTGCTCTCTGCCTGAGCGTGAGGGGAGGCTGCTGGAGCAGCGCTGCTTCAGCGGGCTCCCCAATCCACCGCTCGGTGCTAAGCCAGTCCAGGACAGCTTGTCCTGGACTGGCTTAGGTAAGCAAAAATGCCGCCCTCCCTGGGGCCCTGACATAGCGCCGCCTGAAGCGGTCGCTTCAGGTTGCCTCATGGGAGGTGCAGCGCTGGGAGAGATTACTGTTGGCCAGATAAAGATGGAACCATCTTTATATTCGATGTGAGCTATATGAGTCCATCTACTGTAGGTTCAACCTCATTGTGTCTGAAAGCTGCCATTTCATCATTTAAGGGGGTTATCTGAGTTTACGTTTTTTCAAATTCCTATAAATTGGCTATAAAAAAAAAAATTCTTATCTGTCTGAGCCCCCGGGGATCCGCTGTGCCTCCCAGTAATGTGGCACATGACCATGGCTCCCATGGGATCCCCTGTTCCTCCTAGTAATGTGGCACGTGACCATGGCTCCCATGGGATCCCCTGTTCCTCCCAGTAATGTGGCACATGACCATGGCTCCCATGGGATCCCCTGTTCCTCCCAGTAATGTGGCACATAACCATGGCTCCCATGGGATCCGCTGTGCCTCCCAGTAATGTGGCACATGACCATGGTTCCCATGGGATCCCCTGTTCCTCCCAGTAATGTGGCACATGACCATGACCATCAGTGGCTTCAGTGGTCAAATGCCCCATTAGTAGCATTATGGTTATGTAAAGGGAGCCATGATGCCGGTAATATAGCCCCTTATTGGCCGCAGTAATGTGCAAGGTGACAGATACCAAAACGGAGCAGGCATCACTAGAATCCCAGGAGGAGCCAACAAGTGAATATTATTTTTTTTTACATTTTTTTTTTTCATTGTGGACAACCCCTTTATTACTGAAAAGAATTGGGAATAGCGACTATAAATTTCCGCATCCAACCCCTGAGCTCTGTCTACTATAAAGACATAATGTAATATTAACCGGAGCACAATTCTGGATCCATATGGAAATATAAAACTTAAAGGTTCACTTTAATACACAACTATAACAAAAGAGACAAATGACTCTCCACCTACCTAAGTATACGAGCCCTCCACCAAGATACTACAAAAAATCATTTTCGAGAAAGTCAAGAAAATAAAATAAAGCAAGGAGTAAATAAGCGGGTACTTACATGGTGTTTCTGGAAACACAGAGGCATTAGCATAATACCATATACTTAGTATAATTTGATGCATAATGATTCCATGATATGATGAAAATGAGTATGATGTGAGCACCATTACACTCTCCGCTTCTAACATTTCCTTCTGAAATGTCTGAACAGATGTTAATAAAGTTATAGGTTTTCCCTAAGAACTCACAGTAGGTGTATTCATCTGCATCTCCGAGTAATTCTAACTGATAGCATGTCAAAGCAGGAAAAAAAAGCCAACCCGAAATAGAAAAAAGAAACAGGTGCGCGATTTTATTGCTTCATTCAATTGATCTCCACAGTCAAATCCAGGGCACACCCTTAAGGATGCGGCTGTCATTATTTTACATTTTCCTGCAGTTATGTACTTTGAGATTCCAGCTTTACTTTACTGAACCTAGGAAGGCGTCGGAGAAGCCTTGATGTATCGCCAATGTGTGAGCCGAAATATGGGAATTATTAGCAAAATAGAGATGTTATATATTGTATTATACTCAATATGCACAGCAGTATGTAGAGTTTGCTAAACATGACTGCAGGATTAAAGGGATCCGGACAGGCACTTATCCTCCAGCATACCCATAGCCGTGCCAGCTACAGAGCTTGAATCCATGATGGACTGTTTCCATGAAAGCAGACTACGTGATATGCAACTAAGATTTCAAGTGCCTTATAGAAGTGCCCAAGCCTGTAAATCAGAGCTGCGCCCTCCATAAGGTGGGGTGAGCCTTTGGCCATTGGTGGCCCCAATCTCACATGTCACCAATGTTATAAGTAAATCTATTTCTAAAGGTGCCACTGACATAAAATTCTTACCAGATGTTGGTAACAACCCATCAACCCACACAGGTAGGTATATATGTGGGCTGTATATATGTGTGTGCTGTGTGTTGTATATATGTGTGATGTGGGTGGTATAAATGTGTGATTTACGAGGTATATATGTGTGATGTGTGCTGTATATATGTGCTGTGCTTTTGTAAAGTATTTATATAGACATAGCACAGTACTACTTCTATTCCACTACATTTACGTTTTGGAAGAATGTTCTCCAGTCAGATGAGACAAAAGTAGAGCTTTTTGGGAAAAGGCATCAACATAGAGTTTACAGGGGAAAAAAAGAGGCCTTCAAAGAAAAGAACACGGTCCCTACAGTCAAACATGGCGGAGGTTCCCTGATGTTTTGGGGTTGCTTTGCTGCCTCTGGCACTGGACTGCTTGACCGTGTGCATGGTATTATGAAGTCTGAAGACTACCAACAAATTTTGCAGCATAATGTAGGGCCCAGTGTGAGAAAGCTGGGTCTCTCTCAGAGGTCATGGCTCTTCCAGCAGGACAATGACCCAAAACACACTTCAAAAAGTACTAGAAAATGGTTTGAGCTAAATCACTGGAGACTTGTAAAGTGGCAGCAATGAGTCCAGACCTGGACCCCATAGAACACCTGTGGAGAGATCTCTTGATGGCAGTTTGGAGAAGGCCCCCTTCACATCTCAGGGACCTGGAGCAGTTTGCCAAAGAAGAATGGTCTAAAATTCCAGCAGAGCCTTGTAAGAAACTCATTGATGGTTACCGGAAGCGGTTGTTCACAGTTATTTTGTCTAAAGGTTGTGCTACCAAGTATTAGGCTGAGGGGGCCAATACTTTTGTCCGGCCCATTTTTGGAGTTTTCTGTAAAATGATAATGATTTGACCTTTTTTTCATTCTCTTTTGTGTTTTTTTCATTGCAAGCAAAATAAATGAAGATAATAATACCAAAGAGTTTGTGCTTGCAATCATTTTCTGGGAGACAACGAGTATTACCTGACAGAATTGCAGGGGTGCCAATACTTTTGGCCAACACTGTATTATTTGTGTTTATTATCTGTATGGTAGTGTTGGCACAAAACTGCAGTGCTATTTAGGTTACTTTATAAAAGTGTCACTTAGTCAATGTATGGCCCTGCTATTTGGGAACCCTCTTATAGGTGTAGAGTATGGTTATTTTGACACTGTGTGATGGTACTTACATGGGGTGTCCAAAAGAAGCTTCCTCACAGAGTGTTATCCAGTATATAAGGCCAGCTCTGATTATAGCTCCCTTACAACACAGATCTCTAATACAGTCCTGCATATGAGCGCTCCACCCTTAAATTGTTGACTAAAGGGGTTATCCAAAATTGATCTCCTATTCATAGAATAGTGTGGGTTTCCAACTATTGGGATCCCCAGATCAGCTGGTTCCCTGTGCAATCTGCAGTGCTTTACTTTGAATAGTGGCCATAGTGAGTACTACAGTTGTCTTATAGAGCAGTGATGGTGAACCTTTTAGAGACCGAGTGCCCAAACTGCAACCCAAACCCACTAATTTATCACAAAGTGGCAACACAACAATTTAACCTTAATACTGTTCAGACCTACAAATGTGGAAAATTAAGGACCCACAATATACAGTCATGTGAAAGGGGCTTTACTAAGCTTTCAATATTGCAAACAACTTTGTACTGCATTTGGAACTTTTGAACAATTAATGTTCACTATTTACATCGCAGAGATCTGTTTTATAGTGACCACGTAATGTTGTTATAACCTGTAATAATATCACATGTCTGCTATAAAAATAGATAGTGTGTGATATAAATAATGAAGGACTCCCCCACGGTCCAATCTGCTCCACAGTGAACCCCACACAGTATAATTTGCTTCACAGTGTCCCCCACACAGTACAATCTGCTTCACATTAGCCCCCACACAGTACAATCTGCTTCACAGTGTCCCCCACACAGTACAATCTGCTCCACAGTGGTCCCCACACAGTACAATCTGTTCCACAATGTCCCACACACAGTAAAATCTGCTTCACAGTGGCCCACACACAGTATAATCTGCTTCACAGTGGGCCCTACACAGTACAATCTACTCCACAGTGACTCCCACACAGTACAATCTGCTCCACAGTGGCTCCCACACAGTACAATCTGTTTCACAATGGCCCCACACAGTACAATCTGCTCCACAGTGGCCCCACACACAGTATAGTCTGCTGCAAAGTGGCCCCCACATAGTACAATTTGCTCCACAGTGACCCACACACGGTATAATCTGTTCTACAGATGGGTGCCCACAGACAGGGCTCTGAGTGCCACCTCTGGCACCCATGCCATAGGTTCGCCATCACGGCTATAGACTGTAGTACTCATTCAGTGCTCACACCAGTACAGGGAGACAGATCTGCAGACCAACCCCATTGATCTAAAACTGATGGCCTATCCTGTGGATAGGACATTGATTTAAAAAAATCTGGCTAACTCTATTAACATTTAGGCTAACTCCTTTCTCCCCATGTAGAATGACCATGACAAACACAGGTAACATGCTTTTGTCATGTAGAGTCTACAACACAAGACGAATCATGGAGTTGGGTTTAGAGGCTGCCGTAAAGGCGCTCATCCCCAACACCTAGTTGCTTGTCTTGTCTAACTTACCCACTTATCAGTATATATTTTGACACGTGGGAGGAAACTGGACTACCTGGAGGAAAACCACACCAACACAGGGAGAAGCTACAAACTCCATGCAGATGTTGCCCTTGGTTAGATTCCAACCCAGGTCCCCATTACTAAAAAGCCACAGTGCTAACCACTGAGCTACCATGCATGTAAGCTTGTATGTATGTATATGGAGATGTCTGGGAAGAGCTGATGGCTGACCACACTGGAAGACGTATGTCTACTATAACGCTAAGATCAGGTGCTGAAGATGAAGAAGCTTTTCTATATAAAAGAAGAAGAATACGACTTCCAAAAGCTTTCTTGTTTTTGTAAAAAACAAAACCTGACAACTAGAAACATTGTATGTCCAGATGAAAATGTATATTTGCCTCGTGTGCCAGGAAAAACAAAATAATTATGGAAAATTCCCACATGGTCCAAAGACAATTTAGAGGTTCTCTATCCAACAGCACTGAAAGAGACTCATCTTGAAATGTAGCCATACGCACAAAGCTGATTAATCCCCACTCACGATACAAACTAACAGATTTTTAGAAGGTTGTAAATGCAACCAATGTGCCAGGCTATTACCCAAAAACATTCTCTTCCACAACTGAGTACTTTATGTCCTCTCTATAGTTGGTTGCAGCGCCGCTCGCTTTATAATACTTCTGTGCACATACTGCTGATGGTCCTATTTACCAACTGCACACATTACTTGCAAGTGTTCTAGAACATCACACTCACATGCTATCTGTCTGCAATTACCACAAATGGTTAGCAAGGAATTTTTTATGTGCCTCGAAATTGTGGAGAATCTGGAGATGCATTGTGCTATATTTAGGACCACACAACACCATTTTAATTGGGATAATTTTACCCTAATAACAAATCGGCCTCTTTGCAGTTTTATTGTACTCGGGCTCTGGGTAACTTTTTAGAGGTAGATTGATTTTGCTTTCTGAATTGAAGGGACAATATAATATCACCTTCCTTTCTAAAAATGCGACCGGCTAATTATAGACAATCAAGAGCTTTTAAGGCGTAATAGTCGCCTATTGTCTATTTTTCAGAGCATAAAAGGTTCTTAAAAATGGTCTGTATGGAATTGGCATCACAATGAAGAACGCACAATGTAGCCGTCTGACATATTTCCTCCACCAGTGTACCACTAGAGAATCTGACCATTCCAGCAATTCCTAGCTATGTAGCATTGAAGAATTGAACGTTTGCCTTTTTTTTTTTTATTAGAATTCTCAATATTTAAAAAAAAAATTGTCATTATGTTTTAAAAAATTCCTGAAATATTGCAGTTTTCCCCTGACTTCTAACTTTATTCATAGGCTGACACTTCCTGTTCTGTGAAGATCACTTCTAAGCCGTCATGTTATATCAGCACAGCTAGGGTTGCAACGGCAAATATCATCAGTGTACAGATAACACATAACATAGGGACCACCTGAAAAATCATGCAGACTATTCACATTCACACAATGAATAGTATGGTGCTGTGATACTCTGTGATACAAGGGGTAAATTGGCCGTAACCCCATTACCCCCAATCTCTAAGGATACAGGATGTGAAGCGATATGACCCACTGAAGGGATATGTCCAGTATGGATGGGGAAGGAAGGTCTCCGAATAATCATTCTAACACACTTAGAAGGTCTTTGTCCTGAAATGATATAAAAGGGATCATTTACCTTATAAATCGCATCGCTTTACAGTAACTGCAAAGTGGATGGGATTTCCAAAACCGGCGCAGTTTTGGAAATCGCAGCATTTCAATTATATCTATGAAAACAGTGGTGGCTTCCCCATAGACATAATGGTAACAGAAAATCCGCAGAGGAAAAATCTGCGAACTTTCTGTTTAACCACTTCTGGACCGCCCATAGACTATATACGTCCGGGAAGTGGTTGCCTTGTTCTGACAGGACGTGTCGGTACAAGATCGTGCAATTGCTGAAACTGGGAGCCGGCTGTAACTTCAGCCGGAGCTCCCAGAGAGAAGACAGGTAAGGTTTATTCCTGTCCCTGCCTTTTCGATCGCTGTGTATACAGCGCTCAATGAGAGCTGTATACACAGCTATGCGCACCGCCATGATGGGGCCACCCTCTGACCCGGCGGTCACGTGATCCGCCGGGCTCAGTGTTTTGCAAGAGCTGCTGGGTCCTAGAGGACTCAGATCAGCTCTGTATACCGTGTATACAGCGTGCAGGAGGCTGTATTCCTCCTGCAACTGGGGCTAAATGTACCAGCCCTAGTTATAGGAGAAATCAGCCTCTAATACAAAAAAAAGTGATAAGATGTCCCCAAAGGTCTCTTATGACCTTATGGGGACACCATCTGGAAAAAAATAAAATAAAAAATTTATACAAAAGTTAAAAAAAATTAAAATAAAATAATTTAAAAAATAAGTAAAATAATACGCCAATAAAATGCCATTATTAAAGGTTATAGCCACACCCCGACAACACCATACAAAATAAAAATTACCGTAATGGAGAGGAAAAACTATTTTATAAAGTTTTTCAGTTGCACTTTGTGTTATTAAATAAAAGAAAAGAAAAGAAAAGTGAAAACCAGACAATTATCCCTCCTATTTTGTATACATTTTCCCGGATATAAAAAAAATTAAAACACATTCAAAAATAAAAACAACATAAAAATAAAGCCCTACTTGTCAGCTGTTCTATGTGTGCAAGTTGAGTAATACTATTTGCGGTCATTATATGACTTGCATTATGCTTTTTCACAGCAGCTCTTATGCAGACCCTAAACTAGGGAATATAGACTAGTTGTTATGTCTCCCACTGACAGTACTAGAAGAAAATAAGAGATTTTGCCCCCTACGGCCAGGACCCCACGGGCCGGAAATGCCGCGATTTGCCCACGGGGGAGATGCCGCTGGAAAAATCGCGGCGTTTTACAGTACTTGCAGTACTTGCTAAGTGGATTTTTGAAAATTGCAGCGTGTCAATTATATCCCCGGAAACGCCAACGGCTTTCCTGTAGATATAATGGTAAGAGAAAGTCCGCAGAGGAAAACTCCATGAACTTTCTCTTCAAAGTGCTGCGGGAAGAACCGTCATGCCTTCACGCCTGTGGGGCCTTAGCCTAATACTGACTTAAAAGCAGAATCACCATATTGGACAGAACAGAGAAGTGATAAACAGTATGATGTGAGTAAAATTCTGGCGTGAGATAGAATACTTACTATTAGCTGCAGCAGCACGTCTCTGTGTATCTCTGCCTCTCTCTTGCTTGACTCCCCCCTCTTTATAGACTTTCATGGCCATCTGTAATCAGTTCTCAGTGATCTGATCTCTCAAGATGGGTTTATTGCATAAGTTAAAGTGAATAATCATTTTAGAAGGAATGGGGAGACAAGACCGGTAAGTGGAAAAAGAGGCATTTTCCTAATAAGATTTATTGCAAAGTTTTTTTTGTTTTTGTTTTTATCTCCCCTGTACTATTGATTCCATTTTACTGTTGATTTATGCAAATTTTAGAAACTCGCAGTGGTCATTTAATATGTAATTTTTTTTTCTATTTTTTGTATTTTAAATAGGCTTTATTTTAAAAGCCTTTCCCCAGTGCTCCATTGCCTCCCTGTCTAGTTTGGTCTTGCCTGCCCATTCTTATCTTCTGGCCTCAGCGAAGGGTACATGACGTCACTTCCTAGCTATAAAGACAGACAGCTCCATATTTCTGGCCATACATTGACGTACAAGTCGGAATGTAAATACTGAATGTTGTATATTAATGATATCAGTTTTCCTATTTTGGAGCTCTATTGCCCATCCACCTGCTCCGGAGACATCACCTACTTGCAGATCATTCATACCTGTACATGTGAGCAGGATTTGCCGACAATGTAAAGAGTATGGGGTTACCCCTGAGAGGCTGGCTGCCTTGATGCAGTGCTCCAAGCTGGGAGCAAACTTTTCTTTCCTTTTTCACTCTTTTTCTCTGTATCTTCAAGAATCCAGTAACCAAGCAATCTAGCACTATGAATTTAGCAACTATAAATCAAATGGAAGACCCTGTGGAGTTTTTTGTTCCTTTTGTTTCCATTGTAAAGCATGGACTCAAGACCTGGTTCAGCTGGTTTCCACATGTGCCTGTTACCATCCCCCCAGCTAGGACAGCATGGCTCAACATGCGGCATGGAAGAGAAACCTACATGGAAATGCGGACTTCTTCGTTCAAGGAGATGATTTCTGGCGTCAATTGCTGATGTATGAAGATGCTACAGCTGACTGGTATTTCTTTCTATTACTGTGGACACGTGGGACACTGTTACAACCTGGGAACCTACCATCACCCACCTACCCCAGGAGTTATGGAAGCTTGGCAAGAGAGCAGCACCATGTATACCTGGATGGTCTCTGACATCCTTGGGGCAGTAGAACACTGTGGTAAGGAGGAGGAGGACGGCTTGTGATGAAGGACATTTGGGGCATTTTTTGTGGTTAAAAGGACAATAGTGCTGATGCAAGATACCGAACTATCAGCTGTGATCAGGGATCTCACCACCTACCAAAGGAACGACCACATGTTATCGTGATAGCTGCATATGTCCCCCACCTCTGCAAAAATTTCTGCTTGTTATATCCACATGCTGTGACCCCCCTCCTCGTGTCCTACAACCAAGTCGGCTGTATTATTATTATTATAATTATTATTATTAACATCAATCTGCACAGAGAACTAAATGATCCTGCAGTGTGTCTGTGTTTCTTTCCTTTCCATCTGCCATGAGCTGTATGTGTTTCTCTCTTGTTATATACTACTGTACCATCTATGAAACTGTATCACTGAAATTTCCCCATTGTGGGACTATTAAAGGAATATCTTATCTTATCTTAGTCTTTAAATTTTCTGTCCGGTGCTGGGAAAAATAAAGATGGCTTGTGTCCATTCTGACTTATGTTAACTGCAACGGGTTTGGAAATCCTACCATTTCCACTGCACATATTTTTCTGCAATGTGTGGATGGGATTCCCATCCACCTGGCATAGACTGTAAAATGTTGCGGTTTTTGCCAACGCCATTGTTTACTCCATGTGGGGCCCCGGTCTAAATGGGTATCTGGCAATCACTTATTCCACTCGTCCTATGGCAATAAACATGAATGATCTGCAGCTAGATGACGTCTCCGGAGGTGGATGGACAGCAGAGCTGCAGAATAGGAAAACTGATAGCAATATTATTAATATAATGAATAGAGATGAGCGAACAGTGTTCTATCGAACTCATGTTCGATCGGATATTAGGCTGTTCGGCATGTTCGAATCGAATCGAACACCGCGTGGTAAAGTGCGCCATTACTCGATTCCCCTCCCACCTTCCCTGGCGCCTTTTTTGCTCCAATAACAGCGCAGGGTAGGTGGGACAGGAACTACGACACCGGTGACGTTGAGAAAAGTAGGCAAAACCCATTGGCTGCCGAAAACATGTGACCTCTAATTTAAAAGAACAGCGCCGCCCAGGTTCGCGTCATTCTGAGCTTGCAATTCACCGAGGACGGAGGTTTCCGTCCAGCTAGCTAGGGCTTAGATTCTGGGTAGGCAGGGACAGGCTAGGATAGGAAGGAGAAGACAACCACAACAGCTCTTGTAAGAGCTAAATTCCAGGGAGAAGCTTGTCAGTGTAACGTGGCACTGACGGGCTCAATCGCCGCAACCCAGCTTTCCCAGGATCCTGAATGGAATACACTGTCAGTGTATTCCCGTATACCCGATATATACCCCGATACCCGTTCCAACGGTGTGCCCCCCCCACCTTCACCCCAGAAATACCCTGCAAGTCCCCTAGCAATAGAATTGGGGCTATATACACCCACAATTTTTACTACTGGTATACAGTGCCATTGTCTGACTGGGAATTCAAAGAATATATTGGGGTTATAAATACCCTCATTTCTTGCTACTGCCATATAGTGCCAGTTTCTGACTCGTAATTCAAAGAATATATTGTGGTTACGTGCACCCACAATTTTTACTACTGGTATACAGTGCCATTGTCTGACTGGGAATTCAAAGAATATATTGGGAATACAAATACCCTCATTTCTTGCTACTGCCATATAGTGCCAGTGTCTGACTGGGAATTCAAAGAATATATTGGGGTTACGTGCACCCACAATTTTTACTACTGGTATACAGTGCCATTGTCTGACTGGGAATTCAAAGAATATATTGGGAATACAAATACCCTCATTTCTTGCTACTGCCATATAGTGCCAGTGTCTGACTGGGAATTCAAAGAATATATTGGGGTTACGTGCACCCACAATTTTTACTACTGGTATACAGTGCCATTGTCTGACTGGGAATTCAAAGAATATATTGGGAATACAAATACCCTCATTTCTTGCTACTGCCATATAGTGCCAGTTTCTGACTGGTAATTCAAAGAATATATTGGGGTTACGTGCACCCACAATTTTTACTACTGGTATACAGTGCCATTGTCTGACTGGGAATTCAAAGAATATATTGGGAATACAAATACCCTCATTTCTTGCTACTGCCATATAGTGCCAGTGTCTGACTGGGAATTCAAAGAATATATTGGGGTTACGTGCACCCACAATTTTTACTACTGGTATACAGTGCCATTGTCTGACTGGGAATTCAAAGAATATATTGGGGTTATAAATACCCTCATTTCTTGCTACTGCCATATAGTGCCAGTTTCTGACTGGTAATTCAAAGAATATATTGTGGTTACGTGCACCCACAATTTTTACTACTGGTATACAGTGCCATTGTCTGACTGGGAATTCAAAGAATATATTGGGAATACAAATACCCTCATTTCTTGCTACTGCCATATAGTGCCAGTTTCTGACTGGTAATTCAAAGAATATATTGGGGTTACGTGCACCCACAATTTTTACTACTGGTATACAGTGCCATTGTCTGACTGGGAATTCAAAGAATATATTGGGAATACAAATACCCTCATTTCTTGCTACTGCCATATAGTGCCAGTTTCTGACTGGTAATTCAAAGAATATATTGGGGTTACGTGCACCCACAATTTTTACTACTGGTATACAGTGCCAATTTCTAACTAGGAATTCAAAATGCGCAAGGCTCCCGGAAAGGGACGTGGACGAGGCCGTGGGCGAGGTCGGGGGAATGGTTCTGGGGAGCAAGGTAGCAGTGAAGCCACAGGGCGTCCCGTGCCTACTCCTGTGGGGCAGCAAGCATTGCGCCACTCCACAGTGCCAGGGTTGCTTGCCACATTAACTAAACTGCAGGGTACAAACCTTAGTAGGCCCGAGAACCAGGAACAGGTCTTGCAATGGCTGTCAGAGAACGCTTACAGCACATTGTCCAGCAGCCAGTCAGACTCTGCCTCCTCTCCTCCTATTACCCAACAGTCTTGTCTTCCTTCCTCCCAAAATTCCGAAGCTTTACAGAACAATAACCCAAACTGTCCCTGCTCCCCAGAGCTGTTCTCCGCTCCTTTCATTGTCCCTCAACCTGCCTCTCCACGTCACGATTCCACGAACCTAACAGAGGAGCATCTGTGTCCAGATGCTCAAACACTAGAGTCTCCTCCATCTCCGTTCGATTTGGTGGTGGATGAGCAGCAACCCACCCTCATCGACGATGATGTGACGCAGTTGCCGTCAGGGCATCCAGTGTACCGGCGCATTGTGCGGGAGGAGGAGATGAGACAGGAGTTGGAAGAGGAAGTGGTGGATGATGAGGACACTGACCCGACCTGGACAGGGGGGATGTCAAGCGGGGAAAGTAGTGTGGATGTTGAGGCAGGTGCAGCACCAAAAAGGGTAGCTAGAGGCAGAGGCAGAGGTCAGCAGCTTAGGCGAAGCCAGGCCACACCCGGAATCTCCCAAGATGTTCCAGTTCGTACCCAGCCCCGAAAAACTCCCACCTCGAGGGCACGTTTCTCGAAGGTGTGGAGTTTTTTCAAGGAATGCGCCGAGGACAGATATAGTGTTGTCTGCACAATTTGCCTCTCGAAATTGATTAGGGGCTCTGAGAAGAGCAACCTGTCCACCACTTCAATGCGCCGTCATTTGGAATCCAAGCACTGGAATCAGTGGCAGGCAGCAACGGCAGGACAAAGGCCGCCTGCCGTTCACGCCACTGCCACTGCCTCTGCCACTGCCTCTGCCTCTGCCACTGCCACTGCTGATTGTGCTGGCGATGCACTCCAGAGGACGAGCCAGGACACCACTTCATCTGCCTCCGCCACTTTGTTGACTTCTACCTCATCCTCCCCTGGTCCTGTCTTATCTCCTTCTCCTGCACCATCAAAGGCACCATCAGGCGTTTCTTTACAACAACCCACCATCTCTCAGACATTGGAGCGGCGACAGAAATACACTGCTAACCACCCACACGCGCAAGCCTTGAACGCCAACATCGCTAAACTGCTGGCCCAGGAGATGTTGGCGTTCCGGCTTGTTGAAACTCCCGCCTTCCTGGACCTGATGGCAACTGCGGCACCTCGCTATGCCGTCCCTAGCCGTCACTACTTCTCCCGGTGTGCCGTCCCCGCCTTGCACCAGCACGTGTCACTCAACATCAGGCGGGCCCTTAGTTCCGCGCTTTGCACAAAGGTCCACTTGACCACCGACGCGTGGACAAGTGCATGCGGACAGGGACGCTACATTTCACTGACGGCACACTGGGTGAATGTAGTTGAGGCTGGGACTGCTTCCCAAACTGGCCCGGTGTACCTCGTCTCCCCGCCTAACATTCCTGGCAGGGACACGAGAAGAACACCCCCCTCCTCCTCCTCCACTACCGCCTCCTCCTCCGCCACCGCCTCCTCCTCCGCCACCGCCTCCTCCTCCGCTGTTAGATTGACCCCAGCTACGAGTTGGAAACGTTGCAGCACTGGCGTTGGTAGACGTCAGCAGGCTGTGCTGAAGCTGATCAGCTTGGGGGACAGACAGCACACTGCCTCTGAGGTGAGGGATGCCCTCCTCGATGAGACGGCAATATGGTTTGAGCCGCTGCACCTGGGCCCAGGCATGGTCGTTTGTGATAACGGCCGGAACCTGGTAGCAGCTCTGGAGCTTGCCGGACTCCAACATGTTCCATGCCTGGCCCACGTCTTCAACCTAGTGGTGCAACGTTTCCTAAAGAGCTACCCCAATGTTCCAGAGCTACTGGTGAAAGTGCGGCGCATGTGCGCCCACTTTCGCAAGTCGACAGTAGCCGCTGCTAGCTTAAAATCTCTCCAGCAACGCCTGCATGTGCCACAACACCGGCTTTTGTGCGACGTCCCCACACGCTGGAACTCAACGTTTCAGATGTTGAATAGAGTGGTTGAGCAGCAGAGACCTTTGATGGAATACCAGCTACAAAACCCTAGGGTGCCACAAAGTCAGCTGCCTCAGTTTCACATCCATGAGTGGCCATGGATGAGAGACCTTTGTGACATCCTACGGGTCTTTGAGGAGTCCACAAGGAGGGTGAGCTCTGAGGATGCGATGGTGAGCCTTACAATCCCGCTCTTGTGTGTTCTGAGAGAATCCCTGATTGACATCAGGGATAACTCAGATCACACAGAGGAGTTAGGGATAGCATCCGATCCGTCACAGCTGGAGAGTAGGTCCACACATCTGTCCGCTTCACTGCGTTTAATGGAGGAGGAGGAGGAGGAGGAAGAAGAGTTGTCCGATGATGTGAAGGTGATACAGGAGGCTTCCGGGCAACTTCGAATCGTCCCATTGTTGCAGCGCGGATGGGTAGACATGGAGGATGAGGAGGAAATGGAGATTGAACTTTCCGGTGGGGCCAGAGGAGTCATGCCAACTAACACTGTGGCAGACATGGCTGAGTTCATGTTGGGGTGCTTTACAACCGACAAGCGTATTGTCAAAATTATGGAGGACAACCAGTACTGGATCTTTGCTATCCTTGACCCCCGGTATAAAAACAACATCTCGTCTTTTATTCCGGTAGAGGGGAGGTCCAATCGCATCAATGCTTGCCACAGGCAATTGGTGCAGAATATGATGGAGATGTTTCCAGCATGTGACGTTGGCGGCAGGGAGGGCAGTTCCTCCAGTAGGCAACCAAGTTCTCACCGGTCCACACAAACGAGGGGCACACTGTCTAAGGTCTGGGACACCTTGATGGCACCCCCTCGCCAAAGTGCCGCCACGGAGGGTCCTAGTGTCACCAGGCGTGAGAAGTATAGGCGCTTGTTGCGGGAATACCTTTCCGACCACAGCCCTGTCCTCTCCGACCCCTCTGCGCCCTACACGTATTGGGTGTCGAAGTTGGACCTGTGGCTTGAACTTGCCCTATATGCCTTGGAGGTGCTGTCCTGTCCTGCCGCCAGCGTCCTATCTGAGAGGGTGTTCAGTGCAGCCGGTGGCATCATCACTGACAAGCGCACCCGTCTGTCAGCTGAGAGTGCCGACCGGCTCACTTTGATAAAAATGAACCACCACTGGGTAGAGCCGTCATTTTTGTGCCCACCTGTGTAAAGCACCCCAACATGAAACTCCATGTCTGTACTCAACCTCTCCAATTCCTCCGCATCCTCATACTCATCCACCATAAGCGTTGCACAATTCTGCTAATACTAGGCTCCCTCCACCCTGATTTCCCCCAACTCTGCTGGTTAGAGGCTCCCTCCACCCTGATTTCCACCAACTCTGCTGGTTAGAGGCTCCCTCCACCATGAATTTGCCCAAACTGGGCTGTTTAGAGGCTCCCTCCACCATTAATTGGTCCAAACTGGGCTGGTTAGAGGCTCCCTCCACCATGAATTTGCCCAAACTGGGCTGTTTAGAGGCTCCCTCCACCATGAATTTGCCCAAACTGGGCTGGTTAGAGGCTCCCTCCACCATGAATTGGTCCAAACTGGGGTTTTTAGAGGCTCCCTCCACCATGAATTGGTCCAAACTTGGCTGTTTAGAGGCTCCCTCCACCATGAATTGGTCCAAACTGGGCTGGTTAGAGGCTCCCTCCACCATGAATTGGTCCAAACTGGGTTTTTTAGAGGCTCCCTCCACCATGAATTGGTCCAAACTGGGGTTTTTAGAGGCTCCCTCCACCATGAATTGGTCCAAACTGGGCTGTTTAGCGGCTCCCTCCACCATTAATTGGTCCAAACTGGGCTGGTTAGAGGCTCCCTCCACCATGAATTTGCCCAAACTGGGCTGTTTAGAGGCTCCCTCCACCATGAATTTGCCCAAACTGGGCTGGTTAGAGGCTCCCTCCACCATGAATTGGTCCAAACTTGGCTGTTTAGAGGCTCCCTCCACCATTAATTGGTCCAAACTGGGCTGGTTAGAGGCTCCCTCCACCATGAATTGGTCCAAACTGGGTTTTTTAGAGGCTCCCTCCACCATGAATTGGTCCAAACTGGGGTTTTTAGAGGCTCCCTCCACCATGAATTGGTCCAAACTGGGCTGTTTAGCGGCTCCCTCCACCATTAATTGGTCCAAACTGGGCTGGTTAGAGGCTCCCTCCACCATGAATTTGCCCAAACTGGGCTGTTTAGAGGCTCCCTCCACCATGAATTTGCCCAAACTGGGCTGGTTAGAGGCTCCCTCCACCATGAATTGGTCCAAACTGGGGTTTTTAGAGGCTCCCTCCACCATGAATTGGTCCAAACTTGGCTGTTTAGAGGCTCCCTCCACCATAAATTGGTCCAAACTGGGCTGGTTAGAGGCTCCCTCCACCATGAATTGGTCCAAACTGGGTTTTTTAGAGGCTCCCTCCACCATGAATTGGTCCAAACTGGGGTTTTTAGAGGCTCCCTCCACCATGAATTGGTCCAAACTGGGCTGTTTAGCGGCTCCCTCCACCATTAATTGGTCCAAACTGGGCTGGTTAGAGGCTCCCTCCACCATGAATTTGCCCAAACTGGGCTGTTTAGAGGCTCCCTCCACCATGAATTTGCCCAAACTGGGCTGGTTAGAGGCTCCCTCCACCATGAATTGGTCCAAACTGGGGGTTTTAGAGGCTCCCTCCACCATGAATTGGTCCAAACTTGGCTGTTTAGAGGCTCCCTCCACCATTAATTGGTCCAAACTGGGCTGGTTAGAGGCTCCCTCCACCATGAATTGGTCCAAACTGGGTTTTTTAGAGGCTCCCTCCACCATGAATTGGTCCAAACTGGGGTTTTTAGAGGCTCCCTCCACCATGAATTGGTCCAAACTGGGCTGTTTAGCGGCTCCCTCCACCATTAATTGGTCCAAACTGGGCTGGTTAGAGGCTCCCTCCACCATGAATTTGCCCAAACTGGGCTGTTTAGAGGCTCCCTCCACCATGAATTTGCCCAAACTGGGCTGGTTAGAGGCTCCCTCCACCATGAATTGGTCCAAACTGGGGTTTTTAGAGGCTCCCTCCACCATGAATTGGTCCAAACTTGGCTGTTTAGAGGCTCCCTCCACCATTAATTGGTCCAAACTGGGCTGGTTAGAGGCTCCCTCCACCATGAATTGGTCCAAACTGGGTTTTTTAGAGGCTCCCTCCACCATGAATTGGTCCAAACTGGGTTTTTTAGAGGCTCCCTCCACCATGAATTGGTCCAAACTGGGCTGTTTAGAGGCTCCCTCCACCATGAATTTGCCCAAACTGGGCTGGTTAGAGGCTCCCTCCACCATGAATTGGTCCAAACTGGGCTGGTTAGAGGCTCCCTCCACCATGAATTTGCCCAATCTGGGCTGTTTAGAGGCTCCCTCCACCATGAATTGGTCCAAACTGGGTTTTTTAGAGGCTCCCTCCACCATGAATTGGTCCAAACTGGGCTGTTTAGAGGCTCCCTCCACCATGAATTTGCCCAAACTGGGCTGGTTAGAGGCTCCCTCCACCATTAATTGGTCCAAACTGGGCTGGTTAGAGGCTCCCTCCACCATTAATTGGTCCAAACTGGGCTGGTTAGAGGCTCCCTCCACCATGAATTGGTCCAAACTGGGTTTTTTAGAGGCTCCCTCCACCATGAATTGGTCCAAACTGGGTTTTTTAGAGGCTCCCTCCACCATGAATTGGTCCAAACTGGGCTGTTTAGAGGCTCCCTCCACCATGAATTTGCCCAAACTGGGCTGGTTAGAGGCTCCCTCCACCATGAATTGGTCCAAACTGGGCTGGTTAGAGGCTCCCTCCACCATGAATTTGCCCAAACTGGGCTGTTTAGAGGCTCCCTCCACCATGAATTGGTCCAAACTGGGTTTTTTAGAGGCTCCCTCCACCATGAATTGGTCCAAACTGGGCTGTTTAGAGGCTCCCTCCACCATGAATTTGCCCAAACTGGGCTGGTTAGCCACCATTAATTGGTCCAAACTGGGCTGGTTAGAGGCTCCCTCCACCATGAATTTGCCCAAACTGGGCTGTTTAGAGGCTCCCTCCACCATGAATTTGCCCAAACTGGGCTGTTTAGAGGCTCCCTCCACCATGAATTTGCCCAAACTGGGCTGGTTAGAGGCTCCCTCCACCATGAATTTGCCCAAACTGGGCTGTTTAGAGGCTGCCTCCACCATGAATTTGCCCAAACTGGGCTGGTTAGAGGCTCCCTCCACCATGAATTTGCCCAAACTGGGCTGGTTAGAGGCTCCCTCCACCATGAATTGGTCCAAACTGGGTTTTTTAGAGGCTCCCTCCACCATGAATTTGCCCAAACTGGGCTGGTTAGAGGCTCCCTCCACCATGAATTGGTCCAAACTGGGTTTTTTAGAGGCTCCCTCCACCATGAATTTGCCCAAACTGGGCTGGTTAGAGGCTCCCTCCACCATGAATTGGTCCAAACTGGGTTTTTTAGAGGCTCCCTCCACCATGAATTTGCCCACACTGGGCTGGTTAGAGGCTCCCTCCACCATGAATTGGTCCAAACTGGGGTTTTTAGAGGCTCCCTCCACCATGAATTTGCCCAAACTCTGCTGGTTAGAGGCTCAATCCACCCTGATTTTCAAAACAAATGTTGGTGCCAACCTCAACTTACTACAAGGGCCAAATTCACTGCTGGTGACAAGCTCTCCTCACTGCAAGTGCCAAATACACATGTTTCAAGGTGTTTTCCTACTGTCAGAGAGGTGGTATTGAGTGTGTAAAGTGTGTAGTTGTTAGGCTGTGATGTTGGGGTAATAGAGGGTCTTTGGTGTGTTAGATGCCCCCAGACATGCTTCCCCTGCTGTCCCAGTGTCATTCCAGAGGTGTTGGCATCATTTCCTGGGGTGTCATAGTGGACTTGGTGACCCTCCAGACACGGATTTGGGTTTCCCCCTTAACGAGTATCTGTTCCCCATAGACTATAATGGGGTTCGAAACCCGTTCGAACACACGAACATTGAGCGGCTGTTCGAATCGAATTTCGAACCTCGAACATTTTAGTGTTCGCTCATCTCTAATAATGAACTCTGTTACCGCACAACACTTGCATTGTTAGAGGGACACTTACAAATACTTAAACTCTTATTGTATGTCTAAAGGTTGGTTCACACTAGCGCTTGTATTCCATCTGCAAGGAGTCCGCATCGACGGAATACAATCACAATTGCAAGTGATGTGCTTGCAAAGAACACTGACCCCATAGACTATATAATGTAATGATTCGCACAGGCAGTGCGCGGCAAGCACACGGAGCCCATGGCAACCATGGTCCCATAAAAAAAAAAAAGTGTTGACACCTATTTGGCTAATATAACTAATCTGCATCAACACTAAAAGGTCTTATATCTATGGAATAGCTGAACAGATTTGGATTAAGTAAAGTACCAAACGTCAAAGTGACAGCGTCTATCACATTCGTGTGTGTCATTGGGCTTTTCAGACCTGGTTTTTTTTAATTATGCTAGGGTAGGTGGGAATAGGCCTGTCCTGGTGCTCGGCTGTCTTCTTTTGCAGAAGTCCTTGCCAGTTGTGATGTCTCTTGTTCTTTTTACTAAGGCCGCTGATTTGCCTCAGTGGTCACGTGACCTCTGAGAACCATCAGGAGCCTTAGCACCCTAAAGAAGGGAACTGGGGACATCACAAGCAGTCATGTCCTGGGTCCTTTGCTCAGGCTGCTGACTGGGCTCAGCAGTCAAGAAAACGGGCCTAGTAAAAAAAAAAATTAGCTTGGACAACTTCTTTAAGGGTCAATGCACGCAGAGTTTTTGTGCGCTGATTTTGATGCTGAATCCATGTCAGAATCCACGTAGACAAAACGCCTCCCCATAGAGTTTTATGGGTTCCACTCACTTTTTTTTCTACTCGCAGAATTTTTCTGCAAGCAGAAAAAAAGCTTCCATGTGAAAAAAAAAAACTCAGTGTGCATTGACCCTTAGGGCCCCTTCACACGGCGTAAGTGCTCGGCTCATTCCGAGCCGTACACGCGAGCGCTTCTAAACACTTCCCATTCACTTCAATGGGAGCGCTTGTAAAGCCGGCTTTACAAGCGCTCCCATTGAAGTGAATGGGAAGTGTTTAGAAGCGCTCGCGTGTACGGCTCGGAATGAGCCGAGTGTTTACGCCGTGTGAACAGGCCCTTAGGCTGTTAAGCTATGAGATACATATCGGAACATGAGTAGAACAGAGAACATGGAAGTATATTTTGTCCTACATCCAATGGAAATCTATTAGGGTTCAGCAATTGAGATTGGAAAAGATCGCATCCCGATCAGCGATCGAGCAAATTTCATGATCGTGACTGGGATCAGCTGGAAAATGATCAGAAATAGGATTTTGAAATTTCAAGATCGGCTCAACCCTAAAAGTGACTTTTCCCATAGAGAAGCATTGACTAGGGTTGAGCGATCGGAATTGGAAAAGATCGGATCCGAAATTCATGATCGCGATCGGCTGGAAAATTATTGGAAATTGGATTTTAAAATTGATCCTGAAATCTCAAGATCTCTAACATCTATATATAATTTCCATCAAAATCTATAAAATAAATGTAGAACATATAAATCTTTGCGTAAAGGTTTCCGTAGGTTTTTCTCCATACCGTACATCATGTGTGTGTACACCGTGCTGTAAAGTGGGACATGTGTGCTGAATCTATCCCTTATTAATAACCCCAAATAAATCTTTGAAATTCAGCAATATTTGTGACCTAGATTTCGCCTAAATTTGACCATTTCCCTATAAATATAACAATGCGGCAGCATGTTTTTTTTCCCTATAAATTCTTTTTCCCTTCTGTCTTTACACTGTCTATGTTATACTATCTGTATATTTTTCACCTACATGTGACCATAAATTACAGATTATTTTTATATCCATTAGGGGAAATATTTATCCTACAATGTGCTTGCACTGCAACCTATCATTGATAAACTGCGTGACATTGGTTTACCAAAAATACCCCGACAAACAACACTTCATTTCAACTTGCAAGGTTATCCTGAGACAGATACCATCTGTTTTACCCCAGAGACTCTTAAACCATTAGGAAGCCATGTACTGCTGTTTATAGGACATCCTGATATACAGACACGAGCACAAGCTCAAGATCAAAACCATGGTTGTGTTTTATTATTCACCGAAAATGCAAGAGCTTCCGAAATACACATATTGTATCGGAGAGAGTGACATGAAATTCTGGAAAATAGGCAAAGTAAGGATATATAAGAGGAAATACAGACTGTAGGGAGAAGTCCTATCACATACAGTCCTATGAAAAAGTTTGGGCACCCCTATTAATCTTAATCATTTTTTGTTCTAAATATTTTGGTGTTTGCAACAGCCATTTCAGTTTGATCTATCTAATAACTGATGGACACAGTAATATTTCAGGATTGAAATGAGGTTTATTGTACTAACAGAAAATGTGCAATATGCATTAAACCAAAATTTGACCAGTGCAAAAGTATGGGCACCTCAACAGAAAAGTGACATTAATATTTAGTAGATCCTCCTTTTACAAAGATAACAGCCTCTAGTTGCTTCCTGTAGCTTTTAATCAGTTTCTGGATCCTGGATAAAGGTATTTTGGACAAACAATTCAAGTTCAGTTAAGTTAGATGGTCGCCGAGCATGGACAGCCCGCTTCAAATCATCCCACAGATGTTCAATGATATTCAGGTCTGGGGACTGGGATGGCCATTCCAGAACATTGTAATTGTTCCTCTGCATGAATGCCTGAGTCGATTTGGAGCGGTGTTTTGGATCATTGTCTTGCTGAAATATCCATCCCCGGCGTAACTTCAACTTCGTCACTGATCCTTGAACATTATTCTCAAGAATCTTCTGATACTGAGTGAAATCCATGCGATCCTCAACTTTAACAAGATTCCCGGTGCCGGCATTGGCCACACAGCCCCAAAGCATGATGGAACCTCCACCAAATTTTACAGTGGGTAGCAAGTGTTTTTCTTGGAATGCTGTTTTTTTGGACGCCATGCATAACGCCTTTTTGTATGACCAAACAACTCAATCTTTGTTTCATCAGTCCACAGGACCTTCATCCAAAATGAAGCTGGCTTGTCCAAATGTGCTTTTTCATACCTCAGGCAACTCTGTTTGTGGCATGCTTGCAGAAACGGCTTCTTTCTCATCACTCTCCCATACAGCTTCTCCTTGTGCAAAGTGTGCTGTATTGTTGACCGATGCACAGTGACACCATCTGCAGCAAGATGATGCTGCAGCTCTTTGGAGGTGGTCTGTGGATTGTCCTTGACTGTTCTCACCATTCTTCTTCTCTGCCTTTCTGATATTTTTCTTGGCCTGCCACTTCTGGGCTTAACAAGAACTGTCCCTGTGGTCTTCCATTTCCTTACTATGTTCCTCACAGTGGAAACTGACAGGTTAAATCTCTGAGACAACTTTTTGTATCCTTCCCCTGAACAACTATGTTGAACAATCTTTGTTTTCAGATCATTGGAGAGTTGTTTTGAGTAGCCCATGATGCCACTCTTCAGAGGAGATTCAAATAGGAGATCAACTTGCAATTGGCCACCTTAAATACCTTTTCTTATGATTGGATACATCTGGCTATGAAGTTCAAAGCTCACTGAGGTTACAAAACCTATTTTGTGCTTCAGTAAGTCAGTAAAAAGTAGTTAGGGGAATTCAAATCAATAAAATGATAAGGGTGCCCATACTTTTGCACCGGTCAAATTTTGGTTTAATGCATATTGCACATTTTCTGTTAGTACAATAAACCTCATTTCAATCCTGAAATATTACCGTGTCCATCAGTTATTAGATATATCAAACTGAAATGGCTGTTGCAAACACCAAAATATTTAGAACAAAAAATGATTAAGATTAATAGGGGTGCCCAAACTTTTTCATAGGACTGTAGTAAGATACATAGAGGGCTCGATATTCTACTAAGTACTGTTCTGTTATTAGTATGGCAGGAATGTCACACACAATTCCAGTTAGGCTATGCTTACATCTGTGTCAAAGGATAGCAGAAGCCATGACTCAGTATAAGATCTACATAATGAGCCCCAATAGTGCCCAATGGACCCCAGTGCCATTGAGATCCATATTACATCTTAAGATTTCTCCCGTGCATCCCCCATACTCTGGAACTCCTTACTAGAGATGAGCGAGTAGTGTTCGATCGAGTAGGTGTTCAATCAAATACTATGGTATTCAAAATACTTGTACTCAATCGAACACTACTAGCTGTTCGAAGTTTAAGGTTCGATGCAGAACCAGCGTTGATTGGCAGAATGCTATACATTCTGCCAATCAACGCTGGTTCTTCTCTTACCTTTCCGAAGTAGGCAGAGCCGACTGCGCATGCGCGGGCATGCACGCGCATACACGCACATGCGCGGGCATGCACGCGCATGTGCAGTCGGCTCTGTCTAGACCAGATGCCTAGGCAGAGTGAATTCCACCCGGAATAGGACGCGGGGAGAAGACTTCAAGCAGAATCCAGCCCGACCGTCACTCATGGACTTGGTAAGTATGATTTTATCGAATTTTGCCTACCCCTGAAACGAGCATTTCCCCCATAGACTATGATGGGGTTCGAAATCCGTTCAAACAGTTGAACAGTGTGCGGCTGTTCGAATCAGATTTCGAACCTTGGACATTTTAGTGTTCGCTCATCTCTACTCATTACCAAGACACATAAGACTGATCCCCACAATCACAGGCTTCAAGAAGGCCCTGAAGACTCCCCTATTCAGGAAGGCCTACAACCTCCAATAACACTATCACCTCACTGACATCTGTACTGTCTCCCCCTCTCCTTCTGTCTCTACCCCCTTCCCCCATAGATTGTAAGCCCTCGCGGGCAGGGCCCTCTACCCCACTGTGCCAGCCGATCACTGTTAGTATTATATCTACCTGTATATTTTGTGTATTGTATGTAACCCCAAAATGTAAAGCACCATGGAATTAATGGTGCTATATAAATAATAATAAATAATAATAATAATAATAATTACACTAGGTTCACACCGTTCTTTGAAAAATGGAAACCCAATGGATGCCATAGGCTATAATGGGATTGCCGTGTTTCCACCCCAAATCAGTAGAGGGAAAAGTCCTGTCATATATCTTAAGTGGAATGGGGTACGGAGTCCCCGAATGGTCACACAACGCTAGTGTGACCGTAGCCTAGTGAAACATCTGGTACTACATAGTGGCTTCCTGGTAAATGGAAAGCATAACACAAATGTGAACATTACCTAAATGGAATTGTCTACCTCTAACGCAAATGTGACCAAACCCTTCAGACACATTGCAGTTCGGTTTTCTACGAAAATAATTTTTTAAAGTTATTTAAATACATGTGCCCAAAATGGGGTCAACAAAGATACAACTCATCTTGCCAAAACAAAAGCCCCCATGTGGCTATGTCAAAAGAAAAAAAGTGATGGCCCTTGGATTGTGAAAATGAGGAAATAAAATAAAACGTAAAAATGTGATTGGTTCTAAAAGCCCAAAATAGCTGAAATTGCACATGCAACAATTGTGGTGGTCATGGAAGGGTTCTCCAACACGTTTCACAGTATGTACAGACCATAGCACATGCTCTTAGGCCTGGTTCACATCTGCGTTTGGTATTCCGTACAGGGCCTCCGCTTGGGGACCCCCCTGAACAAATGCATTGACCCCGAATGCATTGACAAGTGGTGAGCACTGAAAGCACACTAGGTCCCCCTACATTGTTCTGGGATTTTTGTTCACCGTTCTTGTGATCATTTTAACCCCACGGGGTGAGATTTTGCGTGGAGCCCCAGATCGAGGGAGATTATCAGTGGTCTTGTTTGTCTTCCATTTTCTAATTATTGCTCCCATAGTTGATTTCTTCAATCCAAGCTGGTTGCCTATTGCAGATTCAGTCTTCCCAGCCTGGTGCAGGGCTACAATTTTGTTTCTGGTGTCCTTTGACAGCTCTTTGGTCTTCACCATAGTGGAGTTTGGAGTCTGACTGTTTGAGGGTGTGCACAGGTGTCTTTTTATACTGATAACAAGTTTAAACAGGTGCCATTACTACAGGTAATGAGTGGAGGAAAGAGGAGACTCTTAAAGAAGAAGTTACAGGTCTGTGAGAGCCAGAAATCTTGATTGCTTGTAGGTGACCAAATACTTATTTTCCACCATAATTTGCAAATAAATTCTTACAAAATCAGACAATGTGATTTTCTGGATTTGTTTTCTCATTTTGTCTCTCATAGTTGAGGTCTACCTATGATGTAAATTACAGACGCCTCTCATCTTTTTAAGTGGTGGAACTTGCACTATTGGTGACTGACTAAATACTTTTTTGCCCCACTGTAGTTATAGAATGTAGATCAATAAGGCATGCAATGTTTCGGTTTAATTTCAATCTTCTTCAGCCTTGATCTGATTTTAGGAGAAGTTGTTTGTAGAAGGTGCCTGAAATATGGTGTTGTGATGGAAAACAATTTTGTGAAACCAAAGCATATCTTGAAAAAAAGGAAACATAAAAAGCGCATTTCACTGCTGACTTAAAAGATTAAGGCTAAGTTCACACTGTGATTTTTGGTCTGGAACCTGAGGCAGAGGCCGCCTCAGGTAATGGATCAAAAGCCAGGTAGTCGCGACTGAAAGCTGGTGCACTGCACTGGCATCCAGCCGCGCACTCCGCTCCAGATTAGGCCCAATGAATGGGCCTAGTCCGGAGGAGGGAGTGTCTTCAGGCCGAATCGCGAGGTGACTTGGCCTGAAGAATGAGCACCTCGCTTCTCAACTCCTGAGCGGCTCCCTTTGATTTCAATGGGAACCAACTTTTTGGTTAGGATTTTTAGGTGGATACGGCCTCAAAATCCTGACCAAAAAACTTAGTGTGATCTTACCCTAAGAGAGTGTACTGTGGTCCGTACATACAGTAATATCCTAAAATAGGCCAGACCTTACACAAATTTTAAAAATCGTGAAATATTGCACATTTAACAGCCAATAGAGTAGACATGACATTGACCTTTTCTTGTAGCTTGTCAAGCCTCTTCTGACATTTGGTCCCAAATTAATTTTTCTAGAAAAATTTAAAATATTCGTGAAATTAATCTCTCGAGATTTGCCCATCACTGGTTACTGTTATGAAACCAGTAGTAAAATCTTATAATTAATCTTATAAATCGATATATCTGAATTTTTTCCAAACTCATAGTAGAATTGTTTGGATGTGATGGACTTATTTCATATTATCAACTATGTAACTATCATCTTAGATTCACAAGTCCATAAAATGCAGTCCATGTTTGAGCTGAATTTACCGGATGAACCGTGTGTCACGAGAGGGACTCTGAGCATTATAGTTCTCTATGATTCTATGGGTAAATTCGCCTGCAAAAATGCCTTCCATTTATTTCAATGGGAGTCACTTTCAGTTTTTTTTGGCTAGCGATTTTTTTCAGCTAGCGGAAAAAAAATGCAACATGCCCTATCTTTACGCGGATTCCACGGCTGAGTCAGCTGCAGCGTCCTCAACTCGAGACTCCATCCTGGTTAGGCCCATTCATCCAGGCCTAGTCAGGAGCAGGATGCCACTGCACTGCATCGGCAACCCTTAGTGGCTAGCCGTGCAAAAAAGCCACATGATGGAAAAGATTCTGCCGTGTGAACTAACCCTAAGGCTGGGTTCACACGGGGTATTTTCGAACGGAATTTGACACGAAGGCTGCCTCAGATTCCGGTCCAAAATATGAGTAGCCACGACTGGATGCCGGTTGTGGCACTCCACTTTGGATTAGGCCCAAATGAATGGGCCTAGTCGGGAGGGAGGTGTTTTCAGGCATCTGCCTGAAAGAATGCGCCTCTTTTTTCCCAGGAGCCGTAACAAACCGCTCCCAGAAAAAAGAACTGACCGGCTCCCATTGATTTAATTGATTCCAACTCAAAATCCTGACCAAAATACCCCATGTGAACTCAGCCTTACACGGACCCCATAGACTATAACGGGGTCCATGTGCTGGCCACGCGCTGCCCGCACGAATCATACAGGCAGGAAAGTAGATTGTGAACTACTTTCCTGTCCGCATGATCCCTGCGGAGATCTGGGGGCAAGCACACGGACCCCATTATAGTCTATGTGGTCCATGTGCTTTCACTGGCACACTGCTTGCAGGTATGTTCAGAATACCAATGCAGATGTGAACGAGGCCTAAGTATACCTGCCTCATAGACACATACTATTCCCATTTACAATTGGTAAATCTGGCTGACAAACAGACCAAAATTCCTAGATCAAATCAATTTGCAACAAGTGAGATTTGTTATGACTTTCCAAAAGAATCTGAGTCCAAGCACGAAGATTCAACTACAAAATAAAAAAAAATATCTCCGAATTTGTTGCTTGTTCTTCGCAAATACCTTTCATTTCCATCTCTTCCATAGCTTCATCTAATATCCTACAACTCTATTGAAAGTCCTCTCCAACCCCTGAAATAAAACATTCTGCAAATCCCAAAGCACCAGCGTAAAAATGTATAAATTGCACAGAAACGGCAGAACAATCTCAATCAACATCCAATCCAAAGGCTTGAAAGAACAAACAACATTTTGATTGCCTTCACACTCAATGAAACAGTATAATTTGGCAGCCACAATGGATATTCTGCAATGTATTTATCTCGATTTAGCCTGCGATAATACCATAAAAGATCAAAGAGTTCATATTGGTTAGTGATGTGATAATGAGATAATCAGGGTTTAATGAAAATCAACAGTTATTAGCTAATCCGTTTAGCTTATTGCCTTTTGCCCTGTTATTGTAGGAGAGGAATAATTAAACCGCACTTAAGGTATGGAAAAATGCTAGTTAGGAATCGACGGAAACACAAAAATCTCCAAATGGCCTCCATTAAACGCTCTTTTTTTTTTTTTTTTTGCGTGTTGCTATAACAACCCACCTTTAAAAAAAAATAAAAAAAAAATCGCCAGTGTGCAGTGCCGGAACGTTTTTTTTTTTTTTTAAGGTGGTATTGTATAATCCCCTTTAAGCAGATCTATAAATGCTACAGATGAACAGAACTCGAAACATTCCTCCATGAATATTCATAATGCGAGTTGTTTTTTGTAGCCTGCCTAGTCAGCAGTCACAAAACACATGGTGTATGTTGGCAGCATCTTGCCTAGGTAGAGGGCTATGGACTGAGGCAATGGCAGGAACCAGGACCTGTGAGGCTGACTGACATTTCCATCTGTAGATAAGGCTGGTAATTAACAGGAAGGAGTGTGCCTGCAGCACTGCACCATCTGCTAGGGAAACGGCTCAATAAGAAAGAAGTTGGATAGTATCTCTGTGGTGGCTCGGTCTGGTTCCGACATGAGGCTGGGCATCTGTTAGCTGAGGAGATAGGCTATTAGGAAATTCAGATGGGAGCGAACAACATGGAAAGCGCACTCTGACCTAGACCATAAAAGCAGCTCTTCAGAAATGGTATCTTTTTATCTTACTTACACCAGCCTTGTGAAAATGATCTGCTAAGGGACCATTACGCCTTTGTTTGAGGTAGTACAATGGTTTTCAGAAATGCTGCGCTATTTTACCCGGAACATTCTTGAAATGTGGATACAGCTGTCATCTCCCGACAAAGTATAATTTTAGACTTGGCTATGTGATTCGAAATCTTTCCGTAGCCTCTTTTTTTTTTTTTTCGCTGCTATCGAATTACGCTAAGGACTAAGAATGGGATTCTCATTAAAAGTGAAGGAAATTAAACCACTGAATGCCATGGAAATAGAGAGAAGCTTCTGACAAACTAAATATGACGGAGCGAGGACGCGACAATTACAAGCCGATCATTACCAGAAATAGCCCTTCCCGGAGGCCCAATCGATGGCTGGAGTCGGGGGCTGGATGGCACATACGTTATTAAATGCTTTACTTCGTTGCTCGCGAATTCTGTCTTTATAACTGTAGATTGTGAGCCCCATATAGGGCGCACAATCTACATTTTTCCCTATCAGTATATCTTTGGAGTCTGGGAGGAAATCCACGCAAACACGGGGAGAATTTACAAACTCCTTGCAGAAGTTGTCCTTGGCAGGATTCGAACCCAGGACTCCAGGGCTAACCATGCCACCGTGTTGTCCCTGGTATCGTATCTGTCTTTATATGATACTGTACACTGCAGGGAAGGACCTATAGATTGCTCCTTCTATTGGATTTGTCAACAGAGTGTCAAATATTTACAAAGGGAAAGCGGTTTACAGGGAACCTGGGAAATAACGTTGCCAAGCTGCAGGGAGGTTATTATAGAGCAGGAGGAGATGAACAGATTGATATATTGGTCGATATATAGGGAAAGATTCAGTACAACGGTTTATTCTGGGCTTGGGAGTCCACTGGGCGGTCCTACTCAGTGACTGAGCGGAGACTTACATAAATTTATAAGACTTTTCATATATATATATATATATATATATATATATATATATATATATATATATATATATATATATATATGTTCAGCTTCTTCTGTTCTGTATGATACAGCCTGCAGATCAGACACCATGTTAGGACATGACAGGCTCCCTTTAAGGGGTGAGTCTAAAATGATAACATAAAAAGTTTTACAAACGATTCCATGGTAACAGACTACAAACAAGCTTTTTCGGAGTCTGAGACTGTAGTCATGTTGTCATTTCTCGACCTACTCCAACTGGATAATCTGCCATGGGTATGTAAATAAAATCTAGAAAAAATCCCACCCCATGTATGGGACCTTGATGGGACTTGTCAGCACTGTAAGCGACCGTCTGCTTCACCCCAAGTGTGAGAAGGAGCGCTATCGCAGGTCCTTCCTTCCAATCGCGATCAGGCTGTATAATCTACATCAGACCAAGCGAAGATCACTCTGCACAGAGAACTAATGATTATGACTATGAAGTCTTCCTTCTTTCTCTTCCGTTCCTTAGTTGCTATGGACTCCTAGTATATCTTCTCTTCTCAGGATATGTGTGTCTACGTCTGTAATATATTACTGTGTATTATCCTGTATCTGTATTACTATGCTGCTGTAACATACTGAAATTTCCCCACTGTGGGACTATTAAAGGATTATCTTATCTTATCTTATAGGAGACAGCGGAAAGGTAGTGGCATTGGAAGGTCAGAATGCGCAGAGTTTGTAGTCTGTTACCATGGGAACACATAAGTCTGCATCAATGCTGTAGTTGCAAAACAATAGTGGGCTTTAAGACTATTTGCTAAGATGATTCAATTCTCATTTTATTTTGCACTGGAGTAATAAAAGCAAATTGGTTTCAAAGGTGAAAATTGACTCTGCTGCATGGTCACATCTGTAATGGTTAGGTATTCAGCATCCCATAGGGAGTGCTCCAAATATGTCATTTATGTTGTACTGTATATCTCATAGTAGTAGATCCTGCAAAGATCTTTCTGGAAAGGAGGTGGAGATCAGAAATCTTCTCCTAGTTTCTGGAAAGTAAGGAAGCAGAGAGACTAAGTTGCAACCAAGACACTCCAGACTGATCCAGGGATAGCCAGGAAGAGGAAAATAAAGGCGTGTATGTCAGCCTGAGATCTACGGATAAGTGAGTAATGACCCGGCATCACAGGACAGACTGGGCGACCTGCTCATGGTTACCTGCATACTTTGAAACAGTTATTTTGTTCTTCCTCAAGTAAAGTTGCAAGTTACCCCGTCCTCTGAATACCCTGTTCTTACTACTGCTCAGGCATCATGGACACTCCAACTCTCATCAGCCTCAGGAAGACTGACTATGACTAGGACATGCAAAGGGAAAAGACTACCACCATCACCAGGTCCACTGCAGGCCCCCTCAACACTACACCAGACCAGGAGGAGAGCTGGAGGAATTGGTCAAGTGTCACTACTCTCAGCTTTCAAGATTTCTTCAGTAGTTAGCAACAAGCATATAATGGTACACAGTGGCTTCTGCATGCAGTATTACGCCACATTGTGGATACCCATGGATAATTATTATACTCTGGGGTCTTCTTAGCCCCCCCAAGTATAATATTCGGAGACCCAGGTGAGGGTACAAACATAAAAAAACACTGCTAATTACCGTATTTTTTGGACTATAAGACGCACCTAGGTTTTAGAGGAGGAAAATAGGGAAAAAAAATTTTGAAGCAAAAACTGGTAAAATATTTAATATATGGGAGTTGTAGTTTTGCAACAGCTGCAAGGCCACATTGACAGGTGACCCTGCAGCTGTACAGGGATGCATAGAGTGTTTTTTTTTGCGGGGCCAGAAGTACTTTTTAGTTATACCATTTTGGGGAATATCTATTTCTTAGATCACCTTGTATTGAAAAAAAACGTTGGTTTATGATATATGATTTTCTACTTTTATATATATATTCTAGGGACAGGAGGTGATTTAGAACTTTTATTTATTTCATATTTTTATTATATATTTTTAAAGCTTTTTTTTTTTTTTACTATTTTATTCCCCCCGGGGGCTTGAACCTGCGGTCACTTGATTGCAAGTCCCATAGACGGCAATACAACTGTATTGCCGTCTATGGGACATTCTGTCTATTAGTATTACGGCTGGTCATAGAGACCATCCGCAATACTAATACAGCAGTGACGGGCCTGGGAGCCTCATTAGGCTCCCGGCTGTCACCCGAACAGGTCGGCTCCTGCGATATCGTCGCGCAGGAGCCGGCCTGCAACTTTACAGGTACGGGGCCGGTGGGGACCGGCCCAGGGAGAAAAGGGGCCGCTGATACTGACCCGGCATCCGCTGTACTAGAGAGGCGGATGCCGGGGAGGGATAAACGCCGGGGCCTGAGACATCGCTGCCCTGCCCTGCATGAAGCCAGCGGCAGGGGTACAGAGGAGCGGAATAGCAGTATCACTCCTCCCGCTGCTGGCTTCATGCAGGGCAGAGGAGCGCAGCGATGTCGCAGGCCCCGGCACCTGTAATGGTGTCTATCACTTGCCGGCTTCCGCCTCTCTATTACAGCGGATGCCAGGCGCCACATTCGGACTATAAGACGCACCCTTCTTTTCCCCCCAAATTTGGGGGGAAAAAAGTGCGTCTTATAGTCCGAAAAATACGGCTCCGGTGCAGTCCCTGCTGATATCGACGATCTTCAATGACGTAAGGGACGTCACTTGAGCCGAGCCTGTGTCGCAACGCATAAGGATGCAGGCCCCGGCCATGTGACATCAGGGGTAGGCCTAAAGCCTGCCTGGAGCCAGGAGAAGTAAGTAAATAGGGCTCGTTACCAGCTGGAGTTACTCCAGCCGGTAATGGCCTATCAAAATTTTTTTTTTTTAAATGCAGCGATAGAGGCCACTAATGTCCAGGGCCCTGTGGCAGCCACTACTGCTGCTACCCTGGTAGTTAAGCCCCTGATGATACATGAGCACTCAAAATGGAGAGGTTTTTCTGAGCTGTTTCTCTGAAAGTCACTGGCACGTCTTCAGGAACTACCGTACAGTTTACAACAAGCACTAGGATGATGCTGGACTGAGCTGAAAACCAGGAGGCAGTGTCACACCTCCCATGAGGCGACCTGAAGCGACCGCTTCAGTCGGCGCTATGCCGGGGCCCCAGGGGAGGGCGGCATTTTTGCTGACCTACGCCAGTCCAGGACAAGCTGTTCTGGACTGGCTTAGAGTCAACGAGCGGTGGATTGGGGCGGCCCTGTGGACGCAGCGCTGCTCCAGCGGGCGCCCCTCACGCTCAGGCAGAGAGCAGGTCCTCTCCCTGCCAACGATGCTCACTCCGCTCCACCCCGCCCCCTCCGCTCGGCCCCACCCCCTCTGCTCAGCCCTGCCCTGCCCCCTCCACTCCGCCCCGCCCCCTCCTCCGGGTTTTTGACGTCTGCCTCAGGTGGCAGAAACCCAAAGTTCACCCCTGCCAGGAGGTGAAGAGGAAAGGAGACATGAGGGTAGATGAAACTCTGAGATGGGTTTAACTTGTCACAGGGAGCAGAGACAACTTTCGCTGGGTTCGCACCAGCATTTGGTCTCCGTTCTGAGATATCCGTCTTCTGTAGGCAGAAGACGGAAACCTGTCCAGCCGTGAGCGCCGGTGAGCAATTTATGCTCTCTGAGCAAAACCTTTTTATTTAAACCGGACACAAAGTCCTGCATGTTCAACTCTGCGTCTGGTTAAAAAAAAAACGGTTTTGCAGCGGAGAGCATAAAGCGCTCACTGGCGCTCACGGCCGGACACTTTTCAAACCCATTCAAATAAATGAGTTTGAAACATACCTGCAGGTTTCCGTCTCCTGTCTAGTTTCGTGCAGGAAACGGAATCCTGCAGAACGGAGGCCGGGGCGCAGATGTGAACCCGGCCTTAGTCATACAGTCATCACACTAAATTACATCCTGTGAGATAGGTAGGGTAGGAGACAGTAGTCAAAGAATGAGCGAAATGTCATATATCATAGCATGATTATTACATGACTAGATGAAGCTGCTCCTTGGCCTCCATGACTAGTTAAGGTACATTTGCATATGCCGATCTAAGGTTCGGAATGGAAAGATTAGTAAAGGGCACCATAGGAAAGGTTATTACTTGATGCTGCACTTGTTTAGGGTGGAAAAGCCGCCTGACTGCTTCCCTTTAATATAGAGACTAATTCAGATCTCAGCCTCCCAACATATAGCAGTATGTTAAACATCCTTTGGATCAAGAACCACATTAGTGCTCAAGCCCTTTGCATATGGTCCCCCGGCTACTGACAACTCTGAACAGTAGTATGCTGTAATGACAACTGCTGTGTCATTGTGTCATCATTGATAGTTACCACTCAGGCCAAATCTATATACGTGGCCAATAATGGGGAGTCTTACACTTATCACGCAGAACCTATGTCATATATTTAGTAGGCTTAATTCCTTTTCAAGAAAAAGATATTAGTTTTCTTGGCATGATAGCTTTAGTTTGCCGCTATCTTCTCCATGAGGCGCTTGTTACAACTCTACATTATACCATTTCTCTGTTATTCCTCTTTGGAATATATAAATAAATTGACAATTGGGCGTTGCTATTCCACCTTGTCAAGGGGGTGTGTCCTCAAACAGTCTTTATTGTCAGCACTGATTGGATAGCGTCCAACGTTGGAGGGATACGCCCACAACTGTTTGTAAGCCCCCCCCCCCCCCCACGTCTTAACACTCAGTTATCAATTTTTTTTTTATAATATTCTAGGACAAATAAAAGAGGAACGGCACAAAAGTTATATTATGAATAAGTATGGCTGAACCTCTAAAGATTTTGTTTAAGGGTCAGATTATTAAACTTTTGCGTCAAGTTTAGATAGAACCAGAAGTGAAATTATTATACTCTTCAGACCTCAGGATATAATAGATGTAGATGTAGATGTGGGTTCCTGGTGATGTCATGTACTAGGGGTCACTGCTGAGACCTGTGATTGGATCTTAGCCGTCTCATGAGGACCTAAAGAAAACTGCAAGGAAGGCCAGAATAAGCGAGCGAAGGTAAATGTAAGGCTGAATTCAGACAAGGTTTTTGGTCAGGATTTTGACGCCGAATCTGCATCAAAAACCTGACCAAAAAAAGTCTCCCATTGAAATCAATGGGTGCCGGTCATTTCTTGTTTCCGTGACCAATCGACATGCCCTTTCTTCAGGCAGATTCTGCGGTCGGTTCAGCCTCGGACGCCCAGCTGAAGACACTCCCTCCCAACTAGGCCCATTCATTTGGGCCTAATCTGGAGCGGAGTGCAGCACCAGTTTCGGCTACCGTTTTTTTGGTCTGGAATCTGTGTCAAATTCCTGACCAAAATACCCCGTCTGAACTCAGACTAAATGTTTCTTATTTTTACCTCTACCTATTATATTTTGGGGTCAGAGTATAATAAATTCGCTTTGAGTTCCAGGGTGACAAACCCATAAACATACCTCCCAACCGTCCCGATTTCCGCGGGACAGTCACGATTTGGGTGACATGTCCCGCGGTCCCGGTTGGAGGGAGGTATGTCCCGATTTCAACTCAGATCTGCGTCCAGAGGACGCAGATCTGAGTTGAACACATATGCGGCTGAAGCAAGGAGCTGACACAGGTCAGCTCCTCGCTTCGCCGCTGCCCGCCTCTCTCCCTGACACATGCGGCTGAAGGAAGGATCTGACACAGGTCAGCTCCTCGCTTCGCCGCTGCCCACCTCTCTCCCTGACATATGCGGCTGAAGCTGCTCGCGTGCTTGCTTCGCCGCTGCGTCTCTCTCTCGCTGACACATGCGGCTGAAGCGAGGAGCTGACCTGTGTCAGCTCCTCGCTTTGCTGCTGCCGCCGGCTCCTGGCTTGTGCTGGCGACAGCGGCGAAGCGAAGAGCTGACACAGGTCAGCTCCTCGCTTCAGCCGCATGTGTCAGCGAGAGAGAGGCGCAGCGGCGAAGCGAGCACGCGAGCAGCTTCAGCCGCATATGTCAGGGAGAGAGGCGGGCAGCGGCGAAGCGAGGAGCTGACCTGTGTCAGCTCCTTCCTTCAGCCGCATGTGTCAGGGAGAGAGGCGGGCAGCGGCGAAGCGAGGAGCTGACCTGTGTCAGCTCCTTCCTTCAGCCGCATGTGTCAGTGAGAGAGGCGGGCAGAGAGCGGCGAGGGAGTGGAGGAGAAGGTAAGTTTAATGTGGAGGTGGAACGTGAATCTGGGGGCAGATGAAGGAGAGGACGGCATGACACTGGGGGCAGAGATGGAGAGGACATGAATCTGGGGGCAGAGATGGAAGAGGGACATGAAACTGGGGGCAGATGAAGGGTGTATATGAAACTGGGGGAGAGATAGAGGGGGGACATATAATTTACGGGTGACTGTAGGAGGATTATGCTGTGTGCGGGCACATGAAAAATAATGAGTGGGCGGAGTCAACACAAAAGTGGGCGGGGCTAAATTTGCCGCGGCGCGCCGCACATTTTGTCCCTCTTTCGGTTCTTCAAAAGTTGGGAGGTATGCATAAAGTTGGAATATTCAGTTTGAATCAGATTTGTTACAAACCAATTCGCCCATCTTAAACTATGGGGAATGTATATAGCTATGAAAACAGACATGTCAGGACCTAATGTGTATCTCAAATAAATCTAATACCATTTGTCCCTATTCATGTCACGAATAGGGATGGAACCAAAAAAGGGAATGCTGAGAATAAACAGGTCACTAAGAGGATCTCGAAATCTGGTCTTTTCTGACACAGGATCCAGCCCTAAAAGCAACTGTAGAGTGATGTTATTCTGTGCACATGGTGTGTGTTCCTGCAGACAGGAGACGGCCCGGCCATTACTGGCTCAGCTGCTGCGTATGAATGATTTAATCCCCCCACTGCGCTTGAGAGAGCAAGAATGCCAAGCTGTCAGTCACTGACCACATTGTACATAGACAAGCCTTCCCTACCATGCTGCTGAGAGGTAAAAGGTGCATGATGGTAAATGTATAGGAAAGGTGTATTCATTGTGCATGTACTATTGCACTCATTACATAGAGATCCTTGGATATCATAAAAATGAACCAAATATTCAGAAAACAAAATATAATGGATGGTGACTGGGGCTCATATCCCACCCCAATAATTCTAACCAATATCTATTTGCAATATCTATCTATCTATCTATCTATCTATCTACTATCTATCTATCTCTGTTACTTATTGCCATGTAACACACCACATGGCGATGATATACAACATACCTCTGTCATGCATATCACTTTTGTAGATTTAGAGAAAAACACCTTGGAAGCTGTTTTCAGTTGGGTTTTCAGTTCCCTTGAGCTCTTGTCACTCAGACCCCTACCATCTCCTGCCTGCACCATCCCATGTAGTAAGAGTTGATCCTCCCACTTCTATGACATAAGCCAGCCCACTTGTACAGCAACAGCAGTGCTCCCAGGGCTGAAGGCCCCTCCCCCAGTGCACCCATGCTTCATATGCATAAGGCTTCACAGTTGTTTTTCTCTAAATCTACAAATGTGACCTATATAACAAAGGTATGTTGTCTATCACTGTAATGTGCTCTGTAATGCAGGGGTAGCAGCTGAATATGCTCCATTGTTATATTGTCCCTCAGCAGTAATAATTGTCTTTCCTTATCCTGCATTCACCTTCTTCAATAAGTCACATGATTACAGTGTAACCTGCTTTTTCTAGCAAGGGTTCCTGTGTAAACATGGAGTTTTTCTTTGCCTCCTACAGATACATAGATGTAGTAGATACAGTTGAGAGCTGTCACGTGAGCTAAGAGTTATCAGAGTCTTGCTCTTTGTTTTTCTGCCCTACTACATCTGTCTGAATGCAGCCCTGCTCCTCCTCTACCTCTTAACAATCTGCTCCCTATAGCCTCCTTTCTCACATACTGACCCATGGTGCCCCCTCTTGTATAAAATATAAAAAACAAAAAAAACTTTGCAAGTCTTCAGTAGGTGATACCTTTTTTAATGGCTAACTCATAATGATGACAGAATATGACGTTTCGAAGCTTCCTCTGAGCTTCTTCTTCAGATATAACTCAGAGGAAGCTTCGAAACGTCATATTCTGTCATCATTATGAGTTAGCCATTAAAAAAGGTATCACCTACTGAAGACTTGCAAAGTTTTTTTTGTTTTTTATATTTTATAACCACTGGCTAACACGGTACCAAAACAAACATTTTCCTTTTACCCTCTTGTATAGTCAGGTCATTATACCCCATTACCTTCCCGAGTATTAGCAGCAGCATTTGTACATTTTGCAGGACCTGTGGTGACATCATTCATGGATATCCTCCATTTAAGTAATAGCTCTGCAGTGTTTCACAGAAGCAGGAAATGGACAGGGCCCAGGTACTAGACACAAGCACAGGTATTATACACAAGCACAGGTATTATACACGAGTACAGGTACTAGACACAAGCACAGGTATTATACACAAGCACAGGTATTATACACGAGTACAGGTACTAGACACAAGCACAGGTACTAGACACAAGCACAGGTATTATACACGAGTACAGGTACTAGACACAAGCACAGGTACTAGACACAAGCACAGGTATTATACACGAGTACAGGTACTAGACACAAGCACAGGTACTAGACACAAGCACAGGTATTATACACGAGTACAGGTACTAGACACAAGCACAGGTACTAGACACAAGCACAGGTATTATACACGAGTACAGGTACTAGACACAAGCACAGGTACTAGACACAAGCACAGGTATTATACACGAGTACAGGTACTAGACACAAGCACAGGTACTAGACACAAGCACAGGTATTATACACGAGTACAGGTACTAGACACAAGCACAGGTACTAGACACAAGCACAGGTATTATACACAAGCACAGGTACTAGACACAAGCACAGGTACTAGACACAAGCACAGGTATTATACACAAGCACAGGTATTATACACGAGTACAGGTACTAGACACAAGCACAGGTATTATACACAAGCACAGGTACTAGACACAAGCACAGGTATTAGACACAAGCACAGGTATTATACACAAGCACAGGTATTATACACGAGTACAGGTACTAGACACAAGCACAGGTACTAGACACAAGCACAGGTATTATACACGAGTACAGGTACTAGACACAAGCACAGGTACTAGACACAAGCACAGGTATTATACACGACTACAGGTACTAGACACAAGCACAGGTACTAGACACAAGCACAGGTATTATACACAAGCACAGGTATTATACACAAGCACAAGTACTAGACACAAGCACAGGTATTATACACAAGCACAAGTATTATACACAAGCACAGGTACTAGACACAAGTACAGGTACTAGACACAAGCACAGGTATTATACACGAGTACAGGTACTAGACACAAGCACAGGTATTATACACAAGCACAGGTACTAGACACAAGCACAGGTATTATACACAAGCACAGGTATTATACACGAGTACAGGTACTAGACACAAGCACAGGTATTATACACAAGCACAGGTACTAGACACAAGCACAGGTACTAGACACAAGCACAGGTATTATACACAAGCACAGGTATTATACACGAGTACAGGTACTAGACACAAGCACAGGTACTAGACACAAGCACAGGTATTATACACGAGTACAGGTACTAGACACAAGCACAGGTACTAGACACAAGCACAGGTATTATACACGAGTACAGGTACTAGACACAAGCACAGGTACTAGACACAAGCACAGGTATTATACACAAGCACAGGTACTAGACACAAGCACAGGAATTATACACGAGTACAGGTACTAGACACAAGCACAGGTACTAGACACAAGCACAGGTATTATACACAAGCACAAGTACTAGACACAAGCACAGGTATTATACACAAGCACAGGTATTATACACAAGCACAGGTATTATACACAAGCACAGGTACTAGACACAAGTACAGGTACTAGACACAAGCACAGGTATTATACACGAGTACAGGTACTAGACACAAGCACAGGTATTATACACAAGCACAGGTACTAGACACAAGCACAGGTATTATACACAAGCACAGGTACTAGACACAAGCACAGGTATTATACACAAGCACAGGTACTAGACACAAGCACAGGTATTATACACAAGCACAGGTACTAGACACGAGTGCAGGTACTAGACACAAGCAAAGGTAATAGACACGAGTACAGGTAGTAGACACAAGAACAGGTATTATACACAAGCACAGGTACTAGATACAAGCACAGGTATTATATACAAGCATAGGTACTAGACACAAGCACAGGTACTAGACACAAGTACAGGTATTATACACAAGCACAGGAATTATACACGAGTACAGGTACTAGACACAAGCACAGGTATTATACACAAGCACAGGTATTATACACAAGCACAGGTACTAGACACAAGCACAGGTATTATACACAAGCACAGGTACTAGACACAAGCACAGGAATTATACACGAGTACAGGTACTAGACACAAGCACAGGTATTATACACAAGCACAAGTACTAGACACAAGCACAGGTATTATACACAAGCACAGGTACTAGACACAAGTACAGGTACTAGACACAAGCACAGGTATTATACACGAGTACAGGTACTAGACACAAGCACAGGTATTATACACAAGCACAGGTACTAGACACAAGCACAGGTATTATACACAAGCACAGGTACTAGATACAAGCACAGGTATTATATACAAGCATAGGTACTAGACACAAGCACAGGTACTAGACACAAGCACAGGTATTATACACAAGCACAGGAATTATACACGAGTACAGGTACTAGACACAAGCACAGGTACTAGACACAAGCACAGGTACTAGACACAAGCACAGGTATTAGACACAAGCACAGGTACTAGACACAAGCACAGGAATTATACACGAGTACAGGTACTAGACACAAGCACAGGTATTATACACAAGCACAAGTACTAGACACAAGCACAGGTATTATACACAAGCACAGGTACTAGACACAAGTACAGGTACTAGACACAAGCACAGGTATACACGAGTACAGGTACTAGACACAAGCACAGGTATACACAAGCACAGGTACTAGACACAAGCACAGGTATTATACACAAGCACAGGTACTAGATACAAGCACAGGTATTATATACAAGCATAGGTACTAGACACAAGCACAGGTACTAGACACAAGCACAGGTATTATACACAAGCACAGGAATTATACACGAGTACAGGTACTAGACACAAGCACAGGTATTATACACAAGCACAGGTATTATACACAAGCACAGGTACTAGACACAAGCACAGGTATTATACACAAGCACAGGTACTAGACACAAGCACAGGAATTATACACGAGTACAGGTACTAGACACAAGCACAGGTATTATACACAAGCACAAGTACTAGACACAAGCACAGGTATTATACACAAGCACAGGTACTAGACACAAGTACAGGTACTAGACACAAGCACAGGTATTATACACGAGTACAGGTACTAGACACAAGCACAGGTATTATACACAAGCACAGGTACTAGACACAAGCACAGGTATTATACACAAGCACAGGTACTAGATACAAGCACAGGTATTATATACAAGCATAGGTACTAGACACAAGCACAGGTACTAGACACAAGCACAGGTATTATACACAAGCACAGGAATTATACACGAGTACAGGTACTAGACACAAGCACAGGTATTATACACAAGCACAGGTATTATACACAAGCACAGGTACTATACACAAGCACAGGTACTAGACACAAGCACAGGTACTAGACACAAGCACAGGTATTATACACAAGCACAGGTACTAGACACAAGCACAGGAATTATACACGAGTACAGGTACTAGACACAAGCACAGGTATTATACACAAGCACAAGTACTAGACACAAGCACAGGTATTATACACAAGCACAGGTACTAGACACAAGTACAGGTACTAGACACAAGCACAGGTATACACGAGTACAGGTACTAGACACAAGCACAGGTATACACAAGCACAGGTATTATACACAAGCACAGGTACTAGATACAAGCACAGGTATTATATACAAGCATAGGTACTAGACACAAGCACAGGTACTAGACACAAGCACAGGTATTATACACAAGCACAGGAATTATACACGAGTACAGGTACTAGACACAAGCACAGGTATTATACACAAGCACAGGTATTATACACAAGCACAGGTACTAGACACAAGCACAGGTATTATACACAAGCACAGGTACTAGACACAAGCACAGGTACTATACACAAGCACAGGTACTAGACACGAGTGCAGGTACTAGACACAAGCAAAGGTAATAGACACGAGTACAGGTACAAACACAATTAGCCTAGAAAAAGGACAACTACCACACAAAGAACGCAAAATTCTGAAAATATATAAATTTATTGAAAAATATATGAATAAATAATGAAAAAGTTCAAAGATAAGTGGTGCAACCACACATAAGTGTAATGAAATACATGCACCTAGGCTTTAATGAGGAGTCTATACTATACTGAGTCAATGCAATATAAAAGAAAAAAGAAAAAATAGAAAATCTATGGTTTCTCCATGATTTGAAAAAGGAATATGCAATTGCTGTTTTTAACTTTATACATGGAGAGACCTAAAGAATCTAACAAATTATTGTAGATAACAACATTTTCGTATAATATTGCAGACACAGAAAATCATGGACATTTTAAATAGATGACTTTACCTTGCATGTATATCAAACACTGATACGCGCCCCGACGCGCGTTTCACCACGCAAGTGGCTTCGTCAGGGGGAGAGACTATGTGGCTGAGTATATTTTCAAGTATATATAGTGTCTCGGATAAGTAATAGACACTATATATACTTGTCAAGCACAGGTACTAGACACAAGCACAGGTACTAGACACAAGCAAAGGTAATAGACACAAGTACAGGTACTAGACACAAGCACAGGTATTATACACAAGCACAGGTACTAGACACGAGTACAGGTACTAGACACAAGCACAGGTTTTATACACAAGCACAGGTAATAGACACAAGCACAGGTACTAGACACGAGTACAGGTACTAGACACAAGCAAAGGTAATAGACACGAGTACAGGTACTAGACACAAGCACACGTATTATACACAAGCACAGGTACTAGACACGAGTACAGGTACTAGACACAAGCAAAGGAAATAGACATGAGTACAGGAAGTAGACACAAGCACAGGTACTTCATATGAGTACAGGTACTAGAAATATGTACAGGTACTAGACATGTATACAGGTACAACACACACATACAGGGTTTAGACACAAGTACTGGTACTAGACACGAGTACAGGTACTAGACACAAGTACAGGTACTAGACATGAGTAAAGGCAGTAGACACGAATACAGGTACTATGTCTGGTACAGCCATTAACAGTTTCATTCCCTGATAGTGTGCCAGGAGCTAATCTGGTATGCCCCAGTACACCTATATATCCCTGGAACTCTAGATGAAATCAGGTGTGAGGAAATCTAGATACAAATCCCTAGTGGTTCCACCTAGGCTGTGAGTAAGGCCAGAGGGAGGTCCTGGAGGTGAAAGCTCTGTGAGCAGTCTCTGTTACTGACAAATTAACCCCCGTATATGATAATGACAACAGGAGCTATATTGAAACGGAGGATATTCAATACAGTACAGTCTCACGTTCTCACAAGCCGTATTCCACTCAACTACACCTCACACAATGCCCTACTGATCTCAAGTATGCTCCAATTGCCTATGTTAACATTGTTGCCACTTAGGGTATAGTTACATTAGCCCTATTAGTCTCTATTCATGGGCTACATATCCTAACTGGATAAATACAATATATGGTCCCTGATGTATCCACCACCTATTGTATAAGTTTTCCCTCACACTTCCCTCAACGCGTTTCGCTAGGGGTCTAGCCTAGCTCATCAGGAGGATGATAATGCAGGAGATGTTAAAACTGCATTTCCCGCGCCCTTGATGGTAGGACGCGGTATCAATATGTTGATCTAGAGTTCCAGGGATATATAGGTGTACTGGGGCATACCAGATTAGCTCCTGGCACACTATCAGGGAATGAAACTGTTAATGGCTGTACCAGACAGGGATTGACTTAATAATTATTGGTTACCCTTTATGAGGGTCATAGTACAGTTTTTTAAAAAAAAAAAAAAAAAAACATTTAAAAAACATTTAATAAATTGAGGCCATTTTTAAGAAAGATTATTAAAAGTTATATTTTATTTACTCCTACAGTGATTTGGAGCATATACTGTGCGTGAAGGTTGCCTTACATTGCATATAAGAAAATGTACTGTGAAAATTCTGAACAATTCTGCGACATAATATTAACAGTGTTTTAGATGGAGTGTCACCAGAACCTGGTCACGCAGATAGATAGGTTAGTGTCACCTTATGAATTGATGCAGAAATATCACCATCTTTGTCCATATGAAAATTAGCTCTTTGAAGGGATTATTGATTTCCTCTTTGGAGCAATGACAATGACGTAGTTGCTCCAAAGAGCTTATTTACATATTGACAAAAAGGTAATATCTATGTAACATAGGCAGGGATTCACAAGGAGAAAACATAACCTATCTATCTGCGGTCAGGATTCATATACTGTTGTAAAAACCCTCTATACATATAATATGCTACAAATTGTTGGCGATTTTTGCTGCAGAATCCACTCTGAAAATCAGCAATAATTCTGCAGCGTCCCTTAAAATTCATATGCAATGTCATTCAGTAGATGGCTTATAATTGCCAGCCTATACGTCCCAGCTCAAACAAGCGTCCCCCGTATTCATTACATTCTATATCCTCCCTTATCTAAATTGCATTTGGATTATTTCCTCTAAGCAATCCCGCGCGCGAGGACGTTGTACAGATAATGCGAGATATTTTTCTGACAACGCACAGTAAAATTTGGGCAGACGAAAAAGAAAGCAAACCCAGAATGGCAATACGGCAAGCCCGTCGGAAAGGGTTAAATTTCCATTTGTCAAAAGACGCAACGCTAATTATTCATTGGCCTTTGAAAACCCTTTGTTTTGAAATCTTTGCTCTAGAAAACACAGACGGATATTAATTTTTAGCCATGTGTCTCATAAATGAAGGCCATTCTGCTATACTTAATGACAAGGCTGAGGCAGCAAGATGTCATTTGCTTTTTTCTCAGTTTTCAAATTGCTTTCTAAATGAACTACAGCTGTGAGGGCCAGGTGCTGTGATCCCCTTAGAAAGAGCAGGAAATGATGAAATCCAAAAATTCAAAGTGTGATGGATGTCAGCTACCGATTCTGTATGTGAGGTCACCCTTGTGCACCTGGTGCTATCTGCAGAGCACAATTACTGTACATCGCTGCTGCAAATAAATAGATGCACATGTCTAATGCGAGCGCAACAATAAAAAAGGAAGGCTCCGTAATTATTCTTTTGTTGCCTTCGCATTCACTGGGTTTATTCGCTTTCCTATCAGTGAATTTTTTCCTTATTCCGTTTCACTTTATGCAATATTTTATTTTTAATTTATAGATGTGTATCGAGAAAGATATAGAGAAATGAGATACTGCAATAAATACATAAGATGATCAATAAGTTACATATATAAATTATATGGGCTGTGAGCTACGTATATAGATTAGAGGTTCTGTGGTATACATATTTGATCAAACAGTAAGAAACCCACCTGCCACGACAGGTTGCACCTGTTCACAATGGGATGTGAGGTCTGAGTTTTCTTTTGTGTAGTTAGATATATGAATACAGAGATAGATAGATAGATAGATAGATAGATAGATAGATAGATAGATAGATATGTAGATGATTGATAGATAGGAGATAGATAGATAGATAGATAGATAGATAGATAGATAGATAGATATGTAGATGATTGATAGATAGATATGTAGATGATAGATAGATAGATAGATAGATAGATAGATAGATAGATATGTAGATGATAGATAGATAGATATGTAGATAGATAAATAGATAGATAGATGATAGATAAGTATATAAATAGATATTAGACAGATAGATAGATAGATAGATAGATAGATAGATAGATAGATATGAGAGAGAGATAGATAGATAGATAGATAGATAGATAGATAGATAGATAGATATGCGATAGAGAGATAGATAGATAAGTAGATAGATAGATAGATAGATAGATATGTAGATAGATAGATAGATAGATAGATAGATAGATAGATAGATATGAGACTAAATAATATAATAAATACTAATATACTAAATACATAATACATATGAAGGCAGATAGCTAGATCGATAAATAAATTGATAATGAGGTAGATACAATGTAGATAGATAGATATGATAGTTAGATAGATTTTAGGGGGATACATCGGTAGGTAGATGGATATGAAGATGTATAGAAAGAGAAAGAAAGAAAGAAAGAAAGAAAGAAAGAAAGAAAGAAAGTAAGTAAGTTATGGTTAAATATATATTATTAAGTATTAGAGTGAGAGAAAAATATTGCAAATCTAAATCCCATAATTATTTAGTGTGACCTTTGCCCTTTGGAGGAGGAGCCTGGAAGTGATGATCTGGCACCCACAGAGTCCTGATCTCATCATCATCCAGTCTGTCTGGGATTACATGTAGAGACAGAAGGATTGGACCAAGCCTACATCCACATTAGATCTGTGCTCCAAGATGGCAGAAACAACCACTCTGTCGAGTTCCTTCAAAAACTGTCTGAAAATACTGAGAAGAAGCGATGGAAGGCAAAGGGCAAAGGTCACCCCAAATATTGATGGGGATTACATTTCTTTTTTTGTTCTCTTCACTTAATTTTGGAGATTGACATAAGAAAACTATCAAGACTTCTATTTTAGAAAACATTCTTGCAATGTTGTATTTTTTCCACCTCTACCTAAATCTTCCATACAGCACTGTATATATCTAGCTATATAGATATAGGATACAGCCGTCTTCAGCTCCAATCTCTTAACTCACTGCGCTGAGCCATTGAAATCAATGTTGGAAGAAGAGTTAAAGTCATTAACAACTCTTTAATTACTGCGTCAAAAGTCAGCTATACTAAACTTGGCCACATCTTTAACTTTCAGAAAACAGTAGAAATATATTATATTAATAGAGATAGATTTTGCATTGTTATTTTGTATCACAAGAAGTGAGAGCAGTATCTTACAGGATGGAGCTGGTGGATCTTGTTGTTATTTTATGTTGTACAATGTGTTTTGTTTTTTTTTATAATTTCTTAACTTTTAAAACATGTAAAATTCTATTCAATAAATCACTTTTGTTTGGCAGAGAAGGGTTCCCAATATTTGGCCAAATAAGGGGACACTTTACTGTTCATATATACGCTAGATTGTGTTCCAACTTTATTAATAGATACACAGACACCTTGGCAGATGTCCGAATATAATTAACATAAAAGACAACAGACTATACAAAGCAACAAACACCACAAATCATTAAAACCCACGATGAACACAAAACAAGTACTGAAGGCAAACGCCAAATACTGAGCACAGGAGCCAAACCAGAAGTATTGAGGGACCAAAAACCAAGCAAGGAGAACTGGGACCGGGAAGAAGCAAAACCTCCAGAATATTGTACAAAACTAAAATATTGTAACCAATAGCAAACATTTCATCGTAGCTAAAATCGGTCCTGTCCATGGGTTGTACCTAGTATTGCTGCTCAGTATTGTTGCAATGAATAGGCTGCAATACCAGATACAACCCTTAAACAAGAACAGGGTAGTTTCAGGAAAAACATAGACCCATTTTGCCGAAGGCATCACAGATAGTATACACGCACGATAATACACTGTATATGACTAAGAAGTGTAGGTGTAGGCATCTACCCAAACAGCTGGAGCAACCACTGGGATGAGAGAGGACTCAGATCTGTCAGGAATCTCAGCATGCTCCTGTTTGCAGTTGTCACCTTAAGGTTTCCATAACCGTGAAACAAACTCTAATTGGGTCTGCAAAGTCTATCAGAACTGTAAGACATAAACAATCAGAGATGTGCTTCATCTTCCAATTAAGGCCCCGTTCACATGACTAGGGTGTGTTTATGGCCAAATTTGTCACTTTGATCGTGAAGACTTGTTTACTACTGATCCTCTTGGTTCTGATTTCTGGCTTATTCTCCAGGTTACCGCTCTTAGTTTCTGATTTGGATTTTGTTGGGACTTCTTGGACTCAACTTTGGCTTGGACCCTGGCTTTCCTAGCAAATTCATTTTGACAACCCCTAACACTCCTTTTACAACCTCAGCTTGTTTATTACTCTCTTTGTACCCCCAAGGAAACAGATTTTGCTCTTTATATCTTAAAGTGTATCTGTTGTCCTATGTTTGTCTTGGTTTTGTTACCTTAAAATTAAAACTCTGAAGAAAAAATTACCTTGTGAAACAAAAAATAATTTTAGAATCTGCTTAAAAATTATCAAGAGATGGTGGTGGACCTTGGTAAATGGAGAAGTGCTCCGATCCCGTTGGAGATCCAAGGGATCCAGGGATCCAATAATAAACTGGACTGGGCTGATCCCCTGTAGGAGCTGCACAGAAAGGATCGGGGCAGACTCTACCTGCTCAGGAGGCTGAGGGCCTTCGGAGTCCAGGGGACACTTCTAATGGCCTTTCCAACTCTGTGGTTGCTTCAGCCATCTTTTTCGGTGTGGCCTGCTGGGGGAGCAGTATATCAACCAGGTACAGAAATATACTTGACAGGCTGAACAGAAGGCACAGCTCTGTCCTGGGGAGCCCCCTGGACCCAGTACAGGTGATGGGTGACAGAAGGATACTGTCTGTGGTGACCTCCATGCGGGAGAACAAATCCCACTCCATGTATGGGACCTTGATGGCACTTGGACGCACTGTAAGTGACCGTCTGCTTCATCCCAAGTGTGAGAAGGAGCTATCACAGGTCCTTCCTTCCAACCAGGCTGTATAATCTACATCAGACCAAGCGAAGATCACTCCACACAGAGAACTAATGATTATGACGATGAAGTCTTCCTTCTTTCTCTTCCGTTCCTTAGCTGCTATGGACTTCTAGTATATCTTCTCTTCTCAGCATATGTGTGTCTACGTCTGTAATATATTACTGTGTATTATCCTGTATCTGTATTACTATGCTGCTGTAACATACTGAAATTTCCCCACTGCGGGACTATTAACCCCTTCCCGACATGCGCCGTAATAGTACGGCGCATGTCGGGTCTGTAACTATAGCTTTAAGCAGTAGACAACTGGCTCTAATGCCTCCGATCGGTCCCCGGACCAATCGGAGGCATTAACCTCTCCGGCGCCGCGGTCAAAGGCGCCGGAGGCGCCATTTTCCCGGCGGCGCATGGGCGCCGCCATTTTGGCCGGGATCGCCGGCTCCTGGAGCAAGCTCCAGGGCTGACGTCCCGTTGTCATGACAGCCGGGAGCCTTGTACAGGCTCCCAGGCTTGTCTGCAAATCCTCTCTTTTGCAGGCTGGTCTATGCAGCCTGCAAAAGAGAGGATGATTTTTTGCAATGCATTGCAATGCATTGGCATTGTAATGCATTGCATTAGTGATCAGACCCCCTGGGGTTCAACACCCCTAGGGGGTCTAATAAATGCAAAAAAAAAAAAAGTTAAAAAAATATAAAAAGAATTAAAAGTTCAAATCACCCCCCTTTCCCTAGAACACATATAAAAGTAGTTAAAAACTGTGAAACATATACATGTTAGGTATCACCGCGTCCGAAATCGCGAGCTCTACAAATCTGTAAAAATATTTTTCCTGTTCGGTAGACGCCGTAGCGGGAAAATTGTCAAAATTGCCAAACCGCCATTTTTTCACTGTTTTGATTCTGATAAAAATTTGAATAAAAAGTGATCAAAGCAATAACATTTCCCAAAAATGGTAGAACTAAAAAGTACACCCGGCCCCGCAAAAAAAGACGCCCTATGCATCCCCGTACACTTACGTATAAAAAAAGTTACGGCCGTCAGAATATGGCGACTTTTAGAAAAAAAAAAATTTAACACAGTTTTGGAATTTTTTTTAGGGGTCAAAATGTAAATAAAACCATATAAATTTGGTATCCCTGGAACCGTACCAAAACACAGAATATAGGGGACATGTCATTTTGGCTGCACAGTGAACGCCGTAAAACCAAAGCCCGTAAGAAAGTCGCAGAAATGCATTTTTTCTTCAAATCCACCCCATTCTGAATTTTTTTCCTGCTTCCCAGTACATTATGTAGAATAATTAATGGTAGCATCATGAAGAAAAATTTGTCCCGCAAAAATTAAGACCTCATATGGCTCTGGGAGCGGAGAAATAAAAAAGTTATGGGGTTTAGAAGGAGGGGAGTCAAAAACGAAAATCAAAAAAATGCCATCGGCGGAAAGGGGTTAAAGGATTATCTTATCTTATCTTAAAACTGTCTTGTTAAATAAACAACATAAAACAAAAAGTATATACTGCTTATAATACTATCCTCTATCATCCAATAAACCTGTGTAATAAATGTAAAACGTAATTTAAGTTTGGAGAACTCCTTAAAGGCAAGATTGCCGAAATTATGTTCTATTCTGAATACCAAAATGAGTTTTTAAAGGGTTTTTTGGATAAGCCCTCAATATAAGATCAGAGGGGGTCTGATATCCGCCCCCTTCATGGATCAACTGATGTCAGTGTCTGATGCACAGAGCGTGGCAGGCAGCTATATTTCCCATTGTAGTAGCTGAACCAAGTCAATGCATTCAAGTGAATGGAATCTGCAGTAACTTGGTCTTACCACTACATGGAGAATGGCACTGTCTGCTTCCTTCTCCATTCTCTGTGTTGCAGCTGCTGAGTATAGCGGGTCAACTGGGATGCTGGATGTCAGACCTTCACCAATATGATATTAATGATTTATTCTTAGGATAGGCTATCCCACTAGAGTCATTATTTATTTTTGTTTTATTTTTCCATTCACAGAGTTGAAAAGGGCTTATTTTTTGCAGGACAAATTGTACTTCGTAATGTAACATTTAATGTTTGGTACTATGGTTTGGGAAGCTGGAATAGATTAAGAACGGAGTGGAATTAAGAAAAAAAAACTGCATTTACGCCATTGTTTTATGCCCCACAAGCCAATAATAGCATCGTATAGGGGCCCCTATACTATGCTATTATTGGCTTGTGGGGCATAAAACAATGGCGTAAATGCAGTTTTTTTTCTTAATTTCACTCCATTCTGCTTGGAAGCAGAAACATAGCTTGGTAGCAACAAACCAATAAAGCAATGAGGATAACCCTCTTTTTACTGATATGCAAATCACCAGGCAAGTGCCTCTATTCTGCACTGAAATTAGTCCCCAATATCGTCCCTTTACACATATAGACACATATAGTATAGACATATCACAAAAAGAGCTGTTAGTCTTGGACACACTTATCTGGGTATGTCCAGCCAAAAGGAAAAGTAAGAATGGGCACGTATATGTTTCTTAACCTATTAAAGGCCCTACCCTAGCAATAAGAGCTTGGAAAGCATTTAGGATCTGATAGACTCTTTTACGCCAAGGCCTCATTCACATCTGTAATCCATTCAGGGGAGTCTGCATGGACAAAAAGTTGAGTTTCCGCAACGTGGGGCATCAGCTACAGGATCAGTGAATGAGAATTTTTTTTTTCCTGCAGAGACTATAAACTTATACACAGCTAACCTTGCTCTCAGCTGAGAAGTGAATACAATTGTATCATGTCCAGACCACGCTCTGTGAGCTAAATCCTCACTGGTACATATAGTAAAACTGCAGCACACTGTAGGATAGATTGGACCTACTTTTTACCTACTTCCTTGAAGACTATAACATCTTGTGAAAATCCTATTAGGCTGCATTCACACTGAGTAACGCTGGCATTTTTTTGTGCTTATTTTTGCACATAGCGCCGCGTTAGCGCCGCCTTAACGCCGCATATACACTGCGTTTGCGCCGCGCTATTTTGCGGTGGTGTTGACCAGCGTTAACGCGGCGTATACGCGGCGTTAACGCAGCGCTATGTGCAAAAATAAGCACAAAAAACGCCAGCGTTACTCAGTGTGAATGCAGCCTTAGAGATGTAAAGAAACTGTGAGTCTTGCTAGATATGCTAACATTCTACATTCAGTAAATAAAGGACATTTCTGTAAATATTTTAGGCAAATCTTTCTCCCAATATGTAAATAGGGAGACAGTGCCTCTGTTATGCTGCCTTCTATAGGAAGCACCCTGAACATCATGCCCGACTTTCCCAGAAGCCTTTACTGCATAATGTGAGGTTTTTACCAAGTCAATTTCTCAGCTACGGACAGCTGTTTTGGTCTGTTGGACCTCGTCAGCGCAGCGTAGAGAGAACTGACTTGGTAGAAGTGAGAGGCTGAGAGACCAGATTATGGGGATAATGTTCCTCCTTAAGAAGAAACCACCTATTAGGTGTGTGGAGACTTAAGCAGCCATAGTCGCTCCACTGCAAGGGAACATGGGAGGAATATGCAAATCTGTCTCCCAAAATGTAAATAGGGAGACAGTGCCTCTGTTATGCTGCCTTCTATAGGAAGCACCCCGAACATCATGCTCGACTTTCCCAGAAGACTTTACTGTATAATGTGGGGTTTTTACCAAGTCAATTTCTCAGCTACGGACGGCTATTTTGGTCTGATTGGACCTCGTCAGCGCAGCTTAGAGAGAACTGACTTGGTAGAAGTGAGAGGTTGAAAGACCAGATTATGGGGATAATGTTCCTCTTTAAGGAAAAACCACCTATTAGGTGTGTGGAGACTTATATAGCCATAGTCACTCCACTGCACGGGAACATGGGAGGAATATGCAAATCTGTCTCCCAAGATGTAAATTGGGAGACAGTCCCTTGCAGTGGAGCGACTAAGGCTGTATAAGTCTCCACACACCTAATAGGTGGTTTCTCCTTAAAGGGGTATTCCCACGTCACATACTCAGCAGTCTTCACTCCTGTAAAATCTTCTTTCTTCCTGGTTTCTTGCATCATTTGGTGGGCAGGGTTTCACATGCAACCTGCCGTTTAGTTCCGCCCCCAAATTCGTGTGTAGCTCCGCCCACCCATATTGGACTATGAAGTACAGGCAGCAGCAACTCCATTCTGTGTTACATACAGAGACTGCCTGTCTCTGCCATAATGAACACAATTGAATTAGCTAGCCTGATAACTAGGAGAACAGAAGAAATGAAAGCAGCTCCTCTCCCCTATCTGAGAGCAGGAAGCTAGGTCACGTGGTGTAGACACAGGAATAGCTAGAAACACAGGCTCGCTCCCTGCACTTAGCCCCTCCTTCCTCCTCCCTCAGAGCAGCAGATACATCACTTGACTCATGAGCAGATAAGTCAAGGGATGTGTAAAAAAAATATGAATAAAGTAAGATAGTGGACAAACAAAGCAGATTTACTGAAGTAATGTATTTAGGAAAAGTCTTAAATCCACATTAACAAGCAGTATAGATAGGATCCTTGTGATGGGACAATCCCTTTAAGGAGGAACATTATCTCCATAATCTGTAAATATTTTAGGGGAGTTTGGTCTATTTGGTGAAATGACATCACTTTCATTCTGTAGTTCTATAGAAAGCGAGCAAACTCCCCAAGAGGTGTGTACAAAATACACCACAAGCCACATTGCTTTTGATGACCGCAATACCATTGTGCACATACCCAACCATTTATGACACAGACATGGGATCTCTATGGATACACTTCCACTTCCATTGAATTTGGTGGGACACCCTGGAATGTCTTGGAATGTCCATTTCCTATATTTATAGAAAACTGGTAGAACCATATCTCTACGCAGTCTAGGACATTGGATAAAACTATACTTTAAGACCCAAACCAAAGTGATCTTTGTTGGAGATGTTCCATAGTCACCTTGTTACATATGGTGGGCTTTTTGTATAATACAACTGTGCCAAAAAGATATTATTTCCTTTATTCTGCCTTTCAATCCAGAGCTTGCTCTCCCCTCCATCTTATTCATAACATTACCCCTCGCCCTATCCCCATTTTGAGATATTTCCTAGTTGCTGCTTGGCTATTAATCATTCAACCCTGGCTCTGCCCCCATTGCCCCTCACTGGAACAATGGGTTCATAAAATAGACCAGTTTTATAGGTTTCTGGAGATCTCACACTGGTTAGCCAGAATCAGACAGTCCTACACTCCTTTATATCTCCAGAATTGCTTATTTTCTACATTAAACCAATAAAAAATAATATCAATGAAATATTTACTTATGTTTATGATGCCTAAAAACCACTTTGTCTTGCTTATAGAGGACCTTTCATCACCCTCACCGACTCTTATCATCTATTGATACACATCCTTCCACTTATTTGAGCCCAGTTGGAATTTTTTCTCTAGCCCCCACCATTCCCAAGCAATCATGCTGATATGCTACTCGGAATCTATACTGTCAGGTGGGCGGTGTCAGGCATGGGGCGTGATTCAGAGCTCCAATCAGAGGCCGCCAATGTCAGAGCTCAGAATCACACCCCTTGTCTGCCCTCGTGACAGTACAGAGACTACATAGCATAAGAGGTTCTAAAACTAACAGCATTGATTGCTCAGGAATGGTGGGGGCTAGAGAAAAATTTCCAACTGTGTCAAAATAGGGTGGAGCATCAGCTATTAAATGAAACAATACACAGGGGTTTTTCTTGGTAGCGGCGTTATAATTTTTGGCAATTTAAACATCTATTTACATGGTTCTGAAATACATCAAGTGGCAGGTTGAAGTTTGCTAAATTGGCGCATAATAAGTAAAAAATAAATTGAATTATAAAAAACATATCAAATAAGTCACTGTCCGTTATATAGTATAGTGGTTAGGTGATAGATGTTGAGGCATAAGGGGCCCACTATGACTCAGGTCTGATACAGTAGAAGCGAAATGAGGTTTGTACCGAGCAGATCAGTGCGGTATTAATCCAATTCCTTGGGGGAGCCTCCAATTAGGAAGACTGGCCCAATATTTAGTCGGGTTTGTTGCCAGCAGCAGTTGTCTTATCAACCCCGAAGTGGGGAAGAAAAATGGACCAATAGTTGGTTAATCAGGTCTGATACAGACATACCTTATACCTGAAAACCAGACTAAATTTTTTAATGGTCCCAATTGTCCAATTGGTTTGGAATAGCTTGAAACAGAAACGTGGATCTACTTTATTTCTAGCAGATACAATTGGGAAATCTTTCCGGAACTCGTGTAATGTCTTTGGTTGTATGTCTGGATTTGTCTCACAATAGGAGGTGGTATTTGCTTCAGTTCTATTGACTTACCAGGCGAGATCTTTTTTCTCTTTTTTTTTTTCCAATATTTTCCCCTCACTGAGCATAAGCATATGATTATACAATTAAACTGTGCTTTGTTTAGACCTAATTTTATGTGGAACTGTTAAGAAATATCATGTTTAACTGTGCTTAATGTAGATTTCTTCTTAATGATATTTAAGTGCTCTACTGGTGTGCTTGGGAGAAACAATAAAGATCATTATTACAAGATTTGCATGTCTGTGCGCTTCCAAATATCATACATAACAGAGAATTTCATCTTCATGTCCCTGATGTATGAAGAAGGAATGCTAATGAGCAGGAAGCAATGCATAAAGTCTAGAAATGGGTGCACACAAACCGAAATACAAAAAGAAAGAATGGTAAACCAATATTTATTGGGCGGCGGATATTAGGACTCATCCAGGTAGGTTCAGGGATTTAATCTCTTATCCGAATAATCAACCCAAAAACTGTTGCGAACCCCAAGACTAAAAAACTAAATCATAACAGCTGTTTGGAACAATTGGTTGCCACACATGTATAATCTTATTAGTGACTTCTTATTGCCAGCAGTGGGGTAGAGTTAACGGGTTTTTGCACAAACATAATCATAACACTGAGTTTTCTTCATTCATTGGCAACCGATTGAGACAAAAGACAATTACCATGAAGAGGATTCGAGAAAATCTCTAAAGCTCTACAAAATTTGTAATTGTTTATATTTGTAAAAATGTTTCAATTTAAAAAAAAAAATAGTCAGAGTTGGATCTTGGTGGACTAAGACCCTTCACATTTACTCTAATTATTGACCTTGGGCAATATAGAGTTCAGTTTAGGTGCACAGGACCTCCGAAGATCCACCAAAGCCTCTTAATAATTCTGATGTATCTTGTGCCTGCAAGGAGAAGCAACCCACAGCAGGTAACGCAGGGTGGGAGCAGAAGTTGGTGTCAATGTTGCCAGTAAACAGTCAACCAAGTTGTTGTCAATGTGGCCAAGAAACAGTCAACCAAGTTGTTGTCAATGTGGCCAGGAAACAGTCAACCAAGTTGTTGTCAATATGGCCAAGAAACAGTCAACCAAGTTGTTGTCAGTGTTGAGGAGGCCTGCAGGGTACATGATGGTGGTGGTATTTCCCCCAGACCTTCCAGGTGGTGGTAGAGGTCAGCCTCACTGTGCCAGGTGATGGAGCACCGACCGTGGCTGTTAGCGGAGGGTGCTGGCTGTATTATACAGCTGGCATCTGCCCTGTATGGAGAGAGCTCATCTCCTTAGCTCTCTCTATACATTCCCATGCGACTCTTGACGTAGTATTACGTCAAGGGTTGCTAAGCGGTTAAAGCCTGTAGGAAATACCAGTCTTATTTAATTCCCCCTTAGACCAGGCCAAAGATACAAATGTGGCTCATCATACATGATAGATGTGGTGTATCTGTAGAAACCTTTGTCACTAAAAATGTGTTGGTTATTATGGGGAATGGTCATTAAGGGGGTAAAGTGAACCTACTAAAGGCGGATCTATAGGTTTCAGTGTCATTTTTTCTTTTATAGGCTCATTCTGGACATAATATTCCAGTGATTGGTCTTTGTAGTTGACATCTCTATCTCTTTGAGTATATACACACAGATAGCTGTCAGTCAAAGATGGAATAAATGTATCTGATATATTAAAACATTCAGACCAGTGATAGGTTATCATTGACTTCCTCTGGATCAACACTGTAGGTTTATAGGTTGGACTTGATGGACGTGTCTTTATCCAACCTCATCTACTATGTAATTATACTAGAACTTTACTAGATACAAAAACTATATAATAGTCTGCTCAGCTCGTACTTCTCTATAACAGGCTGCTTGTATATCGCTCAGGATTTGCAACTCGACAAGGTCCCTTCTACAATGGTGGGACATCTGGTGAAGCCCCACACTGGATATTACCTGCAGACATCTTTACTTGTCCTATACAGTGTGAGATATCTAACAACAATAACCCAAGCCGTGTCATTTATTCGGCACTGATCACACATTGTCACGTAACACATCCAGAATGTTACACACCTATATCACTCCATCCTGAAGAGCCGCTTCCAGTAGAGATTACACAAGGCAAACAACACTTTGATTCAAGCAATTGAGTTTTAATCTCCCAGTGTAACAATTATTAAAACAAACATCTCTCCATTTTAGGACAAGGTTCCTTTAGCAAATGTCAACACATTTACATGTCATATACACAGTACATAAAGTCGGTGCCAAAATCTAATAGTCCCCAGAGAAGCAGCTCATTATACTCTGCCTACGAGAGAGAGAACAGAAGCGCGTTTCGTAGAACTGAATGGAGGGATGAATTTTATTCCGCTATTATCATTGTCTACTTGCGGTTATTTTTTTATTGATTATGGGAAGAATTGATGCCATTATGCAAATAGGGTTAAACTTCATACTATACTAGGAGCTGCAACCGGAGACCCTGTAGATGCTGCAAAGCCACAACGTCCTATTGGGAGCTGAAATATGGAAACTGCTGGAGGCGTACTGGGTACAGACCACTGCCGGGTAGGCCTGAGGTCCATTGGTTTCACTAGGGTAAATGATTCTGAGGATTCATCCAGAATATGTGCATGGACAATTTTAACTCTTGTAGGATGTGCATTTTTGAACCATATGGGGAAATGCAACCTTTTCTGTTGCAGATTTTGCTGCATTTTTTTTGCCAAAGTCTGGAGTGGCTTGTAAAGTAATGGAAGATATAAAGGAAGCTGTTGAATATCAACAATCGCAGCAAAATCTGCAACATTTCCACAAAGTGGGGCCTTGGCTTAAGGCTGGTTGCAGGTTACATGCCCAAAGTGGAGATTGGGTGGCGGCAATCTATATTGGCCGAAGACCCCCCAATAATTACTGTTATCTTCCTCCCTATAACAAGGGATTGTTTTTTGCTAGACAAATTATTTATTTAACAATTAACTTATTAATTAATACTTTCAATTAACTGGGAAAATGGTACACAGACAGGAATTGTGACATTTATCCTGTGTCCTACAGCAAATAATGTCACTTTTCTTCTGAAGTTCAGTACAAATATGGCAATATCACATGTAGATACTGTAGATATTTGCTTTACTACTTTTGCAGAATAATCTTACTTAATAATACATTTATATTTTCTTTAGTCACTAGAACGTCTGAGCTGATTATTTGGCATATATATCATGTTTGATCATTTCTATTGTGATATTGGTCGGAGGGATAAGTAGGAAATTAATATTACGTTTTTTACAGTATTCACTCTAAATTAGGTGTCTAAGGGAGGCTTCTCCTCACATTGGCATGGTTATGGGAGTTGCCTGTATACATTGCTATGGTACCTTGATGGGGTCTTTGTTAGACCATTACCTGTTTCAGACCCTGACCAATCTCAATGTAGCGATGATAGCATGCATACCTACAATACTTCCATATGAAAAGTGACTGATCCCTTTTTGTACAGTTCAGGTCCACAGTCCACAAGATGGTTACTGCTCCTTAAAGAGAAGCTCTTTAACATTCTTCTGGAAATGACTAGGGTTGAGCGATCGTGTTCGGAAAAGATCGTATTCAGATCGGCGATAGAGAAAATTTCACGATCGCGATCGGAATTCCGAACACGATCTTTTTAGGTGGGATAGAGATCGGTACTATTTCCCACAATGCTTTGCTTAGCCTTCACACTGAGTATACGCTCCGCTCATTCTGAGTGGAGTGTATACTCAGTGTGAAGGCTCTGTTGCAGTTCCATAGGAATGAATGGAAGCAGCCAGAATACAGCCTTAGCCCCTGCATGCCAGCTGCCTCAATTCATTCTAATGGGAGACTAAACTAACATCTCTAGTAGCTACTTACCTCCAGAGATGGCTGCTCCGGTGCCCGGTGTTCTTCTTCCTCTTCGCCTCGCTGCCGCTCCACGCTGCTCTTCTCGCCTCGCTGCCGCCGCCTCCCAGGTTAGTGTTTAAAGAGCTAGGAAGGCGGGGCTTGTGGCTTAGGCGAGAAGAGCAGCGTGGAGCAGCAGCGAGGCAAAGAAGAACACCGGGCACCGGAGCAGCCATCTCTGCAGGTAAGTGGACACCAGGGGGGACTAAGTAGCCAGAGGATTAAAAAAAAATCCTCTGGCTACTTAGTGATTCACTACACAGCGTGGATTCTAACAATTAAAGCGTTCAATTGTTAGATACCATGCTGTATAGTGAATAGGATTGCTTTTAAAATCCCATCTCCGATTAATAGAAAAATCCCATTGACTTGCATTGGGATCAGAATTGGGATCGAGATCGGGTTCGAATGAAAAATGATCGGAAATCGGATTTTAAAATCAATCCTGAAAAGTCAAGATCGGCTCAGCCCTAGAAATGACACATTCAGAAGACATGAAACGCGCGATGTGGCAGGCAGTCATGCCCTGTTTGTGTTAATATAAGATATAATATAACAGACAGTAGAACTTGATATCTGATGTTCTTACTCCTTTGCCCTAGTACTTGCTCCACATTTTACTTTTCTCGGGCGCTGCTGTTTATTTGACCACATCATCGGCAACAAGTCCTAATACAACGCTGAAGTTGTTAGGGATTACGAGATGCACCAGGATTATTTTCAGTCACTGCCTCCCTTGCTGTAGTCCCATAGGATTAGCAGCCTCTTTGATCTTCTCTTAATATCCAACTGACCCTATAGAGGGCTTCCAGTATAAGGACCTACTGTATATCTCACAGTGGCTCAGACTGTTCTCACATGGCAATTCCAAAAGTTTCACTCTTCCTTTGGCTTGACTAATTTCTTGGCCACTCATATACTTCTTAGTGTCTCATTTGTACCCAACCTCATCCCAATCTCATATCAGATCTCATTGTTAATGTGCACACAGCAACAAATATAGTTAAGTCCAAGCATCTCAATAACTCTTACATGCAATGCTATGCATTTAACATTACAACATTCATCCACAATGTTCCTGGTGCCATCAACTAAGACTGGGTTCACTGGATTCTCCATTTGGAGATGTCGCTGTATCCACTGTCAAAAATTGGCGGATGAAAATATGCTGCATGTCCGAGTTTTTCAGCTTAAAAGAACACCCAATGGATTCCATTATAATCAATGGGATTTGTTGGGCATCATTGGCGTCCTCCGATGGACCAGAACAACAGACACACGGATACAGATGTGAACATAGCATTACACAGCCATGGTAACACCACTGAGACAACTGCTCACTAGCTTCTACTGTGCACACCAATGGGTATAGGGTAATAAACACCATGGTATACTATTATACAACATAACAGTATCGCACACATTAGGTACAATAACACTAATGTGCTTCACAGCGCAAAATATAGTGTGATTTCTAAGGAAGTGAATGTAGAGCACTCACAGTTCATCCCCATTACACACATACCTCCAATTTCATCAGGACTTTAAGCAGAGCTTACCAAGGTTGAACGTGACGCTTGTCAGATTTCAGAACATATCTCTGTAATACTGAAATATAATTATTATGGTAAAGGCTACAGACCTCCGAGTGAACCGCGAGCTGTCTAAATATAGAATTCAGCAACTTAATAATTCCTTATGTCTGCTTATAGTTCCTGTCTAATCAAATGAGCCACCTTAAGAGACTTTAATCCTGCCTAAAGTTTTACATAAACCGCTTTCAAGTGGAAAATATACAGATGAAGTCAGCGACAATTAAATACGGTTCTAGCGGTGACGCTGTAATTCCATGTAACAGTCTGAGGGGTTTGCAGTTACATTGTGTCTTCACACATGAACTTTTATATTTTACAGTTTGGATTGAAAATAGATTTATGGTAAAGGATATTAATATTCTGAATTACAGTAGATTATATATGGTCAGGGCTGGAATATAGTGAGGACACTTGAGAAACGTGACCTGGGTTCTCCACCACTGAAAAGGAAGCAGAGCCTTAATGCTGTCCTGAATATGGAAATACGGTTTTCTATTTTTTGGGACATACGGTATATATTGATGGCCTATCATTATGACAGATTATCAGTATGTGATCAGTGGGGGTCCGACACTCAATACCCCTACCAACACTTGACTGTACCCTTCCCTTTCAGCCTTCAGTGAAGCATCAATAGTAGCAATAGGAGACACATGGGAAGTCAGCCTTTCAAATTGCATCTAAGCTTCACCTTTAAGTTGACCATCATGGTGGCTCAGTGGTTAGCAATATTGGTTTGGATATATTTTAATATTATGAATATTTTATCATTAATAAGATGTATCATTTGATACATATTTACTTTCATAGGAATACAATCACTGTGGTACTGCTTCTGACTGACTATGGCTGTCAGGCATCGTAAGTGGAGCTGGAATCGGAGTTGGTCTGTTGGAAAATAGTGGAGGTTTGGCCCTGGTTTGGCCCTGCTGTGTTGTGGCCATGCTGGGATATTAGCTACATATATAGGTAATTGATGGGATACAGGCAGCGCCGCACCTGCCATGAGGCGACCTGAAGCAACCGCTTCAGGCGGCGCTATGTCAGGGCCCCAGGGAGGGCAGCATTTTGGCTTACCTAAGCCAGTCCAGGACAAGCTGTCCTGGACTGGTTTAACACCGAGCGGTGGATTGGGGAGGCCGCTGAAGCAGCGCTGCTCCAGCAGCCTCCCCTCACGCTCAGGCAGAGAGCAGGTCCTTTCCTTGCCTGCTCTCTGCCTGTGAACGCTGCTAAGCCCCGCCCCCTTGCTTTGCCCCACCCATTCACATTCTGCCACGCCTCCTCCGCTCCACCCTCTCCTCCCGGGGGGGTGGCGGCTTTCTGTCGTTCGCCTCGGGCGGTGAAAGGGGTAGGTTCACCCCTGGATACAGGTAACCCAGTCACGTAATAAGTCTATAGGCGGCCATTGACTATCCAACCCCAAAAGGTAACCCTATATAGCTATGTCCAGATAACCCACAACACAAATTCATCCAAACTCACAAATGCATTTCTCCAAAATGATCAGGCATGTTAAAATTCTCTTCTCCTCTGGCACTTACTGTCAAAAGAAGTTGGGACATTCCTATACATCTAAGGTGGTTGGCCAGTCCAGGTGAAAACAATAGGCTCAGCCAACATCAATTTAATGTGTACGGCCAGCTTAACAAGAAGTTAAAATTGGCGTAAGACTACTGAACTTACATCTCCTCTACATGGACTTGGTCATACATGATTGGAACCTTTTATAGTGGCAGTAATTTCAGGATCTCGGTGTAACAGTAGATTGTGAACTAATCTATGGCTACCACGGACATTGAAGAGTAAAACCAGAATCTATGACTACCACTGATATAGAGAATCTCAAATTCTCTCAAATTTTCTTTAGAATCTTAAAAAGTTTTAGGTAAACTTAGAAATATTCCTTCTGTCATTACTTCAGTCAAGTCGTTCAGTCTTCCGATGCCCTCAGCTGTCACATCATTGGTAAGTACTTGCAGTACAATGATCTTCACTACTCAATCTGCCTATTAACCAAGCTATAACATTTAGTGACCATATTCATTAAGGAGGACAATTAATTAGGGAGCACCTAGGAAATGGTGTCAATTACATAATTAAATGAAGGGCACATTAACATTGCTCTACTTATGGGCCGTTCTAGGTATAAGGAGTAGACCCCATCAGAGGAAAGGATGGAAAGGAGAAAAACTGGTTTTTCCCAAAAAATACAAATTAAAAAAAAAAAAAAAAAAAATCTTTCCTGATGGGCTTCAATTCCATGTAAAAAGTTCACAGAGGGAGGAGTGAATTATCCACCATAGGAATAATAATTGATAAAACTTCACTTTTATTAGGTACTCTTAAAAACACAAAAAGAGTGTAAAAACATGTCCCACACCATACACCAACTTTACAAAAGAGATCGTTGTGAGGAAGGGAGGCCCTACCACAGGTATATTACCCCCTAAGGTATATTCCTTACTGCCTCCCTATTAAAACAAATAATGTGCACCAAAGACTCCACAGATTCAAATCAGAACAGAACCTTAATGTCAAGGGCTCAGTGGATGTCTCCCCCACCCCTCTGAGGTTACTGGCCTAAAGCCACACCAACAGAGAGGGGAGGTACCACTGGCTAGTTTACTGCCCAAATTATCTGTGTGTGGGTGTCACATCAATAACTAAATACATTGACCCTACGCGTTTCCTCTCTAAGGGAGGGATTCATCAGGGGTCTATTCACAAGGTCCCCACAACTGGACCACACTAGAAAATGCTGTGTAGCGAAAGTCAGCGGTCAATGAACTGACCGCCGGCAGGACCACCGCTCAATAGTCAGTTGTCCGCTGACTATTGAGCGGCGGTCCTGCTGGCGGTCAGTTAATTTACCCAGAGACCCAGGGGAGGTGACAAAAATTAAAAACATTAATATTCACCTTTCATCACCTCTTTTAGGCCTTCTTGAAGCATCTGTGCTCTTTCTTTGGCTTCTCACAGCATCCGGCACTCTTCTATGACATAAGTACACAACCAAGTACACTCTTCTATGACATGTGTCTAGGGTACATGTGCCAAGCGTCATGACGTCAAGGTCAAAAATGTGCCTCAATTTGGTGCATTTTTTGGCATCTCAGCCTCTCTGCCTCCTACCACAATTTTAGACAATGGGTGAAGCAGGGCAGGAACCTTGACAGGTAAGAGCAGGGGCACCCAGAGCAGGGGCTCCACCAGATTTAATAGAAATCATGCCAGAAAATCAGGAGTTCCATTAAGACTGGTATAAGAATAACCAGTCTCAATAAATTCCCCCATTGTGTGGCAGATTCCTTTGAATCAGAATGGACACACCTTACCGCGCCCCCACCACTATCTTAGACAGTGGGTGAAGCAGGGCAGGACCCTAGATGGGTAAGAGAAGGGCACCCCAGTCCACCAGATTTACTAAAACTCATGCCAGAAAATTGGAACTGGCATAAAAATCACCAGTCTCATTAAATTTCCCCCATTGGGTGGCAGATTCCTTGGAATGAGAATGGACACACCCTATTATGCCCCACCACTATTTTAGACAGTGGGTAGGACCATAGATGGGTAAAAGCAGGGGCACCCCAGTCCAACAGATCTACTAGAACTCATGCCAGAAAATTGGGAATTCCACTAAGACTGGCATACGAATCACCAGTCTCAATAAATCCCCCCCATTGTGTGGCAGATTCCTTGGAATGAGAACAAACACACCCTATCGCACCCCCACCACTATTTAAGACAGTGGGTCAAGTAGGGTTGGAACCCAGACAGGTAAGAGCAGGGGCACCCCTCTCCACCAGATTTACTAGAAAACATGCCAGAAAATCAGGAATTCCACTAAGACTGGCATAAAAATCACCAGTCTCAATAAATTTCCCCCATTGTGTGGTAGATTCCTTGGAATGAGAACAGACACACCATACTGTGCCCCCACCACTATCTTAGACAGTAGGTCAAGCAGGGCGGAAACCTAGATGGGTAAGAGCAGGGGCACCCCAGTCCACCAGATTTACTAGAACTCATGCCAGGAATTCCAATAAGTCTGACATAAGAATCACCAGTCTCAATAAATTCCCCCCATTGTGTGGCAGATTCCTTGGAATGAGAACAAACACACCCTATCGCACCCCCACCACTATTTAAGACAGTGGGTCAAGTAGGGTTGGAACCCAGACAGGTAAGAGCAGGGGCACCCCTCTCCACCAGATTTACTAGAAAACATGCCAGAAAATCAGGAATTCCACTAAGACTGGCATAAAAATCACCAGTCTCAATAAATTTCCCCCATTGTGTGGTAGATTCCTTGGAATGAGAACAGACACACCATACTGTGCCCCCACCACTATCTTAGACAGTAGGTCAAGCAGGGCGGAAACCTAGATGGGTAAGAGCAGGGGCACCCCAGTCCACCAGATTTACTAGAACTCATGCCAGGAATTCCAATAAGTCTGACATAAGAATCACCAGTCTCAATAAATTCCCCCCATTGTGTGGAAGATTCCTTGGGGTGAGAATGGACACACCCTATTGATATTGGGCAAGGTAACAGCCAGTTGCCAGTTTAATCCAGGAGGAATAACACAATGTGCAGTACGAGGGGTTGGCATCTTTAAATAAAATGCACTGAAGCATATACCTGTATACTGTAGGTGATATTATCCTGCAATAATTTATTGATTCTATGTATTAGTCTATCATATGGAATCATTACCTATAATATCACATTGCATCATTCTAACAATTAGCACATAAACCTGCTGATTTCTGCTGCTTCCACTTTGCTGTGTGTGCTAGTTAAGCCTATGTGACTTTACAGGGAGCTAAAAGCATCCGACTAATCTCTTCCCAAGGAAACAGCTTTCCGCATAGAAGATGGAACTTATGTGGTCATTAGCAGATGCGACATGAAGCAACCAAAAATATACACATTTAAATTCTTAAGCACAATCTATGAACACTACACAGATGGTTTCCAAGAAACTGTACCTAAATTGATTACGATAAAAATGATCTGCAGCAATTGTTTCTGTCAAAAGGGAGAAGAGAATTTGTCCCAATGTGTCGCTCTGCCCAGTCATGCAGAGAACCCAGCTGCTGGGACAGATGTTGCTCCAAGCACTTTATTTTAGGGTCATTAAAAATGGTTACAGGGGTTAGTCATTCACTGTTTTATAAATTGTGCTTACTAGCTGATCTTAACAGACGCTAAAACAACTTTATTGTTTCGCAGGAAAGTTAGACGGCGGGTCTTGTATTCTTTCCTCTGAATAGGAAACTTACCTGAATTATATTAGTGCTGATAGAAATACAACATCTTGTAAGCATATTGTATGCCGTAGCTCAATGGCGTTATAGTCATCTAATAGGCGGGTGATATATGTGGGGAGCCTGGTACCTAGTCTGAAGCTTAGAGGAGGATTGTATCCATGGAATATGGAAGCATATTTTACTTATATAGTGTCTGTACTACATAGTGAGATCCATCTATAGGTCTCTATGTTAGTAATGAACTGGTATCTCTCTATGATATTATAGGGTTAAAGGATTTTCTGGGACTTTATTATCGATGGCAGGACAGTACTGGTGGTGCTGAAGGACAGAGGTCCGGTCACATCTCAATAGAAAAATTGCACTTTATCAGTAGTCACTCCATTGTGTAGGGTGCCATTTTTTGAAAGTTTTATTATATCATTTTTTTTCACTTAGTCTGTCCTGGATCTCAAGCCCCGGACCTACTGTGTAGCAGGCAGACACCTTAAAAGTCAAGCTCAACTCAATGGGAAGATTTTCTATGACTAAAAGCATTAAAGGGGTTGTCCCATCTCAAGGATCCTATCTATACTGGTAGTTTGTGTAAATTGAAGACTTTTCCAAAATACATTGCTTTAGAAATGCTGTTTTGTTTGCCTGCTATGTGAACTTATTTCTCCCATTGTTTACAGTGTTACCATACCCAAGGACATATGGACAAGTGATATCACTTGTCTGTTGGCAGGAGAATTAGTTCAGCTAATTGCAGTTTGCTGATAAAGATGAGTCTGTTATATCTCTATGTAAATGTACAGAAAATGCTGAGTCCATTCTGTGCAAGCATCTGTATATCATCTGATCTGCATAGGTGTTGTGAGACTTCTCAGGCCCATTCAGCAAGGGGGGGGATACAGGAAGTGAGAAAAAGAGACTGCAGGTAGACTGCTGAAACACTGAGATGGGAAAACCCTTTTAATAGCATTTTCCGCAAAATCAGACTGTATGGGGCATTGAAATTCTTAAACACAGTCTTGAGTCATGGTTTAACCTTAGGATATCTCAGCTTATCAGTGCTTGTCAGCAGTGGAGATGGTTACTGTACACCTTCCCAGCACAGGTTGGCAGAAATCCAAACCCAAAAGGTGACATTATCAAAAAACCCAATTCAAGGGCCAAGGTGTGCTGGTCTATGGAATAGTTACATTGATCATATTGTACCATTACAAAAAGGTTAAGTGGTTATATGTTCAGAATCCCATTGGATAGTCTATCACACACTGAATTTGTTTTAACATATATTATACTTATATCCCTCAAATCCAGCCTCTCTTTTGCTGCTGCATTATTAGATAGCATCTTAAAAATTAGATTTCATCTTGATTACTTTCAATCCATTCTGTGTTATCCATCCCATGATCCCTTGGCACAGCATCACCTTGAAAGTTAGAGATAGTACCATCTCTGTCTACTGGAAGGACAATGTAAATATACACCCTGCTATACTCTCATATAATCCAAGAGACATTACATATAGAGTAAGGGAGGCTAAGCTTTTCATTATAACTGTGTGACAGGAGTCTGTCTAATCATCAGTAGTATATGTGATAGGACTTTATGTTCCCTCTGTTAAGATACAGTATAGTGTGGAACAGGCCAAGCACAGTGATATCACATGACCTAATAAAAGAAAAGCATTCCATGAAATTAAGATAAAATCCAATAACTAAATAAGGTTATACTAACTGAAATATGGATATTGGTGAAAAGAGTAAAGAAGTTCTTCTAAATATCCAGTTTAGCTTCTGTGTGCTGTCACTGACCTCCACTGAGCTTTGTATGTGACACTGGTAGGGTTGAGCCGATCTTGAGATTTCAGGATCTCTTTTAAAATCTGATTTCCGATCATTTTCCATTCGAACCCGATTCCGATCCCAATGCAAGTCAAGGGGATTTTTTAAATAATCGGAGATTGAATTTTTAAAATGATCCTATTCACTACACAGCATGGAGTCTAAGAATTGAACGCTTTAATTGTTAGAATCCACGCTGTGTAATGATTTAAAAAAATCCTCTGGCTACTTAGTCCCCCCCTGCTGTCCACTTACCTGCACAGATCTCTGGTCCAGTCCCTTCTGTTCTTGGTCCTCTTCTCACCTTGTTGCCCCCGCCTCCCGTTAGTGTTACAGACCTAGAAAGAAGGCGGGGCTTGTGGCTTAGGAGAGTGTGGGTGGGTACTGGGAGGGGAGACGTGACGTGATACCCCTCCCCAACTATGACATGTCACTTATAGCACTGCTGCCAGTGGGCCCAGGTATGGCCTGTAGTTATACGCCTGGTGCACATAGGATATGTAGTATAGCCCCAGAAATTGGAAGTTTCCCTCTAAGTATAGAAGCGGTGTAGTTTAGGAGAACAGAGATCCTCCCCTGTACTACAGGTGTAGCAGGGCTTGTTAGTAATATCACTAGGAGTACTAAGAATCCAGAAGATTTACTTGCAGTCCTATGTAAGATCAGTAATAATACTTTATAGCGCCATGAGGAGATGTTCCAGATTACCCAGTCAGCTCTGCTACATCTATAAGCCCATCCATTGGCCAGTACTAATAATAGACACTTATTATACCAAAGAGCAGAGTATAAAGAAGACAAATAAACATAAAGACAAGCCCAGAGTCCTTTATAATGGACACACATGTCTCTCCTCTTCTGATGGTTTCTATTTTATGTTGTAGCTGCTCCAGTGGAGAACATAAGCCCGGCAGATGTAAAGACCAGTGCGATTCCCAAACCTGGTAAGAATCACTAATAACCCTGAGAAGGTTGTGTGTGACCCCAATCTATAGCAGACGGTCCCTGTCATATATGACCTGTAAGGCTCCTCCTGACAATAGTCAATATGAAGAGCAGAAACTGAACCCACCTCAAATGTCCAAAATCATCCAAAAACATCAAGTGATCTGCTGTGAAGGACACTGAATATCTGAAACTATTCTCATTATGGATTCTCTATTTGTAGACAACGACGAGGACGCCAATGATTGGGAATTCCTTATTAGGCCAGGACAACCCCGCAAAGGATCCAAAGAGCACAGATCCAACAGGTCCAAAAACCAATGCCAGCCAAAAAAAGCAGAAAGAAGAAACGTGCTCTTTGTAGAAATCTTTGGAAGACCTGTAGTATAAGCTGTTGTGGTGGAAGAAAGACCATTAAGAATAGAGCGAAGAAACAACTGAAATAAATGTAATTGTTTCTTGCCAGTTGATGGGATGTTTGTAGTGACTTCTCTCTTGCTTATTTCCTGATGGATGTCTTCATACTTCCTTCCTTATCAATAAAACCTTAAGGACCGGTTAAGGACCAGATCTAAAAGTGCCTTAAGGACCAGGCCTCATTTTTCCAAACTGACATTTGTCACTTTATATGGCAATAACTTTGAAACGCTATATCTTACACAAGTGATTTTGAGATTGTTTTTGCATGACACATTGTACTTCATTAAACATTGATCAAAATTTTTGTATTTAATTATAAAAGATTTGGAAATTGATAGCCATACCACCCAAATACATGAATAAATATTATCTCCCATATCCTTTATATCGGCATCTTCTTTTAATGGTCCTTTCTAGAGATGAGCGAACAGTGTTCTATCGAACACATGTTCGATCGGATATCAGGGTGTTCGCCATGTTCGAATCGAATCGAACACCGCGTGGTAAAGTGCGCCAAAATTCGATTCCCCTCCCACCTTCCCTGGCGCCTTTTTTGCACCAATAACAGCGCAGGGGAGGTGGGACAGGAACTACGACACCGGGGGCATTGAAAAAAAATTGGAAAAAGTAATTGGCTGCCGAAATCAGGTGACCTCCATTTTAGACGAATAGTGGATTTCAAATCCGGGTCATATGAGAATGTGAACTTTGTGACTATGAGACAGGGATAGCTGTACAGGCAGGGATAGCTAGGGATAACCTTTATTTAGGGGGGAATGTTATTAAAAATAACTTTTTGGGGCTCTATCGGGTGTGTAATTGTGATTTTTGTGAGATAAACTTTTTCCCATAGGGATGCATTGGCCAGCGCTGATTGGCCGAATTCCGTACTTTGGCCAATCAGCGCTGGCTCTGCTGGAGGAGGCGGAGTCTAAGATCGCTCCACACCAGTCTCCATTCTGGTCCGACCTTAGACTCCGCCTCCTCCAGCAGAGCCAGCGCTGATTGGCCGAATTCCGTACTCTGGCCAATCAGCACTGGCCAGTGCCGGCGTAGTTGAGCTAAACACACACATTCAGCACTGCTTCATCACGCCAATAGAATGCATTGGCCAGTGCTGATTGAAGCAGAGCTGAATCTGTGTGCTTAGCTCAACTACTCCACCGGCATAGTTGAGCTAAACACACACATTCAGCACTGCTTCATCACGCCAATACAATGCATTAGCCAGTGCTGATTGGCCAGAGTACGGAATTCGGCCAATCAGCGCTGGCTCTGTTGGAGGAGGCGGAGTCTAAGATTGCTCCACACCAGTCTCCATTCTGGTCCGACCTTAGACTCCGCCTCCTCCAGCCGAGCCAGCGCTGATTGGCCGAATTCCGTACTCTGGCCAATCAGCACTGGCTAATGCATTGTATTGGCGTGATGAAGCAGTGCTGAATGTGTGTGTTTAGCTCAACTACACCGGTGGAGTAGTTGAGCTAAGCACACAGATTCAGCTCTGCTTCAATCAGTGCTGGCCAATGCATTCTATTAGCTTGATGAAGCAGAGTGTGCACAAGGGTTCAAGCGCACCATCAACTCTGATGTAGCAGAGCCAAGTGTGCACAAGGGTTCAAGTGCACCCTTGGCTCTGATGTAGCAGAGCCGAGGGTGCAGAAGGGTTCAAGTGCACCCTCGGCTCTGCTACATCAGAGCCGAGGGTGCGTTTGAACCCTTGTGCACACTCTGCTTTATCAAGCTAATAGAATGCATTGGCCAGCCCTGATTGAAGCAGAGCTGAATCTGTGTGCTTAGCTCAACTACTCCACCGGTATAGTTGAGCTAAACACATACATTCAGCACTGCTTCATCACGCCAATAGAATGCATTGGCCAGCACTGATTGGCCAGAGTACGGAATTCGGCCAATCAGCGCTGGCTCTGCTGGAGGAGGCGGAGTCTAACTTCGGACCAGAATGGAGACTGGTGTGGAGCGATCTTAGACTCCGCCTCCTCCAGCAGAGCCAGCGCTGATTGGTCGAGTTCCGTACTCTGGCCAATCAGCGCTGGCCAATGCATTCTATTAGCCCGATGAAGTAGAGCTGAATGTGTGTGCTTAGCACACACATTCAGCTCTACTTCATCGGGCTAATAGAATGCATTGGCCAATCAGCGCTGGCCAATGCATTCTATTAGCGTGAACTGAGTTTGCACAGGGGTTCTAGTGCACCCTCGGCTCTGCTACATCAGATTGCTACATCTGATGTAGCAGTGCCGAGTGTGCATCAGATGTGTAGTTGAGCAGAACTGGCTCAGCACTGCTAAGTCTCTGCATTTGCATAGGAATGCATTGGCCAGCCTTCGGCCAATCAGCGCTGGCTCTGCCGGAGGAGGCGGAGTCTAAGGTCGGACCAGAATGGAGACTGGTGTGGAGCGATCTTAGACTCCGCCTCCTCCAGCAGAGCCAGCGCTGATTGGTCGAGTTCCGTACTCTGGCCAATCAGCACTGGCCAATGCATTTCTATGGGGAAAAGTTAGCTTGCAAAAATCGCAAACTGACAGGGATTTCCATGAAATAAAGTGACTTTTATGCCCCCAGACATGCTTCCCCTGCTGTCCCAGTGTCATTCCAGGGTGTTGGTATCATTTCCTGGGGTGTCATAGTGGACTTGGTGACCCTCCAGACAAGCATTTGGGTTTCCCCCTTAACGAGTTTATGTTCCCCATAGACTATAATGGGGTTCGAAACCCATTCGAACACTCGAACAGTGAGCGGCTGTTCGAATCGAATTTCGAACCTCGAACATTTTAGTGTTCGCTCATCTCTAGTCCTTTCCTTTATTTTGGATGTTACAAGGCTTACAGGTGTAACAGTGATTTTCCAAATTTACAAGAAAATTTACCAAACTCATTTTTTAGGGACCACTTCAGTTCTGAAGAGGATTATAAAGGCTTAGATAATATTATTATTATTATTATTATTATTATTATTATTAACCCCCATACATCACCAAGTTTTTAAAACCGTACCCCTCAAATAATTCAAAACAGCATTTGGGATGTTTGTTAACCCTTTAAGCATTTCACAGCAATTAAAACAGTATGGAGGTGAAATTTAGATTTAATTTATCCAATAACTAGCATTTGCCCGCGACTTTGCATGTTGTTGTCGACGATGATCCCCTTATATTTAGCTAATTGCTGTTGTCGCTGATCCGCCTGCTCCCGTGTCTCGGCTCTGCTATATCGCTGCACATGCGCAACATACCCAGCTGTATATATATATCTGCATATGGACAGCATACTCAGCTGTGCTACAGTGCTGCCTAAGCTCTGCTACATCTGGCCATTTGGATTACAGGGGTGTGCTTATGTCAGTGTCTTAGCAGCTTCTGTGTTAGAAACGGTTGAACAGATGTTGCTGAAATTGGCCACAGGTCGATCCGCCTGCTCCCGCGTTTCAGTTCTGCTACATCGCTGCATATGTGCAGCATACCCAACTGTATGTACATTTTTGCATATGGAGAGCCTACTGAGCTGTGCTACAGCGCTGCCTAAGCTCTGCTACATCTGGAAATGTGGATTACAGGGGTTTGGTTATGTGACTGTCCGAGCAGCTTCTGTGTTTAAAACGGCTGATGGGATGTTGCTGAAATGTGCCACAGTTCTCCCCTCTCCCCCACCAAAGGCTGAACAGCACATTCCCCCGTAATACTCACACAAAATCTACACCCAATATAGTCCTCTTGGCCACACACAACCTGTATGTTCTCTACTCTCCTGACCTTTCATTCCACTCCATTTTCTGCAGCTTTTACAGTGTCCGATTGCATCCTATATAGCTCCGCCCACACAATAGTGTGTAGCTCCACCCACACAATAGCGTGATACAATCAGAGAATGGCTCAACGACCTGTGATGATATCATCAAGGGTCCTTTAGTGTAGTATGAACATAATTTTGGTCATAGCGTTCATGAAGTGACGTCATTTACCGGGATAAAAGGTAGCCTATGTTTTAATCGGGGTTCCAATCTATGTATATGGCAAATTACAGGCAAATCCATTCAGTGGTTTTTGAGTGATTGAGGAAAAAACATCCAAACACACAAACATCCAAACTTTCACATTTAGAATATTAGTAGGATTCGGAACAGAATATCTGAGTAAAAAGCAGTGTAAATCCTGACAGGATTCATTGATTGACAGCCTTTTTGTGTACAGACACTGATACAGGGAGCTCAGCTTCTCTCCCTTGATAATATAAACCTATGCATATCAGAACTCAGCTCTGTTCTCTATCTTATCTTATCTTACTATTCTTACTATTATAAATGTGAAAGTTTGAATGTTTGTTCCTCAATCACGCAAAAACATCTGAATGGATTTGGATGAAATTTGGCACATAGATAGATTGTAACCTCAATTAACACATAGACTACTTTTTAACCTGGTAAATGACATGGCTTCACGACTGTTATGAATTTATGTTCACATACTATATTAAAGAGGACCTTTCACCATTTTGCCCACAGGCAGTTCTATATACTGCCAGAAAGCTGACAGTGCGCTGAGTTCAGCGCACTGTCGGCTTTCCCGATGTGGGCCCAGTGTGAAGAGCTTACGGTCCTGGTACCGTAGCTCTTCTATGGTCAGAAGGGCGTTTCTGACACTCAGTTAGAGACGTCCTTCTTCACAGCACAGCCAATCGCGCTGTGCTGTGAGAGCCGGGAGGAACGCCCCCTCCATCTGCTCGCAGTACTTGTCCATAGACGAGCATTATCAGGGAGGGAGGGGGGAGTTCCTCCCGGCTCTCACAGCACAGCGCGATTGGCTGTGCTGTGAAGAAGGACGTCTCTGACTGAGTGTCAGAAATGCCCTTCTGACCATAGAAGAGCTACGGTACCAGGACCGTAAGCTCTTCACACTGGGCCCACATCGGGAAAGCCGACAGTGCGCTGAACTCAGCGCACTGTCAGCTTTCCGGCAGTATATAGAACTGCCTGTGGGCAAAATGGTGAAAGGTCCTCTTTAATATAGTATGTGAACATAAATTCATAACAGTCGTGAAGCCATGTCATTTACCAGGTTAAAAAGTAGTCTATGTGTTAATTGAGGTTACAATCTATCTATGTGCCAAATTTCATCCAAATCCATTCAGATGTTTTTGCGTGATTGAGGAACAAACATTCAAACTTTCACATTTATAATAGTAAGAATAGTAAGATAAGATAAGATAGAGAACAGAGCTGAGTTCTGATATGCATAGGTTTATATTATCAAGGGAGAGAAGCTGAGCTCCCTGTATCAGTGTCTGTACACAAAAAGGCTGTCAATCAATGAATCCACATCGGGAAAGCCGACAGTGTGCTGAATTCAGCGCACTGTCAGCTTTCCGGCAGTATATAGAACTGCCTAGGGACAAAATGGTGAAAGGTTCTCTTTAAATTGCTCTTGCAGCAGCTTATCTGAGGTTCTGATAAAGCCAGGTTTGTTATCTCTTTTTTTTGTGTAGATTGTGAGCCCCACATAGGGCTCACAAAGTTCATTCCCCCCCCCCCCAGTATGTCTTTTTTTGGAGTATGGGATGGAAATCCATGCAAACACAGGGAGGACATACAAACTCCTTGCAGATGGCTTTTTGCCCTTGGCAGGATTTGAACCGAGGACTCTGGCGCTGCAGGGCTGCAGTGCTAACCACTGAGCCACCATGTGACCCTGGTCTGTTATCTCTCTATGTAAACACACAGATAACACTGAGTCTTTTGTGTACAAGAATTGTGCATATTGTCTGATCTGCTCCAGTGCTGAGACACTAACATGGGAAAACCTCTTTAATCCAAATTGGCAGTTTGCCAATTTTAAACATGTCGGGAAAAAGGAAATCTACTTTGTCGCAAAATTCTAAAACAACAAGAGCTATCAAAGTAGCCAGAAGTCAAAGACTTCTCCTCAAGCGGAGCTGAGGAGGATTGAAAAAGCTACGCTTTAAGCAACTCTTAGAGCAGCTGAAATGACGGAGCAGGTGGATCATCAATGCCAACAACACACTCATTATATGGTGTCCCAGCCAGCTGCTGAGATGCCAGAACAATCACAGGCATGGCACAAGGAACAAGTTCAGCAGCAGGACAGCTTGAGAGCTGCCAAAACACCGGAGCAGGTGGATTATCAACGGCAGCAATTTGCTGAATATAGGTGGATCAGCAACGTGCAGATGAAGTCACGGGCAGAGGCTAGTATCATGTAAATCTATATTTCACAGAGCTCAGCTTCTCTCCTCTATCATATAACCCTATATATCACAGAGTACAGCTTCTCTCCTCTATCATATACCCTATATATCACAGAGCTCAGCTTCTCTCCTCTATCCTATAACCCTATATATCACAGAGCTCAGCTTCTCTCCTCTATCATATAACCCTATATATCACAGAGTACAGCTTCTCTCCTCTATCATATACCCTATATATCACAGAGCTCAGCTTCTCTCCTCTATCCTATAACCCTATATATCACAGAGCTCAGCTTCTCTCCTCTATCATATAACCCTATATATCACAGAGCTCAGCTTCTCTCCCTCTATCATATCAACTCTCCAAGGTGTTACAAATTACTGGACAGGTTCACTTTAAGGTGTAGAGAATTTAAGAATCCCCTCTTCTATTTTACCTTGGTGCTCATATACCATGTAATATAACTTGCTAGAATATCATTTCGGTACAATTAGTAAGACATAGCAGCCTCCCTTCTCAGTGACAATATTGTGACATGAGTCTCTAGCAGGCAGATATATTTTCCAGGTGGGCGGACGACTCCTGTTTTATCAACATTAATGTAAAATATATGTTTCAGTTAATTACAATGTGACCTCCAATGCTTCATATCCAGACTATATTTCTGCGCGTAATAAATTAACATTTCTTTTAGTGTCAAGTATAAAGTAATAATGACTATGACTCATGCAGACGAGGTTAATGTATTAATAGGTGTGGTCAGAAGTCATGGCAAGTGTGCAAACACCTGGGCCTGTGTAGGCGGCATTCATTTCTCCTCATCTTATGTTGTCATGTTCATCAACTTTGATGCAAACCACATCCTTTCACTTACGGCACCTTCAACCTTTATTAAATCTACAGAAACATCTGAAGATCAATGAAAACCTGATGTAAAATATCTTGTTGTTTGGAAAATATGATGTTAAATGTAGAAAATTGAATACAAAGACACCTTCAGCCATCAAAGACATCTTGTAGATAGGTATGGTAAAGGAAAATGTATTCTATTTATAGCGTGGGTTATGTTCTCTGGCTTTCAATAAGTATTCAATAAAAAAAATAGGCTATAACACATAGCGAGTGCTTTTACGGGCTTACGGTGTAATTGGAACGGTCAAAGTACCATCTACATACTTCATTACACGCAAGATATAGCAAAACAGTGCCCCCTAGTGAAGGATATTGAAACAATTGTGAATCCATTATATAATTTATAGTTACTACCATACAATTGGGTATAAATAGAGACGTACCTGTAGGAGGCGCACAACTGGGTCCTAGTGCGGTAGGGGTCCCCTAGTATAGAGTGGTCTCGGTAAAGATCTTGCATTTGGGTTTGAAATGTAACACCTCTAGCCAGGGGTCAATGTCTCTAAAGGACTCATGATTTTACAAAGTAAACTATATATCTACGTATGTATATATATATATATATATATATATATATATATAGTGGAACTGTAATATAATTCTCTATGGTACCTAAAAGACCAGAAATTATGTACCTTCTTATAGATGTCTCCATTAGAGATGAGCGAACACTAAAATGTTCGAGGTTCGAAATTCGATTCGAACAGCCGCTCAATGTTCGTGTGTTCGAACGGGTTTCGAACCCCATTATAGTCTATGGGGAACAGATACTCGTTAAGGGGGAAACCCAAATCCGTGTCTGGAGGGTCACCAAGTCCACTATGACACCCCAGGAAATGATGCCAACACCTCTGGAATGACACTGGGACAGCAGGGGAAGCATGTCTGGGGGCATCTAACACACCAAAGACCCTCTATTACCCCAACATCACAGCCTAACAACTACACACTTTACACACTCAATACCACCTCTCTGACAGTAGGAAAACACCTTGAAACATGTGTATTTGGCACTTGCAGTGAGGAGAGCTTGTCACCAGCAGTGAATTTGGCCCTTGTAGTAAGTTGAGGTTGGCACCAACATTTGTTTTGAAAATCAGGGTGGATTGAGCCTCTAACCAGCAGAGTTTGGGCAAATTCATGGTGGAGGGAGCCTCTAAACACCCCAGTTTGGGCAAATTCATGGTGGAGGGAGCCTCTAAAAACCCCAGTTTGGACCAATTCATGGTGGAGGGAGCCTCTAACCAGCCCAGTTTGGGCAAATTCATGGTGGAGGGAGCCTCTAAAAAACCCAGTTTGGACCAATTCATGGTGGAGGGAGCCTCTAACCAGCCCAGTTTGGGCAAATTCATGGTGGAGGGAGCCTCTAACCAGCCCAGTTTGGACCAATTAATGGTGGAGGGAGCCTCTAACCAGCCCAGTTTGGACCAATTCATGGTGGAGGGAGCCTCTAAACAGCCCAGTTTGGGCAAATTCATGGTGGAGGGAGCCTCTAAAAAACCCAGTTTGGACCAATTCATGGTGGAGGGAGCCTCTAACCAGCCCAGTTTGGACCAATTAATGGTGGAGGGAGCCTCTAACCAGCCCAGTTTGGACCAATTCATGGTGGAGGGAGCCTCTAAACAGCCAAGTTTTGGGAAATTCATGGTGGAGGGAGCCTCTAACCAGCCCAGTTTGGACCAATTCATGGTGGAGGGAGCCTCTAAACAGCCAAGTTTTGGGAAATTCATGGTGGAGGGAGCCTCTAACCAGCCCAGTTTGGACCAATTCATGGTGGAGGGAGCCTCTAAAAAACCCAGTTTGGACCAATTCATGGTGGAGGGAGCCTCTAAACAGCCCAGTTTGGGCAAATTCATGGTGGAGGGAGCCTCTAACCAGCCCAGTTTGGACCAATTAATGGTGGAGGGAGCCTCTAAAAAACCCAGTTTGGGCAAATTCATGGTGGAGGGAGCCTCTAACCAGCCCAGTTTGGACCAATTCATGGTGGAGGGAGCCTCTAACCAGCCCAGTTTGGACCAATTAATGGTGGAGGGAGCCTCTAAAAAACCCAGTTTGGACCAATTCATGGTGGAGGGAGCCTCTAAACAGCCCAGTTTGGGCAAATTCATGGTGGAGGGAGCCTCTAACCAGCCCAGTTTGGACCAATTAATGGTGGAGGGAGCCTCTAAACAGCCCAGTTTGGGCAAATTCATGGTGGAGGGAGCCTCTAACCAGCCCAGTTTGGACCAATTCATGGTGGAGGGAGCCTCTAACCAGCCCAGTTTGGACCAATTAATGGTGGAGGGAGCCTCTAACCAGCCCAGTTTGGACCAATTCATGGTGGAGGGAGCCTCTAAACAGCCCAGTTTGGGCAAATTCATGGTGGAGGGAGCCTCTAAAAAACCCAGTTTGGACCAATTCATGGTGGAGGGAGCCTCTAACCAGCCCAGTTTGGACCAATTAATGGTGGAGGGAGCCTCTAACCAGCCCAGTTTGGACCAATTAATGGTGGAGGGAGCCTCTAACCAGCCCAGTTTGGACCAATTCATGGTGGAGGGAGCCTCTAAACAGCCCAGTTTGGGCAAATTCATGGTGGAGGGAGCCTCTAAAAAACCCAGTTTGGACCAATTCATGGTGGAGGGAGCCTCTAAACAGCCCAGTTTGGGCAAATTCATGGTGGAGGAAGCCTCTAACCAGCCCAGTTTGGACCAATTAATGGTGGAGGGAGCCTCTAAACAGCCCAGTTTGGGCAAATTCATGGTGGAGGGAGCCTCTAACCAGCCCAGTTTGGACCAATTCATGGTGGAGGGAGCCTCTAACCAGCCCAGTTTGGGCAAATTCATGGTGGAGGGAGCCTCTAAAAAACCCAGCTTGGACCAATTCATGGTGGAGGGAGCCTCTAACCAGCCCAGTTTGGGCAAATTCATGGTGGAGGGAGCCTCTAAAAAACCCAGCTTGGACCAATTCATGGTGGAGGGAGCCTCTAACCAGCCCAGTTTGGGCAAATTCATGGTGGAGGGAGCCTCTAAAAAACCCAGTTTGGACCAATTCATGGTGGAGGGAGCCTCTAAACAGCCCAGTTTGGGCAAATTCATGGTGGAGGGAGCCTCTAACCAGCCCAGTTTGGACCAATTAATGGTGGAGGGAGCCTCTAAACAGCCCAGTTTGGACCAATTAATGGTGGAGGGAGCCTCTAACCAGCCCAGTTTGGACCAATTAATGGTGGAGGGAGCCTCTAACCAGCCCAGTTTGGACCAATTAATGGTGGAAGGAGCCTCTAACCACCCCAGTTTGGACCAATTAATGGTGGAGGGAGCCTCTAACCAGCCCAGTTTGGACCAATTCATGGTGGAGGGAGCCTCTAAAAAACCCAGTTTGGACCAATTCATGGTGGAGGGAGCCTCTAAACAGCCCAGTTTGGGCAAATTCATGGTGGAGGGAGCCTCTAAACAGCCCAGTTTGGGCAAATTCATGGTGGAGGGAGCCTCTAACCAGCCCAGTTTGGACCAATTAATGGTGGAGGGAGCCTCTAACCAGCCCAGTTTGGACCAATTCATGGTGGAGGGAGCCTCTAAACAGCCAAGTTTGGACCAATTCATGGTGGAGGGAGCCTCTAAAAAACCCAGTTTGGACCAATTCATGGTGGAGGGAGCCTCTAAACAGCCCAGTTTGGGCAAATTCATGGTGGAGGGAGCCTCTAACCAGCCCAGTTTGGACCAATTAATGGTGGAGGGAGCCTCTAAACAGCCCAGTTTGGACCAATTAATGGTGGAGGGAGCCTCTAACCAGCCCAGTTTGGACCAATTAATGGTGGAGGGAGCCTCTAACCAGCCCAGTTTGGACCAATTAATGGTGGAGGGAGCCTCTAACCACCCCAGTTTGGACCAATTAATGGTGGAGGGAGCCTCTAACCAGCCCAATTTGGACCAATTAATGGTGGAGGGAGCCTCTAACCAGCCCAGTTTGGACCAATTCATGGTGGAGGGAGCCTCTAAACAGCCAAGTTTGGACCAATTCATGGTGGAGGGAGCCTCTAAAAAACCCAGTTTGGACCAATTCATGGTGGAGGGAGCCTCTAACCAGCCCAGTTTGGACCAATTAATGGTGGAGGGAGCCTCTAACCAGCCCAGTTTGGACCAATTAATGGTGGAGGGAGCCTCTAACCAGCCCAGTTTGGACCAATTAATGGTGGAGGGAGCCTCTAACCAGCCCAGTTTGGACCAATTCATGGTGGAGGGAGCCTCTAAACAGCCAAGTTTGGACCAATTCATGGTGGAGGGAGCCTCTAAAAAACCCAGTTTGGACCAATTAATGGTGGAGGGAGCCTCTAACCAGCCCAGTTTGGACCAATTAATGGTGGAGGGAGCCTCTAACCACCCCAGTTTGGACCAATTAATGGTGGAGGGAGCCTCTAACCAGCCCAGTTTGGACCAATTAATGGTGGAGGGAGCCTCTAACCAGCCCAGTTTGGACCAATTCATGGTGGAGGGAGCCTCTAAACAGCCAAGTTTGGACCAATTCATGGTGGAGGGAGCCTCTAAAAAACCCAGTTTGGACCAATTCATGGTGGAGGGAGCCTCTAACCAGCCCAGTTTGGACCAATTAATGGTGGAGGGAGCCTCTAACCAGCCCAGTTTGGACCAATTAATGGTGGAGGGAGCCTCTAACCAGCCCAGTTTGGACCAATTCATGGTGGAGGGAGCCTCTAAACAGCCCAGTTTGGACCAATTAATGGTGGAGGGAGCCTCTAACCACCCCAGTTTGGACCAATTAATGGTGGAGGGAGCCTCTAACCAGCCCAGTTTGGACCAATTCACGGTGGAGGGAGCCTCTAAAAAACCCAGTTTGGACCAATTCATGGTGGAGGGAGCCTCTAAACAGCCCAGTTTGGGCAAATTCATGGTGGAGGGAGCCTCTAAACAGCCCAGTTTGGGCAAATTCATGGTGGAGGGAGCCTCTAACCAGCCCAGTTTGGACCAATTAATGGTGGAGGGAGCCTCTAACCAGCCCAGTTTGGACCAATTCATGGTGGAGGGAGCCTCTAAACAGCCAAGTTTGGACCAATTCATGGTGGAGGGAGCCTCTAAAAAACCCAGTTTGGACCAATTCATGGTGGAGGGAGCCTCTAACCAGCCCAGTTTGGACCAATTAATGGTGGAGGGAGCCTCTAACCAGCCCAGTTTGGACCAATTAATGGTGGAGGGAGCCTCTAACCAGCCCAGTTTGGACCAATTCATGGTGGAGGGAGCCTCTAAACAGCCCAGTTTGGGCAAATTCATGGTGGAGGGAGCCTCTAACCAGCCCAGTTTGGACCAATTCATGGTGGAGGGAGCCTCTAAAAAACCCAGTTTGGACCAATTCATGGTGGAGGGAGCCTCTAAACAGCCCAGTTTGGGCAAATTCATGGTGGAGGGAGCCTCTAAACAGCCCAGTTTGGGCAAATTCATGGTGGAGGGAGCCTCTAACCAGCAGAGTTGGTGGAAATCAGGGTGGAGGGAGCCTCTAACCAGCAGAGTTGGGGGAAATCAGGGTGGAGGGAGCCTAGTATTAGCAGAATTGTGCAACGCTTATGGTGGATGAGTATGAGGATGCGGAGGAATTGGAGAGGTTGAGTACAGACATGGAGTTTCATGTTGGGGTGCTTTACACAGGTGGGCACAAAAATGACGGCTCTACCCAGTGGTGGTTCATTTTTATCAAAGTGAGCCGGTCGGCACTCTCAGCTGACAGACGGGTGCGCTTGTCAGTGATGATGCCACCGGCTGCACTGAACACCCTCTCAGATAGGACGCTGGCGGCAGGACAGGACAGCACCTCCAAGGCATATAGGGCAAGTTCAAGCCACAGGTCCAACTTCGACACCCAATACGTGTAGGGCGCAGAGGGGTCGGAGAGGACAGGGCTGTGGTCGGAAAGGTATTCCCGCAACATGCGCCTATACTTCTCACGCCTGGTGACACTAGGACCCTCCGTGGCGGCACTTTGGCGAGGGGGTGCCATCAAGGTGTCCCAGACCTTAGACAGTGTGCCCCTCGTTTGTGTGGACCGGTGAGAACTTGGTTGCCTACTGGAGGAACTGCCCTCCCTGCCGCCAACGTCACATGCTGGAAACATCTCCATCATATTCTGCACCAATTGCCTGTGGCAAGCATTGATGCGATTGGCCCTCCCCTCTACCGGAATAAAAGACGAGATGTTGTTTTTATACCGGGGGTCAAGGATAGCAAAGATCCAGTACTGGTTGTCCTCCATGATTTTGACAATACGCTTGTCGGTTGTAAAGCACCCCAACATGAACTCAGCCATGTCTGCCACAGTGTTAGTTGGCATGACTCCTCTGGCCCCACCGGAAAGTTCAATCTCCATTTCCTCCTCATCCTCCATGTCTACCCATCCGCGCTGCAACAATGGGACGATTCGAAGTTGCCCGGAAGCCTCCTGTATCACCATCACATCATCGGACAACTCTTCTTCCTCCTCCTCCTCCTCCTCCATTAAATGCAGTGAAGCGGACAGATGTGTGGACCTACTCTCCAGCTGTGACGGATCGGATGCTATCCCTAACTCCTCTGTGTGATCTGAGTTATCCCTGATGTCAATCAGGGATTCTCTCAGAACACACAAGAGCGGGATTGTAAGGCTCACCATCGCATCCTCAGAGCTCACCCTCCTTGTGGACTCCTCAAAGACCCGTAGGATGTCACAAAGGTCTCTCATCCATGGCCACTCATGGATGTGAAACTGAGGCAGCTGACTTTGTGGCACCCTAGGGTTTTGTAGCTGGTATTCCATCAAAGGTCTCTGCTGCTCAACCACTCTATTCAACATCTGAAACGTTGAGTTCCAGCGTGTGGGGACGTCGCACAAAAGCCGGTGTTGTGGCACATGCAGGCGTTGCTGGAGAGATTTTAAGCTAGCAGCGGCTACTGTCGACTTGCGAAAGTGGGCGCACATGCGCCGCACTTTCACCAGTAGCTCTGGAACATTGGGGTAGCTCTTTAGGAAACGTTGCACCACTAGGTTGAAGACGTGGGCCAGGCATGGAACATGTTGGAGTCCGGCAAGCTCCAGAGCTGCTACCAGGTTCCGGCCGTTATCACAAACGACCATGCCTGGGCCCAGGTGCAGCGGCTCAAACCATATTGCCGTCTCATCGAGGAGGGCATCCCTCACCTCGGAGGCAGTGTGCTGTCTGTCCCCCAAGCTGATCAGCTTCAGCACAGCCTGCTGACGTCTACCAACGCCAGTGCTGCAACGTTTCCAACTCGTAGCTGGGGTCAATCTAACAGCGGAGGAGGAGGCGGTGGCGGAGGAGGAGGCGGTGGCGGAGGAGGAGGCGGTAGAGGAGGAGGAGGAGGGGGGTGTTCTTCTCGTGTCCCTGCCAGGAATGTTAGGCGGGGAGACGAGGTACACCGGGCCAGTTTGGGAAGCAGTCCCAGCCTCAACTACATTCACCCAGTGTGCCGTCAGTGAAATGTAGCGTCCCTGTCCGCATGCACTTGTCCACGCGTCGGTGGTCAAGTGGACCTTTGTGCAAAGCGCGGAACTAAGGGCCCGCCTGATGTTGAGAGACACGTGCTGGTGCAAGGCGGGGACGGCACACCGGGAGAAGTAGTGACGGCTAGGGACGGCATAGCGAGGTGCCGCAGTTGCCATCAGGTCTAGGAAGGCGGGAGTTTCAACAAGCCGGAACGCCAACATCTCCTGGGCCAGCAGTTTAGCGATGTTGGCGTTCAAGGCTTGCGCGTGTGGGTGGTTAGCAGTGTATTTCTGCCGCCGCTCCAATGTCTGAGAGATGGTGGGTTGTTGTAAAGAAACGCCTGATGGTGCCTTTGATGGTGCAGGAGAAGGAGATAAGACAGGACCAGGGGAGGATGAGGTAGAAGTCAACAAAGTGGCGGAGGCAGATGAAGTGGTGTCCTGGCTCGTCCTCTGGAGTGCATCGCCAGCACAGTCAGCAGTGGCAGTGGCAGAGGCAGTGGCAGAGGCAGTGGCAGTGGCGTGAACGGCAGGCGGCCTTTGTCCTGCCGTTGCTGCCTGCCACTGATTCCAGTGCTTGGATTCCAAATGACGGCGCATTGAAGTGGTGGACAGGTTGCTCTTCTCAGAGCCCCTAATCAATTTCGAGAGGCAAATTGTGCAGACAACACTATATCTGTCCTCGGCGCATTCCTTGAAAAAACTCCACACCTTCGAGAAACGTGCCCTCGAGGTGGGAGTTTTTCGGGGCTGGGTACGAACTGGAACATCTTGGGAGATTCCGGGTGTGGCCTGGCTTCGCCTAAGCTGCTGACCTCTGCCTCTGCCTCTAGCTACCCTTTTTGGTGCTGCACCTGCCTCAACATCCACACTACTTTCCCCGCTTGACATCCCCCCTGTCCAGGTCGGGTCAGTGTCCTCATCATCCACCACTTCCTCTTCCAACTCCTGTCTCATCTCCTCCTCCCGCACAATGCGCCGGTCAACTGGATGCCCTGACGGCAACTGCGTCACATCATCGTCGATGAGGGTGGGTTGCTGGTCATCCACCACCAAATCGAACGGAGATGGAGGAGACTCTAGTGTTTGAGCATCTGGACACAGATGCTCCTCTGTTAGGTTCGTGGAATCGTGACGTGGAGAGGCAGGTTGAGGGACAATGAAAGGAGCGGAGAACAGCTCTGGGGAGCAGGGACAGTTTGGGTTATTGTTCTGTAAAGCTTCGGAATTTTGGGAGGAAGGAAGACAAGACTGTTGGGTAATAGGAGGAGAGGAGGCAGAGTCTGACTGGCTGCTGGACAATGTGCTGTAAGCGTTCTCTGACAGCCATTGCAAGACCTGTTCCTGGTTCTCGGGCCTACTAAGGTTTGTACCCTGCAGTTTAGTTAATGTGGCAAGCAACCCTGGCACTGTGGAGTGGCGCAATGCTTGCTGCCCCACAGGAGTAGGCACGGGACGCCCTGTGGCTTCACTGCTACCTTGCTCCCCAGAACCATTCCCCCGACCTCGCCCACGGCCTCGTCCACGTCCCTTTCCGGGAGCCTTGCGCATTTTGAATTCCTAGTTAGAAATTGGCACTGTATACCAGTAGTAAAAATTGTGGGTGCACGTAACCCCAATATATTCTTTGAATTCCCAGTCAGACACTGGCACTATATGGCAGTAGCAAGAAATGAGGGTATTTGTATTCCCAATATACTCTTTGAATTCCCAGTCAGACAATGGCACTGTATACCAGTAGTAAAAATTGTGGGTGCACGTAACCCCAATATATTCTTTGAATTCCCAGTCAGACAATGGCACTGTATACCAGTAGTAAAAATTGTGGGTGCACGTAACCCCAATATATTCTTTGAATTACCAGTCAGAAACTGGCACTATATGGCAGTAGCAAGAAATGAGGGTATTTGTATTCCCAATATACTCTTTGAATTCCCAGTCAGACAATGGCACTGTATACCAGTAGTAAAAATTGTGGGTGCACGTAACCCCAATATATTCTTTGAATTCCCAGTCAGAAACTGGCACTATATGGCAGTAGCAAGAAATGAGGGTATTTATAACCCCAATATACTCTTTGAATTCCCAGTCAGACAATGGCACTGTATACCAGTAGTAAAAATTGTGGGTGCACGTAACCCCAATATATTCTTTGAATTACCAGTCAGAAACTGGCACTATATGGCAGTAGCAAGAAATGAGGGTATTTATAACCCCAATATATTCTTTGAATTCCCAGTCAGACAATGGCACTGTATACCAGTAGTAAAAATTGTGGGTGCACGTAACCCCAATATATTCTTTGAATTACCAGTCAGAAACTGGCACTATATGGCAGTAGCAAGAAATGAGGGTATTTATAACCCCAATATATTCTTTGAATTCCCAGTCAGACAATGGCACTGTATACCAGTAGTAAAAATTGTGGGTGCACGTAACCCCAATATATTCTTTGAATTACCAGTCAGACACTGGCACTATATGGCAGTAGCAAGAAATGAGGGTATTTGTATTCCCAATATACTCTTTGAATTCCCAGTCAGACAATGGCACTGTATACCAGTAGTAAAAATTGTGGGTGCACGTAACCCCAATATATTCTTTGAATTCCCAGTCAGACAATGGCACTGTATACCAGTAGTAAAAATTGTGGGTGCACGTAACCCCAATATATTCTTTGAATTCCCAGTCAGAAACTGGCACTATATGGCAGTAGCAAGAAATGAGGGTATTTATAACCCCAATATATTCTTTGAATTCCCAGTCAGACAATGGCACTGTATACCAGTAGTAAAAATTGTGGGTGCACGTAACCCCAATATATTCTTTGAATTCCCAGTCAGAAACTGGCACTATATGGCAGTAGCAAGAAATGAGGGTATTTGTATTCCCAATATACTCTTTGAATTCCCAGTCAGACAATGGCACTGTATACCAGTAGTAAAAATTGTGGGTGCACGTAACCCCAATATATTCTTTGAATTACCAGTCAGAAACTGGCACTATATGGCAGTAGCAAGAAATGAGGGTATTTATAACCCCAATATATTCTTTGAATTCCCAGTCAGACAATGGCACTGTATACCAGTAGTAAAAATTGTGGGTGCACGTAACCCCAATATATTCTTTGAATTACCAGTCAGAAACTGGCACTATATGGCAGTAGCAAGAAATGAGGGTATTTGTATTCCCAATATACTCTTTGAATTCCCAGTCAGACAATGGCACTGTATACCAGTAGTAAAAATTGTGGGTGCACGTAACCCCAATATATTCTTTGAATTACCAGTCAGACACTGGCACTATATGGCAGTAGCAAGAAATGAGGGTATTTGTATTCCCAATATACTCTTTGAATTCCCAGTCAGACAATGGCACTGTATACCAGTAGTAAAAATTGTGGGTGCACGTAACCCCAATATATTCTTTGAATTCCCAGTCAGACAATGGCACTATATGGCAGTAGCAAGAAATGAGGGTATTTATAACCCCAATATATTCTTTGAATTCCCAGTCAGACAATGGCACTGTATACCAGTAGTAAAAATTGTGGGTGCACGTAACCCCAATATATTCTTTGAATTACCAGTCAGAAACTGGCACTATATGGCAGTAGCAAGAAATGAGGGTATTTATAACCCCAATATATTCTTTGAATTCCCAGTCAGACAATGGCACTGTATACCAGTAGTAAAAATTGTGGGTGCACGTAACCCCAATATATTCTTTGAATTCCCAGTCAGACACTGGCACTATATGGCAGTAGCAAGAAATGAGGGTATTTATAACCCCAATATATTCTTTGAATTCCCAGTCAGACAATGGCACTGTATACCAGTAGTAAAAATTGTGGGTGCACGTAACCCCAATATATTCTTTGAATTACCAGTCAGAAACTGGCACTATATGGCAGTAGCAAGAAATGAGGGTATTTGTATTCCCAATATACTCTTTGAATTCCCAGTCAGACAATGGCACTGTATACCAGTAGTAAAAATTGTGGGTGCACGTAACCCCAATATATTCTTTGAATTACCAGTCAGACACTGGCACTATATGGCAGTAGCAAGAAATGAGGGTATTTGTATTCCCAATATACTCTTTGAATTCCCAGTCAGACAATGGCACTGTATACCAGTAGTAAAAATTGTGGGTGCACGTAACCCCAATATATTCTTTGAATTACCAGTCAGACACTGGCACTATATGGCAGTAGCAAGAAATGAGGGTATTTGTATTCCCAATATACTCTTTGAATTCCCAGTCAGACAATGGCACTGTATACCAGTAGTAAAAATTGTGGGTGCACGTAACCCCAATATATTCTTTGAATTCCCAGTCAGACACTGGCACTATATGGCAGTAGCAAGAAATGAGGGTATTTGTATTCCCAATATATTCTTTGAATTCCCAGTCAGACAATGGCACTGTATACCAGTAGTAAAAATTGTGGGTGTATATAGCCCCAATTCTATTGCTAGGGGACTTGCAGGGTATTTCTGGGGTGAAGGTGGGGGGGCACACCGTTGGAACGGGTATCGGGGTATATATCGGGTATACGGGAATACACTGACAGTGTATTCCATTCAGGATCCTGGGAAAGCTGGGTTGCGGCGATTGAGCCCGTCAGTGCCACGTTACACTGACAAGCTTCTCCCTGGAATTTAGCTCTTATAAGAGCTGTTGGTTGTCTTCTCCTTCCTATCCTAGCCTGTCCCTGCCTACCCAGAATCTAAGCCCTAGCTAGCTGGACGGAAACCTCCGTCCCCGGTGAATTGCAAGCTCAGAATGACGCGAAGCTGGGCGTCGCTGTTCTTTTAAATTAGAGGTCACATGTTTTCGGCAGCCAATGGGTTTTGCCTACTTTTTTCAACGTCACCGGTGTCGTAGTTCCTGTCCCACCTACCCTGCGCTGTTATTGGAGCAAAAAAGGCGCCAGGGAAGGTGGGAGGGGAATCGAGTAATGGCGCACTTTACCACGCGGTGTTCGATTCGATTCGAACATGCCGAACAGCCTAATATCCGATCGAACATGAGTTCGATAGAACACTGTTCGCTCATCTCTAGTCTCCATCGTTATCTTCTGAACGTTGTTTAAGAACTCCAATATCTCCAATACAAGTAAAAGCCAACACGTATAGCATAAACTCCTGACAGAGTATCACAAAATCATGTCAAAGCTGGTCATCTCATACTATTATCTTAGGATTTGTGATTAGTGTTGTACAAAGTTCATCCAGCAGGTACATTTCTAAACCTGAACTGCTAATATTATATTCTGAGGCCTTCTCTGACCCAAGAGTATATTAAGGGCTGGCCCGGGGGAAGGACAGAAACATAACAAACCTTCTTACTCAACTCTCATGGGCTCTCGATCACAGGCTTCGGCATTCCCCTGGGACAATGATATGATTCAGGAAGCCAGAAGAGACCCAAAGATGATGGGGATTTACAGTTAGGGCCAGAAATATTTGGACAGTGACACAATTTTCGCGAGTTGGGCTCTGCATGCCACCACATTGGTTTTGAAATGAAACCTCTACAACAGAATTCAAGTGCAGATTGTAACGTTTAATTTGAAGGGTTGAACAAAAATATCTGATAGAAAATGTAGGAATTGTACACATTTCTTTACAAACACTCCACATTTTAGGAGCTCAAAAGTAATTGGACAAATAAACATAACCCAAACAAAATAATTTTATTTTCAATATTTTGTTGCGAATCCTTTGGAGGCAATCACTGCCTTAAGTCTGGAACCCATGGACATCACCAAACGCTGGGTTTCCTCCTTCTTAATGCTTTGCCAGGCCTTTACAGCCGCAGCCTTCAGGTCTTGCTTGTTGGTCTTTCCGCCTTAAGTCTGGATTTGAGCAAGTGAAATGCATGCTCAATTGGGTTAAGATCTGGTGATTGACTTGGCCATTGCAGAATGTTCCACTTTTTTGCACTCATGAACTCCTGGGTAGCTTTGGCTGTATGCTTGGGGTCATTGTCCATTTGTACTATGAAGCGCCGTCCGATCAACTTGGCAGCATTTGGCTGAATCTGGGCTGAAAGTATATCCCGGTACACTTCAGAATTCATCCGGCTACTCTTGTCTGCTGTTATGTCATCAATAAACACAAGTGACCCAGTGCCATTGAAAGCCATGCATGCCCATGCCATCACGTTGCCTCCACCATGTTTTACAGAGGATGTGGTGTGCCTTGGATCATGTGCCGTTCCCTTTCTTCTCCAAACTTTTTTCTTCCCATCATTCTGGTACAGGTTGATCTTTTGTCTCATCTGTCCATAGAATACTTTTCCAGAACTGAGCTGGCTTCTTGAGGTGTTTTTCAGCAAATTTAACTCTGGCCTGTCTATTTTTGGAATTGATGAATGGTTTGCATCTAGATGTGAACCCTTTGTATTTACTTTCATGGAGTCTTCTCTTTACTGTTGACTTAGAGACAGATACACCTACTTCACTGAGAGTGTTCTGGACTTCAGTTGATGTTGTGAACGGGTTCTTCTTGACCAAAGAAAGTATGCGGCGATCATCCACCACTGTTGTTATCCGTGGACGCCCAGGCCTTTTTGAGTTCCCAAGCTCACCAGTCAATTCCTTTTTTCTTAGAATGTACCCGACTGTCTGCTATCTCTCTGATGGATTTTTTCTTTTTTTTCAGCCTCAGGATGTTCTGCTTCACCTCAATTGAGAGTTCCTTTGACCGCATGTTGTCTGGTTACAGCAACAGCTTCCAAATGCAAAACCACACACCTGGAATCAACCCCAGACCTTTTAACTACTTCATTGATTACAGGTTTACGAGGGAGACGCCTTCAGAGTTAATTGCAGCCCTTAGAGTCCATTGTCCAATTACTTTTGGTCCCTTGAAAAAGAGGAGGCTATGCATTACAGAGCTATGATTCCTAAACTCTTTCTCCGATTTGGATGTGGAAACTCTCATATTGCAGCTGGGAGTGTGCACTTTCAGCCCATATTATATATATAATTGTATTTCTGAACATGTTTTAGTAAACAGCTAAAATAACAAAACTTGTGTCACTGTCCAAATATTTCTGGCCCTAACTGTATGTTGGATATAACAATGGAGCCCAGGAGAGGTGAGTAAAACTGTAATGGAACCTCAGATGAACAACTACACACAACAGATTCTATCATTACATTATTTTTTTTCATAAAATTGAAGCCAAGATAGAAAAGTCAAGTGTAAAAAAAAAATTCAAGTCCACCCCAAGAAACAACAGCCTGAAGAACCACCTTTAGCAGCCATAGCTTCAAGTAATGATTTTCTGTATAGCTTTATTAGTCTTTCACATCATTATGAAGGAATTTTGGACAGCTCTTACTTACAATCTTGTTTCAGTTCCTTGTGGCATTTGTTTATGCACACCTCCCCTAAGGCCCCAAAACAGGTTGAGGTCTGGACTTTGGCTTGTCCATTACAACACCTTGATTCTCTTCCAGTCATTCTTTTGTAGATTTGCTGGGATGTTTGGGGTAAGAGTCTTGTTACATGACCAAGTTTAGGCCAAGCTATACCTGTTGGATCCATGCCCTCATATAAGACTCTAGAATACTTTGGTACACAGAGGAGCTCATGTTCGACTCAATGGCCATAAGATGCCCAGGTTCTGTGACTGCAAACCAAACTAAAATCAAAGCTTGCCAGTTAGTATCAAAAGTGAGTGCTGAGTTTGGTTCTGTGCATTATATTATTTTGTTATATAGTGGCAACATATTCTGCATGCTTTCAAAGATATTGTCATCCCTCACTTCCCAAGTAGGTCTCCATATTTCTTTAGAGTGTGAGGTACCAGATACATGGATTTGAACCAATTTTGGCCAAATGTCTCCACTTCGGTCTCATCTGTCCAAAAGATATTTGTCCAGAAGTCTTGCAGTTTCTTCATATGCAACGTTACAAACATAAGCTATTGTCATTAGAAAGAAGAGACAAGTCATACTTTTTCTAATTGTACTGTTAGAAACTTGAACCTATAACATGCTAACAGAGACCTGTGGAACCTAAGATTTAGCTCTTGGGGTTTTCTTTGAACATTGAATGGTTTGACCTCAGGGTGAATTTTCCTAAGGTACTTAAAATTGTGGCCAAATAATGCTTCCTAGATTTAAGAGCAGCAACAATTACTCCTCTAAAATCATTGCTGATGTCTTTCCTCCTTGTCATTGTATTAACACAGACCTGAATGCTTTAGACCAGCAAACTCCTAAAACTTCTTCTTTTTAAAAGATGGTCACATTAGTTGATGATCAATTAATCAAGTACATTTGATTACCAGAACCTTGTGGCTACTTAATTCCTATGAAGGTTGTAAGGGTGTATCTAATTTTTCACACACTGCTTCTGCAATTTGGACAATTTTTTTTAAATAAGCAATGACAATGATTAAATATTTTGTAACTTTTTTTCATTTCTTTTTACATTTATTAGACCTCCTATGGGTCTTGAACCCCAGGGGGTCTGATCACTAATACAATGCATTAAAATGCTAATGCATTGCAATACATTGCAAAAAAATTGTCATTTCTTTTGCAGGCTGAATAGAGCAGACGGCAAAAGAAAATCACTGCAGACCGGCCAGGGAACTTTTACAGGGCTCCCGGCTGTCATGCCAACATGATGTCGGCCCTGGAGCATGCGATCACCGGCAAAATGGCCTAGGCGCCTGAGGGGTTAATGCCTCCGATCAGTGCGGGCACCGACTGGAGGCATTAGCGCTGGGTGTCTACTATGACAGTAGACACCCGGCAGATATGGCGGCCGCCTGACTCCTGGGTGGCCACCATAGTTAAACACTCGGCACCCGCTGGGGGCCGCAAACTATCATCCCGAGGGCCACAGTTGGCCCGCAGGCTGTGAGTAGGGCGCCATGCAAGGTGGGGATAACCTTAGTGGATAAAGAGTGGTGGTACCGTATTTTTCGGACTATAAGACGCACTTTTTTTTCCCCAAAATTTCGGAGGAAAATGAGGGTGCGTCTTATAGTCTGAATGTGGGTGGAGGAGCGGGTTTGCAGCATGGCCGCGCTACTGCCACCGCTGGTTTTCTTCAGCGGCAGGAGCGTGACAATCTGCAGGCCCCGGCAGCTAAGACACTCCCCGGCATCCGCCGGTCTATTACAGCAGATGCCGGGGACTGTCTTAGCTGCCGGGGCCTGCAGATTGCCACGCTCCTGCCGCTGAAGAAAACCAGCGGTGGCAGTAGCGCGGCCATGCTGCAAATCCGCTCCTCCTCCACAGGTCCCGGCAGTTAGTTAGCCCCGGGGCCGGTCCCCACCGGCCCCATACCTTTAGTGATGCAGGCCGGCTCCTGCACGGTGAGGCCGCAGGAGCCGACCTGTTCTGATGACAGCTGGGAGCCTAATGAAGGCTCCCAGGCCTGTCATAGATATATATTACTATCGCGGCTGGTCTATGACACTCCGCGATAGTAATGTATAGAATCTCCCATAGACGGCAATACACTTGTATTGCCGTCTATGGGACTTGCAATCAAATGATTGCAGGTTCAAGCCCCCTAGGCGGGGGATAATAAAATAGTAAAAAAAAAAAAAAAAAAAAAAAAAAACACTTAAAAAAAATATAATAAAAAATAAAATAAATAAAAGTTCACCTCCTTTCCCTAGAATACATATAAAAGTATAACATTACTGTGAAACATACACATTAGGTATCCCTGTGTCTGAAAATGCCCTGTCTACTAATATTTTTATGTACAGTGAACGTCAAAATCAAAAGTGCTAAACCGCCGGGTTTTTCTCTCTGTTTTGCCTCTGAATTAAATAAAAGGTGATCTAAGCAATAAACATTTCCCAAAATGGTATATCTAAAAAGTACACCTGGCCCCACAAAAAAAACGCCCTATACATCCCCGTACAGCTGCAGGGTCACCTGTCAATGTGGCCTTGCAGCTGTTCCAAAACTACAACTCCCATATATTAAATATTTTACCATTTTTTGCCTGAAAATTTTTTTTCCCTATTTTTCTCCTCTAAAAACGTCTTATAGTCCAGTGCGTCTTATAGTCCGAAAAATACGGTATCTGCTCGTAAAGAGCCACCATTTCAGTTGAAATGGAGACGTGGTTGACGTGGTAAACACCTTTATTTAAACGGGCCGTTCTGTCATTCAAACACAGAGACGTTTCCAGAATCATTTCAACGTTGGCCATCATGGTCGTTTTCTGAAGTTTGACACGATAATGAAGTGGGTGAACTTTCAACAAACAGGTTCTTTGAGACCCAGAACTGCATGAGGAGTTGACCGAATGGTACGGATCCCGTAAAACATCAAAAGGGTCGTAATAAGTGTTTTAACTTCTTTTTTCTTTTGTTTTTCTTTGATTTTTGTAATGGCAACATCCAAGCTACACATTGAAAAAATAAAATTTGAAATTCGTTGAAAAATGAGTGCGTAACTTTTATTTCAAGTCATCCATACCTCCCTGCCTAACCCTGTATTTAACTAATTTTAAGGCCTTCTAAGGACCAGAGTTTCTTTTTTATTACGTTCTGATAAGAAAAACCATAAACTTCAAAAAGCGTGTACTTTGTTTTTCTCATGTCTGTACGTTCAGCTTCAGAAAGAACAGTTGTAACAATAATAGATTTTTAATACGAAAACATAAAACGACCCTTAAATAACACAGGAAATCTAAACGTGTATCATGGATGAAGTTGTAATGTAGAAACCTCATGTTCTGCCTAGTTAACCACATACGTCAATTAAATGCTAATTATTTTTCAAGGAGAACAATTTTGTGTTTCCTCCAAAGAAAAATATCTTAAAGTAATCCCACCGTGCTCAAATTAAAATAATATTACACTGAGTGATTGAAAAGCAATTAGACACTTGGGCAGAATTTTCCAAATTTTTCTTTGAATTGATGGGTAAGGAGAAATCCATAAGTTAATCATCTTTCCCGATTGCCTATGTTATAACTGGTGGCAAATGACCGGGATGTTTATTTTCAAGTTTTACACAAATTGCCTATAAGGTTTCACATTGCTTCAAAGTTAAGTGGTTACTGCCATGGAATTTAATTCAATAATCAATCTAAGAATCTTACAAAGCGCCATTCTATCCATTTAATTAATGATCCTGCAAGATTTACCAATTGGCGCCAGGTAATAATCAGTAACACGAATCCTCCAAGGAGCCATTTAAATCTAAGGCTTGGAAATTAAAATTTACTGCAGGCTGGTACAAAACCATCATTAATAAGAAGGTCAATGAATTATAACTTAAAACGCAATTACTGACACTATCGTATCTGCGTACTCAGAATAGTCGAAGTCTAAGTTTGTTGATGTAAGATATTAAAATTTGTAAAAAAAAACCAATAAATTACAGAGCGGTCATTAGTTACCCTGCCGTCATTAAGTAAACATCAGTAGTAATGGTGGGAGTGATTTATATAAAAAAAATTAATTAAAGTTATAAAGTCATCAAATAGAGGTAGAAGATTGACCTGTGGCTTCTTTCATTGACTCCCAAGGCTCTGGAGCTAAATAGGAAATGAGTTTACACTAGGTTCACACTAGCATTGTGATCTTCGTTGTTCAGGTCTACCGGTTGCTCCCAATGACAGAAAGGTGGACCGCTGTTTCAGCAGTTATACGCCGACCCCATTGATTATTATGGGGTCTACTGAGTGTCTGTTGGTTGTCCACCATTTTAAAACTGAAACCGGTGGAGAGAAAAGTCCTCCGTGCAGGACTTTTCCCTCCACCGATTTTTGGAGGTTTCTGTGAATGTGAACCCAGCCTTAAAAAGGGCCTTTAACTACCTCCACTAACTCCATTTACTTGCATAATTTAATAGGCGTCATTCGACTGATTCTGGTACAGTTGCAACTTTTTCTCTAGCCCCCACCATTCCTGAGCAATAAAAACAGTTAATTTTGGCATCTGATATGTTACAGTTAATTGGGAAATCTTTGGCAAAACAAAATAGGAGACTTGACTCTAAGGCCCAGTTCACATCTACATTGGTATTACCCGTCCAGGGAGTCCGCATAGGGACCCCCCCAAACGGAATACCAAATGCAATTGCAAGAGCTGTGCAGTAAAAGCACACATATCCCTATAGACTATAATGGAGTCTGTGTGCTTGCCGCCAGATCTCCGCACAGAACATGCAGACAGGAAAATAGTTCATAATCTATTTTCCTGTCCACATGATTCATACGGGTAGCGTGCGGCAAACACATGGACCCCATTGTAGTCTATGGGGATCTGTGTGCTTTAACTGCACAGCTCTTGCAATTGCATTTGGTATTTCGTTTGGGGCTCCCCATGCGGTCTCCCCCAGATGGAATCCCAACGCAGATGTGAACGAAGGGTAACTTCTGACAATGTCCACCTCTGATTGGAGAGGGTCAACGTTCAGAATCACACTCCTATGTTAGACCGCTACTTCACAGTAGAGAGCTCAAGTAGCATATCAGGAACGTCAATAATTGTGCTGAAGCTTGGAAATGGTGTAAGCTAAAAAAAAAAATTGCAACTGTGCTAAAATCATTGGAGTGGCATCTACAAAGGATTGCAAACAATTGAGGTTAGAGGAGGAGATGAAAAGTCCTCTTTAAGGCCACTAGTTATTTAACGCTTATAACATAGTTATATAAAAAAAAAGTCAGGACACCCGTGTAGTTTTTATTTTGCAACTTATACAGACATAATATATTATTCAGTCTCTGAGAAGTGGTCCTAAAGGGTGGTGGTGTTTGGAAAATAGATGGCCATTGATCACAATATACCGTATGGTGGAACTGAACATGTGCAAAGAAACTCTTATCTGGGTGGAGGTTTCTAAAAGAGATGTTCTTTTTAAAAGAAATGTATTCTTAAATTTCTAGGGACAGCAGAACACAGGGATTTATCAAATGATCCTCCAGAATAATTGAATTACTAATCTGTCATTTAGATGAGCTGCCTGGTCCTCTATTAGGTTCAAGTGAGTATTATCAGGGCTGATCTTTTGCTATGTGCTACCTGAATCCCATCGTGTACCGCCACCCTTAGGCTGAGGGCACACAGTATTTTGTGTTCCGGAACTTGAGTCATTCAGCCGCACACTCCGCTCTGAATTAGGCCCAATGAATGGAGGGAGTGTCTTCAAGCAGACTTCGCCTGAATCCGCCTGAAGAATGAGCATGTCCGTTCTTTTTTCCCGGAGCCAGAACAAAGGGCTCCTGGAAAAAGACCTGACTGGCTCCGATTGTTTTCAATGGGAGCTGACTTTTTGGTCAGGATTTTGGGGCAGATACGGCCTCAAAATCCTGACCAAAATACCCAGTGTGAACTCAGCCTTAGGCTGGTCTTACACAACCGTAGTGGTTTTTGCGGTCAGCAATTTTCACTTTAAAAATTAATTCTGCAGACATCCGCAAATTGCATCCGCAACGTTTCGTGCGTATCAGTATTATACGGATCCGCAAAAAACAAAACACACCACAAAACACACATGTTGACATCCGCAATTGCGGATATACACTGATGTATGTTCAGTGTATATCCGCAAAAATGCACGTGCCCATAGACTTCTATTGGACCTTCCGTGCCGTGCCGTAAAAGCACGGCCATTACGGGCATGCGGTATACTGTCCGGACCACGGTTGCGGCGCGCCACACCACCGACAAAATCTACGGTCGTGTAAGAAGCCTCATAGAAAACTATGGCACCATAAATGGTCCACAATTTTGAACCCGCAATTGCGGACCATTTGTGGTGCAAAACTACGGTCGTGTAAGACCAGCCTTATTCATCCAGTGCTTACAATCTTCACAATTCAGATAATAGAGACACTCAAATCATGTCCCAGGCCAGAACACCTGTTTTTGGCAGGGATTGGGCAACTCCTTTTCTTTTACTGAAACCTCACACATTTTTGGCTGAAGGTACCTAAATTTGCAGGATTGTCATAGAAAATTTAGGACAGTTGACAAGTTGTGTCTATTGATGTTAAAGCTTGGGTTGTAGTGGTGTTTCAGCCCATGCAGTGAGAAGATCAATTATGTTGTACTAATGGATTAATTAATAAAGATGGTCAGCTAATATTCCGGTTCCTTGGACTTCTTCTAAGGTCAGTATGAAACCCTGCAATTTTTAGTACAGTTTGTGTACAGTTGTTTTTGTACCATGATCTTACTCAGGTCTGGACTACAGTTTCTTGGGTCCTCCATTGGAAGTAATTCTGGGGGTTGATGCTGTATCTATACAGAACATCTATATACCATTTATGAGGAGAGGTGCAAGATGGGGTTATGAAGACTGGGGTTGATAGTGCCAATCTTCATAAATCTACACCTGTGGCTCCAAATGGTCCCAGATGAACTTTTATAGACTGATATATTTAACTTTAAGTTTTTTTGATACTTGACTTATGCAGTTCATACATATAAAGATACCAACTTTTCTGCAAACCAGATGTGTCTTTATTGAAGGATAGGACTGTATTTATCGTTCATCGTGTCTTAGGAACTCAGTGGGTGTTGCTACTTAGTGATAGATAACACCCCATGTATGATAAGGGCTTATTTACACATTTGTTTTTAAAGGATGAGTGCTGTCCATGTTGATCATGGTCCCAATGATTCTTAATGAGTAATTCAGAGGTGAGTTTTTGCCATGGACCATTGGTACCCAAGAAAGTCCATCAAGTCTATTTTCCATGGACCCAAAAACACTGAAAATGGCAAAAAAGACTTTGAAATAATGTATTCAATGTATGTGAAAACCAATGCAACCACAAAGATAAAATCCAAAGGATAACCAATGAGATCGTAGTAGTCGAAACCGCAACAAATCCAGGAGCCAGGAGGTCCACAGATCACACGGATTTCTTTTGATGGCTGGCAGCCTTCCACTGTCAGAAAGCCGAAAATTAACCTTTTCATTGCAAAATAGTAGTTGGTCAACAGAACATAGTTAAAGAGGAATTCCATAAGGGAGGCTTTGGCACAAAAAGTGAGAAGGATTAGTATGTGGAAGGATAGACAGACAGGACATGAGAACCAGGGGAAGCTTGTGTGCACAGGTTCTCCACAAATGGTGGTCGAGACACCTATATAGTAAAGGGAAAATATATGACATTGCTGACAGTGGTGAGAAGTTGTGCAGGATGTCCGAATCTGGGCTTCAACACAAAGGCCCATGAGTCTTTAGTTACACCCCTATATATCCATCTGCTCACCTCCTCCTGCTCTATATCATCCTGGCTGCAGGCAGTAATGCATATTCAATGAGATATATTTCCTTAAAGGGAGTCTGTCCGGCCCATAATACCTCCCATACCTATAATAGTACCATATATGGACCTTTAATAGGATCTGAAACATATTTGGTAATGAAACACTACAGAATTAACCATTGTTTTATGACTATGCAAATTAGCTTTCAAGTGCATTGGGGGCGGAGCCTGATTAACTTTCATGCTGATTTGTATATCCATAAACAATGGTTATCTCTGCATTGCTTCATCGGTTTGCAGACACAAAGGTATGTTTCTGCTTAGATTAAGACCCCCTACATGACACAATGACGGGTCTGGGACCATATAGACTCCCTTTACACTACAATTCAGCAGTAACACTATGTGTTTATTCAGGTTCCTTATGCCTGCCTTCAATAGGACAAATGCACAAAAACATGACATAAGGGGGCACATATTTTTCAAGGCACTATACAATGTAAACCGAACCAACAAAATAAATCTCAATTTCTAGTTTAATCTACTTTATTGTGTTTGCCCATCAGATGTTAGGAAAGAGCGAAAACAATTTCTGAGAAGAGGGTGGAGGGCCGCCGAATACATCTGTTATGTCTTATCACCTACAGTACTGGTTATGCGTAGGTGGAAGGTGAAACCACATTGACTGTATGGCATTGTTTATCACAAGGTTACCGAAGCTTCTTATTTTATCTCGAAAGAAAATAAAAGCAATGGATGAACCAAGTCGTGAAAATCTCATCTCCTGTCGAATGACAACCTCTAACAAAGGGAGCGTGCCACCTACTGCCAATCCCTTTTACATCTAATTGAAGACAAACACACAGTACATTACGAGATCTTGCAGCTGGGTAAGCCATGATGAAATATCCATTGATCCATTCTGGTTTATTAGTTGTGAGAGATTTCAGTTGATATGACAGTAGGAAGTCTCCAGTGGCAAACAATCAAATAATTTCCAGCCCAAAGTATATATAATCATTGTAATTTTTCTCTTTGAGATTTGTCACATGAACAGAACAGCTGGGGTCCTAGGAAACAGTTTAAATTGAAGGTTTCTCCGAGGCATACAGTGAAGGAAACGTATTTGTCCTCAGACATGTGGTGGGAAATGAGACAAGAATACTGAGATTCTGAAACGCAAAAAAAAAAAAAAAACGTGCCGCAGCCATCGTAGGTTTTGGCCTATGTGCAATAAAAGTCGTCGTCTATACAGAATATTTCAGACTGGCGATGGGACTATAGGAAAATCTAGTATTTAGGACCTGGCATATTGCAGATCCATATGGTTGGTTCAGATTTGTGCTGGGTCCTACGGTACAGTGGCTTAAAGGGGTTATCTAGTGTCTAACATTGATGGCCTATCCATAAAGAGGTTGTCTGGGCAAAAAACATATTTTTTTAAAATAGGCTGGGCAAGGAAAGATAAAATCACACTCACCTGTCCCCAATGGTCCGGTGGCCTCACAGCGCGGGCCGGTCCTACTGCTCCGGTGTCTTCTCAAAGGCAAACTGCTCTCCCGATGAAGCTGCAGATTGGACTCAGCAGTGACGGCTGCAGCCAATCAGCAGCCTCAGGAAGAGACCAAGTGGTGATGTCACATTCCCATCACTAAGGCCCCTGATTAGAAGACAAAATGGACCGGGATTATTGGACCACGCTGGGATGCACCAGAGCATCGGGGAAAGGTTTTTTTTTAAAAAAAAAATTCTCCCAGCCGATTTAACAAATGTTGTTTTTACCTGGACAGTCCCTTTAAGATAGGCCATCAATATTAGGTCTTGTGGGGCAACACGGTGACTCAGTGGTTAGCAGTGCAGCGCTGGAGTCCTGGGTTCAAATCCCACCAGGAACAACATCTGCAAGGAGTTTGCATGTTCTCTCCGTGTTTGCATGGTTTTTCTCTTCTACAAAGACATACTGATAGGAAAAAAATGTACATTGTGATCCCTATATGGGGCTCACTATCTACATTAAAAAAAAAAGAAAATATTAGAACTCGGCACCCAGGACCCTCACAGAACCCGGGTACAGAGACAGCATGGTTCACAGTATTGTTTACATACCGCAAGGGGCGCTGCTCACTCACAGCACACACTGCTATACTACTACACTACTCTCACTACAGTTTGTACAGTGGGTGAGCAGCGCAGCTTGAAATACCGCGCAATATCGTGAACTGCACTCAGTACTGATTATTTGTGGGGGTGCCGCGGGTCAGACCCCCGCAGATCTAATATTAAGGATGTCACAAATTTTTTTACGAAATTTTATTTATTCCATGAGAAATTGGCATGCAGAAATTTTTCATAGCAGCACATATGGGGGTTGTTTATCAAGATGGGTTTTTATGATGAAGTCCATACCTTATTATAACGCAGGCGCACACTAAGGAGGAGCCATACACCTACACAGAAATCTATACCAGATCAGCTTCAATATTTCACAGTTACTGGTATAACCTTAAAGGAGGATGAGTCCTTAGGCTCGGTTCGGCAAACAGCACTTTTCTCTCCACATGTTGCATGCAGAAACCTCATGGACCCGATTATAGTCTATGGGGTCCGCGGTTTTCCTTGGGTAACCACTTTTTTAGTCGTATAGGTTTCCATTTTGGGGGGGTTCCCAAGTGGAGTTCCTGAACTTGAAAACTGTCCTGGGCTTGAATCCGACCAAGGACATCATTTGCAAGGGGTTTTTATGTTCTCCCTGTGTTTGCGTGGGTTTGCTTTGGGTACTCCAGTTTCCTCCCACACTCCAAAGACAGACTGATATGGACTGTAGATTGTGAGCCCTATATGGGACAGTGACTGACAATGTCTGTAAAGTGCTGCAGAATATGATGGAGCTATATGTATCACTATATCACTGTATCATATAACTATATGTATCAGATAGATTGAATCCCACCTCTATGGGGATATATAAGTAAGTAAAATAAAGGTGGGTTCACACTAGCGCCTGATCTCCGTTTTGAGGTTTCCGTCTTCTGCCAACAGGAGACGGAAACCCAGCATTCAGTGTCCTCCGGTGAGGCTCATGGGTGGACACTTTGCAAACCCATTCAAATGAATGGGTTTGAAAACTGCCTGCCGGTATCCAACTCCTGTCCAGTTTCTTAGGCAGGAAACGGAAACCTGCAAAACAGAGACCGGGCGCTGGTGTGATCCCACCCTAAACAATATAAAGGTAAGTTCACACTGAGTTTTTTGGTCAGAATTTTGAGGCCGCATTTGTCTCAAAATCCTAACCAAAAAGACGGCTCCCATTGAAATCAATAGGAGCTGCTCAGGAGCTTTTTCTGGGAGCCGGGATAAGCGAAGTGCTCATTCTTCAGGCCATTTTTCTTTGCGATTCAGCCTGAAGACACACACCCTCCGCGGAATGCGCAGCTGGATGCCGATGCAGTGCATCGACATTCAGTCGCGGCTACCCGGCTTTTGGATCGGAAACCTGAGGCGGCCTACTGATGCATTTTTTTTTCCCCATTACCGATTGGAGTTACTCCAGCCGGTAACGGGCCCTATTTACTTACCGATCCTGGCAGGACCCCAGAGTATAATAATTATTCATGGGTGTCCACAGTGGGGTATAATACTGTGTGAAGGGGCCACTATGGGACATAATACTATGTGCAGGGACCACTATGGAACATAATACTGTGTGTAGGGGCCACTATGGGGCATAATACTGTGTGCAGGGGCCACTATGGGACATAATACTGTGTGCAGGGGCCACTATGGGACATAATACTGTGTGCAGGGGCCACTATGGGACATAATACTGTGTGCAGAGTCACTATGGGGCATAATACTGTGTGCAGGGGACACTATGGAGCATAATACTGTGTGCAGGGGCCACTATGGAACATAATACTGTGTGCAGGGGCCACTATGGGGGCATAATACTGTGTGCAGGGGCCACTATGGGACATAATACTGTGTGCAGGGGCCAGTATGGGGGCATAATACTGTGTGCAGGGGCCACTATGGGACATAATACTGTGTGCAGGGGCCACTATGGGGCATAATACTGTGTGCAGGGGCCACTATGGGACATAATACTGTGTGCAGGGGCCACTATGGGGCATCATACTGTGTGCAGGGGCCACTATGGGGCATAATACTGTGTGTGCAGGGGCCACTATGGGGGATAATACTGTGTGAAGGGGCCCCTATGGGGTATAATACTGTGTGCAGGGGCCACTATAGGGCATAATACTGTGTGCAGGGGCCACTATGGGGCACAGTACTGTGTGCAGGGGCCACTATAGGACATAATACTGTGTGCAGGGGCCACTATGGGGCATGCAGAGGGAAGTCGGTTGGGGTCTTCAGTGGGCATCGGTCGGGGGGGTGGGCCCCATGGCAAAATTTCGCCACGGCACAGTATAAAAAACACAGTATGGTTGCAGAATTTTAACTCCACGTAGATGAGACAATTGTACGGTTTCCTATTCTATAAATGGATAAATTATTAACCTGGAATATCTCTTTAAATAACATAACTGAATACGTAGAAAATAAAATGCAGTTTTACTGATTTATTATTGAAATACAGATCGGCCATCTTTCTTCCTAGCAACAAAGGCAAACACTACGGTAGAAGTTCGAGCAGGTGCTTGTCAGTAATTACATCTATAATTGATCTTTTTTGGAGTAGCGACAAAGTCTAGATACAGATACAGAGTGTTAGAGCTGTAATTCCGGCTATAGTCCTGATAGTGAGAATCTTTCTTTATGTGGAACTTCTGAAAATATGGTTTAACCCCTTAAGGGCGCACATTTTAGGAGGAAGGATCTTTTAGACTCTGTGAGGCAACTTTTTTCATTTTTCTGCAGACATTTGTACGTGGGTTTTTTGTTTTGTTTTTTCATATAAGGCAAAGCATTAGGCCTTAAAGTAATATTTTATACCAGCATTTGTAAGATAAAAGCAGGAGCAGAATCTACACAAAGTTCGGTATAATGGAAGTATTTGCCTCAGGCAAACTAGGATGGCCACCACGTTATATTTTGGGGTCTTCACACCCCAGAGCATAATACGGGGGATGAGTAAAAAATAAAATAAAACATTCATACTCACCTTCCCTCACCTCTTTTGGGCCTCCACACAGTGTCCATCACTCTCCTGTGATTGGACCACCAATAGTCACTTGGGCATACTTAGAGTCAAGACACGAAACGAATCCTGAAAGGTTTGCCCATCTCTAAACAGTAGTAGTAGTTAGTAGAGATGAGCGAACAGTAAAATGTTCGAGATTCGATATTCGTTTCGAGTAGCCCCTCAATATTCGCCTACTCGAATCGAATATCGAACCCTATTATAGTCTATGGGGGGAAAATGCTCATTTCAGGGGTAGGCAACGGTCGATCAAATTATACTTACCAAGTCCACGAGTGAGGGTCGGGCTGGATCCTCCGAGGAGTCTTCTCCGTGCAGCTTCCCCGCGGCGTCTTCCGGCTCTGAATTCACTCTGCCAGGCATCGGGCCTGGGCAGAGCCGACTGCGCATGTCCACACTACAAGCGGACATGCGCAGTCGGCTCTGCCCAGGCCCTATGTCTGGCAGAGTGAATTCAGAGCCGGAAGACGCCGCGGGGAAGCTGCACGGAGAAGACTTCTAAAGGTAGGAGAAGAACCAGCGTTGATTGGCCGACTGTATAGCATTCGGCCAATCAATGCTGGTTCTGCAACTTTTCCATTCAAACAGTGAGTGGTACTCGATCGAGTACGAGTATTTCGAATACCATAGTATTCGATCGAATACCTACTTGATCGAATACTACTCACTCATCTCTAGTACTTAGTAGTAGTTAATAATATGTAAAATTGTCTCATTGCCGTGTTGAACCTTCCTGTGCTGTAAAACTGCTAACCCTAGGTCCACACTAGCATGGGAAGCCTATCTGCTTAACATCTATCCCACAGACTATAATGGGGTCCATTGGGTTTCTACCCAAAATGAGCAGAGAGTGCACCTCATTTATGTAGAGGTGGACACCTAACTATATATGAGGCGTACTCTCCACTGGTCATGGCGCTATGAAGACTGCCTTTGACGCCAGTCTTCATAAATTTTCACTAGTCTTTATTGCTTTCTCAAGATGGAATGATGCTCAAACAATATAGAAGTCTATGGAGAGGGGAAGGATTGAGTACGTGCTCAGTGAGGAGAGACAGTTAATAGGAAATTTCTATCTGATCTCAAGTGCTTTATTCATATTAATGCTTCTCAGCACTCCTCTATAGTCTTCTACATGACCCTGCTGACGCTTCTGAGTGAGAGTTAGGAAAGCGGGAGAACTGAAATTACAGGTGGAGCCTAAAGAGGGAAAAACTGCTGAAAAGTACAAATTATGAGTTATATAATGGCCTGAAAGTGTGTTATACTATGCTGTACTCAATATACTATTGGCTGATTGAAGTTTGTTAAGAAGTTGGTGACCTCTTAAATTTGAAGAACCTTTTAGGCTTCATACACACAACCATGTGCATTGTTAATATACTAGCCAAATTTTTCATGGCTAACACACTGATCCATTAATTTCTATGGTCCAGGGAAAAACTCAGGACAGGTGCAATATCTGTCTGTTTTGCAACCCAGGCTCACTGAAGACAGTGAATAGGGACATGGAGTCACGGGTGACCTGCAGATATCCATGGGCTATCTGTGCCATTCATCTTCCTACAAATCACTCTGTTCTATTTTTTTTTTTTCTTAAATGTTGATTGTGGGCCCCATATAGGGATCACAATGTACTTTTTTTTTCTCTATCAGTATGTCTTTATAGAATGGGAGAAAATCCATACAAACAAGGAGAGAACATACAAACTCCTTGCAGGTGTTATTCCTGGCGGGATTTGAACCCAGGACTCCAGAGTTACAGTGCTAACCGCTGAGCCACCGTGTTGCCCCCACTCTGTTCCATTATTCACTACCATACTATAGAAACATTTTCTATTTCCAGTTGACCTCAATTAGCTTGTCACATTCTGTGATTTCTGATGGTTTGGAGCTTTTCCGATGAGAGCGGATTTAGCGCGGGGCTTTTGGATTGAAACATTAAACACAATGTATCTATATTAATGTTTACTGTTTGCATCCAGCGATGTGCAACTTCCAGAGTATGTTTGGTGAATGGGATGACTCCTTGGAGGAATACAGCGGTGAATGCTGATTACTATCATAAGCACAATTAGTTTAAGATGAAGCAGAGCAAGAAGCTTTAGAAAGTCACAGCCACAGAAGAGTATTAGTATCAATAATGAACTGGTTAACAAGGACAAATCAGACGTTCAATTTTCTAAAAGTTGCCTAGTTCAAGCCAAAATTTTTGCAGTTTTCTTATTTCATAGTCTCCCCATACCCTTGGATCGACTCATTTTCAATGTATGGGCCCCTTCACACGGCGTAAGCGCTCGGCTCATTTCAAACCGTACATGCGCGCTCCCATTGAAGTGAATGGGAAGCGTTTAGAAGCGCTCGCGTGTACAGCTCGGAATGAGCTGAGCGCTTACGCCATGTGAAGGGGCCCTATCATGTGAGGGACAGCTGAACACCGTTTATCTTAAAAAATATTGATAAAATGTAAAATTCTAGAAAACCCTTACGTCCATCTTGAATTAATTGGTCACTGACTTCAGACATGTGATTCTGGGCCAAAATATAATACGCTTTATTTAAATGTTGTTGTTTTCAGCCTGAAAAGAATTGATTTCATTAAAAAAAAAAAAAAAAGTCTAAAATTATCCCTTTATGGGAGCAGATGCAGCACCAATGAGTGACAATTGCAGTAGTTCAAGAAATATATTACTACACCAGGTGTTAACAATGGTGTTTATCTTTCCCCACATGGATATTTCCAACGAGAGGCCTACATGGCAATATCAAGAAAGCACAGCTTTCTTACAGAAATAATGATGGCTAGATTATCTCCATTTAGACTGGTGCATGCCAAAAATTGGTGAAACACAGTGGAATCCACTAACTGGCATGGTAGTGGCTGCACCACCAGTAACTTGGCCACGTTGCTGTTTACTGGACTTACATGTACAGGGGACATTTTATGGGGCCTGTAATTGGTAAACTTACTGTATAGAGGTCACACTGTATGGGGGCTGTAAATGAGGCACTTACTGTATCAAACCAATAAAAGGGCAGTATATTGTGTGGTGGGACAGAGGGGAAAAACTGTGTGGGGCTAATAAAGGGGGCAGTATACTGTATGGGGGGTCAATAAAGGAGGCAATATACCAGGTGGCGAGTCACTAAAGAGGGCATTATACTAAATGGGTATCTGGGGGACCCACAGTTATGCTATGCTATTACTATGTTTCCCCATCTTTCTTAGTTACACCCTTGAGACTGATTTATCAGAGAATTCAGAGTGATTAAGCAATTTTGGAGGGAGAAGATAAGAAGCTGATAACTGGAGAAAGAAGTATTTTTCTCTGCTAATGTATATTACAAAGTTTCTTACATCTGCCTTTACAATTATTTTATGCAGTGTTCGTTGGAAGTGCAGTGACCATTTCATAGACCAGAAGGAAATGTTCTATATTGCAATGCAGGTAATGCAGGTATAACTGATCCAGGAGGTAGAAGAAGGTGAAGGAGCATCAACAACTACAGTACTAAATATAGCGGGCGAATGCAAAGATCTTCCATACTGTGTGCGTGAAAGGCGTGTGCATAGAACCCTTGCTATCAGAAGTGAACCTCTAGTTTATTATCAGCCTTCGAAGATATTACAGATAACATTCTATGACATGACTGTAATATAATTAGCTAACATTGCCTCGGCTCAATCTGTGCTATTATGTATTTCCCCATCGTTCTGTTATTTTGGCATGACATTTCTCCTGACTACAGGTAGGTGTAGAGGAACACTCTCTAATGATACAGCACGGCTGTCATACAGAGAGCCCTTCCAGTTTTAGATATTACATTTCCAGCGCTTACTCAGGCTGCCCTCCTACAGTACACACACATTATTCCTTAGCACATGGTATGCTGAAAAAACAAACTTGAAAGTGGGCTTTATGCCATCCTAACAGATGGAGCCGAATGTATAGAGAGACCGTTTCATAAGGATATAAGGACATATAACAATTTGCTGCTGTGTGGGAGACCAGGATTTAGATTGGAACTTGCTAAATCATACTTCTGGAAAATGCAACCTTGCAACACTTTCAAAGTCACCCCGAAGTCTTCTTAGAACTTTCCAACTTTGTTGTAGATAAGAGTTATAGAGAATATTTAGGACTAAGCTCTGAATTGTGTACTGAGAACATTTCCAGTATACTTGTATCATAGAAATAAAATAAAATTAAAGGGGTTGTCCAGGGACTTTAACTACTTTGTTCAAACTGGACCTGGGTCTTTTCCAGCCTCTATGCCCTGGGTCGCCTGGCCGCCTCACCTGTTTTCATAGGTAGTTACCTGCACCATGGTGGTTTACTTTACTTTAGTCTTACAACCCCCATAGCACAGGTAACTATCGATGGAAGAGGAGGGAAGGATGGGGACTGGGGATGGGGTCTGACCTGGAGTGGAATCAACCCAGAAACCCCATACTGAACGAAAGCCTGTAGGGAGGAAGTAAATTAAAGTCCCTGGACAACTGATTTAGAGGGTTTATAAGGTTTTAAGGTAAAGAAAATATGGCTGCTTTTGTCAGAAAGAGCTCCACTTTGTTTTTTTAGAAAGTGACATCACGTCCATTGGTCATTACTCAGCTCCATTTATCTAATAACTAGAGATGAGCAAACACTATTCGAAACAGCCGTTTCAGATAGCTCGCTCCCATAGAAATAAATGGACGTAGCAGACTTTGCCGGCAGCCGGCCGCTTAACTCCCCGTGTGCCGGCCGCTTCCATTCATTTCTATGGGAGCGTGCTATTCGAAATGGCTGTTTCGAATAGTGTTCACTCATCTCTCCTAATAACCTCTTTGACCTGTACTGGATTTACATCCCAAGTGGCTTCTGTTGCAAACACTGCAGTGGGGCCTAATGCTTGGTTCACATTTGCGTTTGGTAATCCGTTCGGGGAGTCCGCATGGGGACCCCCCCTGCCGAATGGAATACCAAATGCATTGGCAAACGGAGAGCTTATAAGAGCACACAGACCCCTTAGACCAGGGGTCCTCAAACATGCGGCCCGCCAAGCACTTCTGTCTGGCCCCGCCGACAACGCCAGCAGGCGTGCATTTATAATGAAGCTCCTGGGGAGCTCGGGCCAGGCCATGGAGAGCACTTTACTTTACCTATTGGAGGGCACCGCTCCCGATGTCTGTGCGACTTGCTCTGCCTCCGGCCCACTGTTTAAAAAGTTTGAGGACCCCTGGTCTAAGGGGTCGGTGTGCTCTCATAAGCTCTCCGTTTGCCAGTGCATTCGGTATTCCATTCGGCGGGGGGGGGGGGCCCCCATGCAGACTCCCCGAACGGATTACCAGACGGGGTCCGTGTGCTTTCACTGCACCCTGCTTGCCAATGCGTTCAGTAGTCCGTTCGGGGGGTTCCCCAAATGGATTACCAAACGCAGATGTGAACCAAGCATTAGTCATAACAATGAATATATTACTTGAATCTCCATGCCCCATGAAAATGTCATATGAAGCCTTATTATTACTGTTACATCTACCAAAATAATAATGCCATGCTGCCTGGAAATAATATTCTTATAACAGTGATATAAAGTGTCCCATATAGTGTTCATAATACTTGAATGTCTCTTTAGCCCAAAAAAGATAACATATACCATCTAATAGGTCAATACAGTACTCACATAAAATAGTGCTACACAGTACCAAAATAATAACTTTAGACAGAGCTAAAATGATATTTTTGTACTCAACGCTGGTAAAGTTCTGTTCCCATTAACCTGCTGGATGTGAGTTACTGCGCCATATTCTAGGACCTCAAGCTTAACACGCCACTCTAGTGCCAGTAACACCTTAACTTGTCACCAAAAGGTATCCGAGAAGCTCCAAATAACATGTTCAAACATCCAACTTCCTTACCATGGATTGGCTATGATAATAGACAGCCAGTTTGAGCACCATTGTGTTCTTAGGGAGCATTCACACGGCGTAACGTCCCGCGAGATTTGGCACGTGTACGCCGCGTGACCCTTTGCGTGCCGTACACGCTCCCATTCATTTCAATGACCCTTTGCATGCCGTATACGCTCCCCGCTCCCATTGAAATGAATGGGAGCGTGTACGGCACGCAAAGGGTCACGCGGCGTACACGTGCCAAATCTCGCGGGACGTTACGCCGTGTGAATGCTCCCTAATTAAGGGATACGGAAAGGCAAGACTTCATTTGGGTAATAGACCACACATTTGACTCACCTAATCAGATGAATCAGGATTTCTGTTGCACCATTCCGATGGGTGGGTCAGAATTTTGCACAAGTAGAATGAGTCAATGAACCCTTCCCGTCAGGTGTCAATACTTTATGCTAATGTACATGAAGTCTTGGTGTGGGGAATGCTTTCTTAAAGTAGTCTGGGCAGAGATGAGTCAACCAGTTTGTAGTCAGTCAGATTTCTTACAAATTTTCCAAAAACTTTTGCAATTCACCACTTAATTCACAATAGTTATTATTTTAGAGATGAGCGAGTAGTGAAATATTCGAGATTCGATATTTGTTTTGAGTAGAGCCTCAATATTTGACTACTCAATCGAATATCGAATCACATTATAGTCTATGGGAAAAAATGCTTGTTTCAGGGGAACCACTATTCGACTAAAGGAGAGTCACCAAGTCCATGAGTAGCAGGAGGAGAGTGTTTAGGAGGTGCAGTTAAGGCCGGGTTCACACGGAGTATTTTGGCTTGTGATTTGGTACGTAGACGCCGCGGGAGCTTTTGCGGGCCGTATACGCTCCCATTGTTTTCAATGGGAGCCGGTACCGTATACGCGGCGCTATTTTGCACAGACCCCATAGACTATGGGCTGATTCACATTAGCCCTTGCCTCCTGCCCAGAAGGAGTCCGCAGGAGGAACCACCCCCCCAACAGAATATCAGCGCAACTGCAAGCGCTGGACAGTTAAGCACACGGACCCCATAGCATATAATGAGCTCTGTGTGCTTGCCGCGCACTGCCCGCATGAATCATTCGTGTGGGCAGTGCACTGCAAGCACACGGAGCCCATTATATGCTAAAAAAAATGTAAAAACTGTAAAAAAAAAATGTGAAGATTAGATCTAACAATGGAAATTTGCGTCGCGGCTGAGAACCCTGGAGGTCCACCTAGACCACTTTGGGAATCACTGATGTAGACAAACTAAAAAAAACCATCAATGCTCACCTTTTGCCCAGAGTTCTTTCCCACCATCCAGTTTCTTGTGGCTTCTTCCAACCTCTTTGACCCAAGTGTCATGACATTAGTGTACCCTACATAACTGCAGAGGCCCAATCACAAGTGCGTGACATTGGAAAGATGTCGAAAGTGGCCACAAGAGACCACAGCTGAAGACCGGACACTAGGAAAACTAGATACCCAGGAGAGGTGAGGGAAGGTAAGTATCTCCACTTCCCATGTGCCTCCACTTATTATTTTATTTTTTTATAATGTAGATTGTGAGCCCCACATAGAGCTCACAATGTACATTTTTCCCTATCAGTATGTCTTTGGAATATGTAATGGAAATCCATGCAAACACGGGGAGAACATACAAACTCCTTGCAGATGCTTTTTTGCCCTTGGTGGGATTTGAACACCAGGACTTCAGCGCTGCAAGGCTGCAGTGCTAACCACTGAGCCACCGTGTGGCCCCCTGCCTCCACTTATTATACTGTGGGGTCTATAAGTATCATAGTAGCCTTTGCAATTCAGACCAAACAAGTTCAATCTGAACCAAAACTCACAAAATTCACCCATCACCAATGAGTGCTATGAATAAGAGGCATATGCCTTGAAACGCGTCAGCCCAGTTTCTATTATGCGGCGCTCGTGTTGTACAGTCATCATGTTTTGTCTTTTTTTAATATTTTTCCTTTTCTTGTTCCTTTTGGAATTTTTTGATGTTGCCATTCAACCATGATCAAGTAAAAGTTAAGTTTTATTTTTACTTCACAGTGCTGCATTTTGGGGGTTTTTGTTGATATTTTTTGCCCTGGCCCATCACTAATCCTAAGTCTTCTGATACCTGCGGATGACACTTCTCTATTCCACAATGAATTGCTGAAGTTTGGAAGGTCAAAGGATCTCCAACGGCTGTCTCTAAGAAAATGGTCATCTTATTAACCCTATGCCGTAAAATCATAAAAAAATAAAATAAAAAATAATAAAAAAAATAATAATAAAATAATTTTGGAAATGGACTTTTCCACCCTTCCTAACGTCCCATCACTACTATCCTGTGCCAAATATAATCCTCTCAATAAAAGTTGTGACTAAATATTGGAGGGTGATTTATTACATATGTCAGGCATGGTAGGTATGAATTATTTAGGGCTCTTTATGGAATGTGCGTTGTGCCAGCTTGCTCACAGTATGAGAAGCTGAATAGATGAATAATAGTTTTGGTATTAAACAGCGTGTTTGATGCCATCGTACAACATCTGCTATTTAAAACACTAAAAGTTAAAATGTCATTCAGAAGAGAACATTTTGTTAAGATAGCACATTACTTTCTGGTAATACATTTCTATGTTATAGGCAGTGAAGCACAAGACGGACTCGCTGCATTGTGCAACATTGTATAGAGAAAGGAATCATCAGAATCATTGTTTCTACATTAGTTCCAGATACATGTCCTGACCGTAGACACAGCCTACCCAAATGTGGTATCACTTAAACACCAATATTTTTTCTATCTGTATTTATTTTCCTATTGTAGATTTTTTTTCTATTTTTGTACAAGATTATTTAGGATTATGGCCATCTGGCTGCTCTTTTAACAGCATTTAGTGATATGTAGAGATGAGCGAACAGTGAAATATTCGAGATTTGATATTTGTTTCGAGTAGAGCCTCAATATTCAACTACTCGATCGAATATCGAATCCAATTATAGTCTATGGGAAAAATGCTCTTTTCAGGAGAAACCACTATTCGACTAAAGGAGAGTCACCCAGTCGACGAATAGCAGGAGGAGAGTGTTTAGGAGGAGCGCTTAGCAGTTAAAGCGCACAGACCCCATTATAGTCTATGGGGTCCGTGCACTTTAACTGCACAGCGCTTGCAGTTGCGCTGATAAAAAGTAAGCTCCCTCGTAACTGCAAGCTGCCAGCTCTCCTGACTAGCAAAGACGAGCCTGCGGCAAATCAACGCTGGTTCTGCAGCAGGCTCGTCCTCGCTAGTCAGGAGAACTAGCAGCCTGCTGTTATGAGGGAGCTTACTTTTTCTCATAGGAATGAATTGACCAGCGTTGATTGGCCAGTGTACAGCATTCGGCCAATCAACGCTGGTTCTGCCGGAGGCTCGTCTGTGAGGAGGCGGAGTCTAAAATCGGAACACAATGCTGTGGTCCGATCTTAGACTCTGTCTCCTGACAGACGAGCCTCCGGCAGAACCAGCATTGATTGGCCGAATGCTGTACACTGTATAGCATTTGGCTAATCAACGCTGGTTCTGAATCAAATATTTACTGTGAATAGCTAGTAGCATTCGATTGAATACCTACTCGCTCATCTCTAGTGATATGCTTTACTGCATAGTCATGGCCATAAGGAGCTTTAGCCTGTAGTCAACTCTTTGAGGTCTAAGGGAAAGTTTTCTAGCAGTTTTCTATATAGGAAAAAAAGGAGCAGATAAGTGATATCATCTTTTGTCAGTAGGGGGTACAATGATGGGTCAGTGGTGTTATCTATAGAGGTGTTTCCTTCTATGGTAATACTCTCTGTCTGTGTTGTAAATGAGCTGACTGCTGCAAATCCCTATAGGATTGGAATTGGTCAGGCTTGTTTTAGGCTTAGTGCCCAAAGGGAAAATTGCATGATTTTGTACTTATTCTTAAATATCAATAGTGACATCGAATGTTTTTGCTTTTTTTTTTTTTTTTTAATAGAGATTGGTTTACAAAATAGGGAATTTCCTGATGATACATGCACTGATGATACGCATACACTGTGTTATGCCTGATGCATGGCCTGGGGCATAGTGCTCCAAGAGAAGTGAAACTCCATTCACATACTTTAGTATATAGCATTGCCCTTTATTGCATATTTTCACATTTTATTGCATATTGTGGCTTACACCAAGCCTTAGAGCAAAGCTTCTGACCTTGGTGAAAGGGTTGGTCTAATCCACATCTGAATTGGTCTAAGGCATGGCCTTAGGAAGATTCATAAATTTTTAAAACTACAGTACATACAGTGCAAATATTTTTTCTTGATCAAATGCATCTAAAGTAAAATGGAGCAAGAAAAAAATTCTGTAAACATGTGTATGGGTCTATAGCACACACCGGCAGTCAGAAAACAGGAAGCAGCCGTCCTATGTTTTATTTATTATCCTGTATCTGTATTACTATGCTGCTGTAACATACTGAAATATCCCCACTGTGGGACTATTAAAGGATTAAAGGATAGATAGATTCCTAGGAGCCCTGACAGTATTCTACACTATGTTTTATAGATAAGTTCCTAGGAGACCTGACAGTGTTCTACACTATGTTTTATAGATAGGTTCCTAGGAGTCCTGACAGTGTTCTATACTATGTTTTACAGATAGATTCCTAGGATCCCTGACAGTGCTCTACACTATGTTTTATAGATAGGTTCCTAGGATCCCTGACAGTGTTCTACACTATGTTTTATAGATAAGTTCCTAGGCACCCTGACAGTATTCTACACTAAGTTTTATAGATAGGATCCTAGGAGCCCTGACAGTGTTCTACACTATGTTTTATAGATAGGTTCCTAGGAGCCCTGACAGTGTTCTACACTATGTTTTATAGATAGGTTCCTAGGAGTCCTGACAGTGTTATACACTGTGTTTTATAGATAGGTTCCTAGGAGCCCTGACAGCTTTCTACACTGTGTTTTATAGATAGGTTCCTAGGAGCCCTGACAGTTTCCTACACTATGATTTATAGATAGGTTCCTAGGAGCCTTCACAGTGTTATACACTGTGTTTTATAGATAGGTTCCTAGGAGCCCTGACAGTATTCTACACTATGATTTATAGATAGGTTCCTAAGAGCCTTCACAGTGTTCTACACTATGTTTTATAGATAGGTTCCTAGGAGCCCTGAGTTTGTACTACACTATGTTTTATAGATAGGTTCCTAGGAGCCCTGAGTTTGTTCTACATTATGTTTTATAGTTAGGTTCCTAGGAGCTCTGACAGTGTTATACACTGTTTTATAGATAGGTTCCTAGGAGCCCTGACAGTGTTCTACACTATGTTTTATAGATAGGTTCCTAGGAGCCCTGACAGTGTTCTACACTATATCTTATAGATAGGTTCCTAGGAGCCCTGACAGTGTTCTACACTATGTTTTATCGATAGGTTCCTAGACACCAAAAAAATTCTGTAAACATGTGTATGGGTCTATAGCACACACCGGCAGTCAGAAAACAGGAAGCAGCCGTCCTATGTTTTATTTATTATACTGTATCTGTATTACTATGCTGCTGGGATACTGAAATATCCCCACTGTGGGACTATTAAAGGATTAAACGATAGATAGATTCCTAGGAGCCCTGACAGTATTCTACACTATGTTTTATAGATAAGCTCTTAGGAGCCCTGACAGTGTTCTACACTATGTTTTATAGATAGGTTCCTAGGAGACCTGACAGTGTTCTACACTATGTATTATAGATAGGTTCCTAGGAGCCCTGACAGTGTTCTACACTATATCTTATAGATAGGTTCCTAGGAGCCCTAACAGTGTTCTACACTATGTTTTATAGATAGGTTCCTAGGAGCCCTGACAGTGTTCTACACTATGTTTTATAGATAGGTTCCTAGGAGCCCTGACAGTGTTCTACACTATATCTTATAGATAGGTTCCTAGGAGCCCTAACAGTGTTCTACACTATGTTTTATAGATAGGTTCCTAGGAGCCCTGACAGTGTTCTACACTATGTTTTATAGATAGGTTCCTAGGAGCCCTGACAGTGTTCTACACTATATCTTATAGATAGGTTCCTAGGAGCCCTGACAGTGTTCTACACTATGTTTTATCGATAGGTTCCTAGACACCAAAAAAATTCTGTAAACATGTGTATGGGTCTATAGCACACACCGGCAGTCAGAAAACAGGAAGCAGCCGTCCTATGTTTTATTTATTATACTGTATCTGTATTACTATGCTGCTGGGATACTGAAATATCCCCACTGTGGGACTATTAAAGGATTAAACGATAGATAGATTCCTAGGAGCCCTGACAGTATTCTACACTATGTTTTATAGATAAGCTCTTAGGAGCCCTGACAGTGTTCTACACTATGTTTTATAGATAGGTTCCTAGGAGACCTGACAGTGTTCTACACTATGTTTTACAGATAGATTCCTAGGATCCCTGACAGTGCTCTACACTATGTTTTATAGATAAGTTCCTAGGCACCCTGACAGTATTCTACACTAAGTTTTATAGATAGGATCCTAGGAGCCCTGACAGTGGTTTACACTATGTTTTATAGATAGGTTCCTAGGAGCCCTGACAGTGTTCTACACTATGTTTTATAGATAGGTTCCTAGGAGCCCTGACAGTTTTCTACACTATGATTTATAGATAGGTTCCTAAGAGCCTTCACAGTGTTCTACACTATGTTTTATAGATAGGTTCCTAGGAGCCCTGAGTTTGTACTACACTATTGTAAGGGAATTGCTAGGACAGCAATTCCCAGTAACTGTTTAAACCCTGGGATGGGGTACAAGAGACAGTGAGCCCTAAGATGAAGCCCCCCACTTTCCCTTTCTATTGCCAGACCCGATCCTAGGTAATAGGCGACAACCACGAAGACAATCCCTCCCTGAATATGTGAAACACAAAACGCAGACAAGACGAACAACAACAAAGGGAGGTCAGCTAGCCAGGGTTCGGTAACAGGAGAGCGATGCAGTGCCAAATCGGAGTCCAAAAGAATTGTCAGTAGGGAAGCCAGAGGTTAAGGAATAGAATACAAGTAATATAACAGCAAAAGAACCAGCAAGCAAGATGCAATAACCGGCACCAGTGTGACTGTGAGCCAAGACTAAATAAGGGAGGGAGAACCCGCCCTGAACCTGATAGGAAGGAAAGCTGTCAATCACAGGCAAGACAAAATCAAACCACTGAATGGACAGAGGAACCAGGGCAGAAGACGGGTGTGGTTCAAATCCAATTACAGAACTAGAGCCGTGTTCACACAGTGCAACTAAAAACTTTAAGCAGATTATCAAACTGCACACGCCTCCTGCGCCGCAGCACACGAGCAGAGGCCCAAACAGGCAGAGATGTTACAACTATGTTTTATAGATAGGTTCCTAGGAGCCCTAAGTTTGTTCTACACTATGTTTTATAGATAGGTTCCTAGGAGCTCTGACAGTGTTATACACTGTTTTATAGATAGGTTCCTAGGAGCCCTGACTGTGTTCTACCCCATGTTTCATAGATAGGTTCCTAGGAGCCCTGACAGTGTCCTACACTATGTTTTATAGATAGGTTCCTAGGAGCCCTGACAGTGTTCTACACTATATTTTATCGATAGGTTCCTAGGCACCAAAAAAATTCTGTAAACATGTGTATGGGTCTATAGCACACACCGGCAGTCAGAAAACAGGAAGCAGCCGTCCTATGTTTTATTTATTATACTGTATCTGTATTACTATGCTGCTGTAACATACTGAAATATCCCCACTGTGAGACTATTAAAGGATTAAAGGATAGATAGATTCCTAGGAGCCCTGACAGTATTCTACACTATGTTTTATAGATAAGTTCCTAGGAGACCTGACAGTGTTCTACACTATGTTTTATAGATAAGTTCCTAGGAGCCCTGACAGTGTTCTACACTATGTTTTATAGATAGGTTCCTAGGAGCCCTGACAGTGTTCTACACTATATATTATAGATAGGTTCCTAGGAGCCCTGACAGTGTTCTATACTATGTTTTATAGATAGGTTCCTAGGAGCCCTGACAGTGTTATACACTATGTTTTATAGATAGGTTCCTAGGAGCCCTGACAGTGTTCTACACTATGTTTTATAGATAGGTTCCTAGGAGCCCTGACAGTGTTCTACACTATATATTATAGATAGGTTCCTAGGAGCCCTGACAGTCTTCTATACTATGTTTTATAGATAGGTTCCTAGGAGCCCTGACAGTGTTATACACTATGTTTTATAGATAGGTTCCTAGGAGCCCTGACAGTGTTCTACACTATGTTTTATAGATAGGTTCCTAGGAGCCTTCACAGTGTTATACACTATCTCTATTTTCTCCCATCAGTCAGTGGAAGGCTGTGTATCATATATCTTTTCATTAAAATTCAGGGATCATACATTTGTTATGTATAGACACCCATCAAAGGAATCAGAAAGAACATCAATGAAGTCTATCCAGCCCTATTGTCCTGAGGGTGACCTGTGGGCCCTCCTGACTCCTGGCACATTTGCAGCTGTAACCAATGTGACCCCGATAGTTACACCCCTGTGTATATACTTTTATGTGTGCAAGACTGGAGCTGACAATGTTAAGTAAAGTCTGGTACTAGAATGTTACAGTCTATGATACTATTCAGCTACTTCTCCGGTTTTCATTAACTTTTCAAACACTTGCTCAGCAAAACAAAAGTGCAGGTGTATAAGCCTCAAGCCATTTTGGACATTGGCAGATTTTCAACACAGATTAAGCACCATGCAAGTCTTTCTCCTCTATAAGTGGTATGCTTAACCCGTGCCAAGTAGAGTAAAAGAGACAATTTGCCTTGTGTAAAGGACCCTTTTTAATGAAAGGCATAAAAATAGATACCTCATTACGAGGGACAATCTGAAATGTGCGCCCTTAGTGCAACCTACAAAAATATCTCCTTTTTTTAGAATGCAGATTTCTATGGGCTACATTAAGCAAAATTTAGAAAGTGTAGATTAAAAGTATAGCAGCTAAGGATATATTTTTAATGTACATCACAATAAACCTAGCAACAGGGTATATAAATAACATATCGGTACTTACGGTAGGTACCTCATGGAAAGCAAAAATGCATTCCCTTCCCCCTTATGCTGCACTATTTTAGATTGTAAGCTCCATAGAGTCGACTCCTCTATCGTTTAGTTACCAAGTAGTCATTATATAGCTATACATATAACAAAGTTAAAGGGATTGTCCAGCTACATCAAGATAAGGGGGCGTTCATACTTGCGCCCCGGTATCCACCCTGTGCTATTCCGCCCACTGGGTCTCTGTCCTCAGCCCCGAGAAACTGGAGAGGGGACGGTTCCTGGCTGTCAGCTTTAATACCCATTCATTTGAATGGGTTTTTAATGGTGTCTGCCTGCGGCCTCTCTGTTTTTTTTCGGCCGGACACAAAGTCGGATATGCAGGACTTCTCGGGGCTGAGGATGGAAACCCGGAGGAATGACACAGTGCAGACACCGGGTGCAAGTGTGAACGCCCCCTTACCCTCTATCCACAGGATAGGAAGTAATGTACTGATTGGTGGATATCCCACTGTTGGGCTTCCTATAGATTTCGAGAACATGGGTGTTTTGCACCCCAGTTTTGAATGGAGTGGCTGGTCAGATCGCAGGAGAATGAATGAATGAATGAATGAGGACTGTAGGAGATAGCCAAGCAAGCACCGTTTCCCTTTGTGGATCCATTTTTTAGACAGGGGGAAAAAATCCAGCATACAGAGATTTTTCCTCAATCTGAAAAAAATCTACAATGGGAAAGATACCAACACATGGCAATTACCAATGGCAGATACCAATTGCCTGAGCAATGTAAAGGGGTTTTGTCATTACAGATGCTTATCCCCTAACCTGAATAAGTGTGGGCCCGGGGGAGGCAAGCAAAAAAAAAAAAAAAAAGTGTTACTAACTAGAGATGAGCGAGTAGTGTTCAATCGAGTAGGTGTTCGATCGAATACTACGGTATTCGAAATACTCGTACTCAATCAAACACTACTAGCTGTTCGAAGTTTAATGTTCGATGCAGAAGCAGCGTTGATTGGCAGAATGCTATACATTCTGCCAATCAACGCTGGTTCTTCTCTTACCTTTCCGAAGTCTTCTCCGCGCTGCGTCCCCGCGTCTTCTTCCGGGTGGAATTCACTCTGCCTAGGCATCCGGCCTAGGCAGAGCCGACTGCGCATGCGCGGGCATGCACGCGCATACAAGCGCGCGCGCAGTCGGCTTTGCTCAGGCGTCGGGCCTGGGCAGAGCCGCACGCGCATGCGCATTCGGCTCTGATGAGGCCAGGTGCCTAGGCGGAGTGAATTCCACCCGGAAGAGGACGCGGGGACCCTGCGTCGGGAGAAGACTTCAAGCAGAATCCAGCCCGACCGTCACTCGTGGACTTGGTAAGTATGATTTTATCAAATATTGCCTACCCCTGAAACGAGCATTTCCCCCCATAGACTATAATGGGGTTCGACATCCGTTCAAACAGTCGAACAGTGTGCGGCTGTTCGAATTGGATTTCGAACCTCGGATACTTTAGTGTTCGCTCATCTCTATTACTAACCTCTCTGCAACGCATAATGACACCAATGTATCCCATGTCTGTGATGTAATCGAAGAAATTTTTGAATATTTGCAATGAACACTGTATGGGCCACAATGGCACATAATACTGTGTGGAGGGACCACTATGGGGCATAATACTGTGTGAGGGGCTGCTTTGAGACATTATACTGTGTGCAGGGGCAATTATGGGACATTATACTGTGTGCAGGGGCCACTATATGGCAATATAGTGTGTGTGTAGATGAGGTATCATACTGTGTGGAAGCCAGGAAAAAGGGCACCATACAAAGGGAGGGGGGCTCCAAGTCAAAAGCTTGATATGGGACCCAGTCTTTGCTAGTTATGCCACTGGGAATGAGTATCAAAATGTTGGGAGCTCTGACCTTTTGGACCCCCAATGATCATGAGAACAGGGGCCTGAAAGTCCCACCACAACTTCCATGTAAATGAAGTGTCAGTGCTCTTGTCCGACTGGTGCTCCATTCACCTCTACAGCGCTTCCGGTGCCACAATCCCTGACAGCCAAGTACAACTGAACAGAGTACCAGTCAAGCAAGCACAATGAGTGTCATTCACACTGAGGATGAAGGGGGATTTTCAGCCCCATAGCAATCTGTCACTTATTACCTATTCTGTGGATGGAAGTGTTTGTAATGAAAAATCCCTTTAAACACCCATTGAAATCAGACGGATCCCTTTTCATTAGTTTTTCTACTCTTGGAACAGAGAAACACAATGGAACCACAGCACATGTGTGAATAGGAATAGTAGTGCCACATGGACAGCAGAGGTTCTGTGTAATATTCTATATTATAAAATGTAGTAATCTACACTAGAAAGATGAACTTTCAGGATATGTGTAAAAGAATAAATGTTATCCATTAGAGCGATGACAGAGGAAGCGCATTCCAGAACCCAGGTGCAGCACGGGAGGAAACTTAGAGACATGAGTGAGTGGTTCAGATAAGAATTGTAGATCACACAGGCATGAACCAAGAGATGTAGGAGTGTGCAGAAATATGAAAACCTTTGAGGATAAGAACCAGAACTCTGGATTGATATCAGAGCAGTACTGTAACTGGCATATAGATAATCAGTTACTGTTAAGTTTGAGTTAAAATGTTAGTTGCAATACATTACATGTATTAAGTTGGATTGAATAAGGTCATTACAACTCAGAAAAGGTAGTTTAGGGTCACCTGAATCAAATAGTGTTTTCTCATTGAGAATCAGAGATATCACTGTTTTTTAACAATATGCAAATGAGCTCTTGGAAGCAATGCGGGCATTACCAGTTATCTCTTTGGTTCAATGGTAAAACTATCATTGCTTCAAAGCAATCATTTGCATTGCCACATATGGACTGCCCTAGCACATGACATGTGTGCAGCTGTTTGGGGGTTAATTCACTCCTCCCTTCCAAATATTGCCCTTACCCTTAACTGAAGCTGCAAACTGAGCATAAACGTACCCAAACATGGTCCTTCAGTGGAGCTTGAATAATTCATGAAGAATCTCAGATGGAGATACAACATCTATCCTTAGATATGTGGCGTAGTTGGGGTTTAAAGTATATCTCTGACCTCTGTGAGGGAAGGGGGTCATACATTTACTGGCGACCCTATCAGTATAGTCATCTCTATAGCCAAAACCCAATCCTGAAACATACATATAAAAGCATATCAACCCAGCCCCACAGATACACAGGTTAGGGTCACCCGAATCAAATGGTCTTTTTCCCTTCTGAGTCAGGGTCTCTGTTGCTGAGATATCACAGTTTGGAGCAACAAGGGCATTGCCATTGCTCCAAAGAGTTACACGCCAATGGATTTGTTACTCCAAAGGGGTACCTCGGGTGAATCTTGCTCTATCTGCAGGTCTGGGTTGATACTCTGGGTACTGGTGATAGACTCCCTTTAATTCACGATTTAAGGGTACATTAACCCTTTACACATATACTGCTTGTACTGCTCTATGGGAAGAAAGGAGCAAAACCAATCAGAGCTGAATGTGCAATGCACTCATTGTCCCCCCATTTTAGTGACTGGTCCCTTCCATTTTAGTGAGTGGTGGGGTCTCAGCACCTGGACAAATTTTTGACATGTCACTGTAGCATATCCGAAATTTTTTGAAATGATAGCCATCTTTTAACAAGAAGCGGCAATTCACAAGTTAGCCTAAATGGCACAAAGTGAGCCAAATATATTAGAAGGATGCAGATAGAAAGATCATTTTTGAATATTTTTACCCCCAAAAAGTCATTGTGTAGCTCCCCATGATGCAAATTTACATTAAGTTCCCACTAGTCCCAAATGACTATGTACTAATAAGACCCAATCTAATTACTTTATACAAGAGCTAAAACTAATTCTTGAGAGTAATGCAAATCTCTACAGGAAGGGAATGCAAATGTACTGGACAGATCAAAAGGCACCTGGGTAGTTAGCTAACAGATTTTCTAATGGAAAGATAATGGGCTTTCATGAGACTGATGAAAAAGGTTCTGGGCACGAAGATGCATTTAATATAAAGAAGAGTCGTTGTACAAAGAACAAGAATAAATCCATTTGCTTTATGCAGGAGCAGGAAAAAATCCATTTAGCAAATTGTTTTGCTCAGAAGGTGTACCCTTCATTATGAAATGCATTAGGGTGGGCTGAATTTACCAGCGAGACAAAGCAAGAGTTTTACTGGAAATAGCTGAGTGATGATATGAGAAGGCGAAATCTAAAGACAGAGAAGTGCAAAGGGAGAATTCTGGGACCAAAATGAGAAAAATAAAATCACTTTCCTGTAAGCACATTATAGGCTTTCTGTTCTCTGCAATATAATAATGTGATGGAAAACACAAAGGAGTGATGGTAATGCTAGGTTCTAACGCCTGTGGTTCTTAAAGGGGTTGTCCAGGCAAAAACTTTATTTTTTAAAGGGATACAATTAGAGATGAGCGAACAGTGAAATATTCGATATTCGTTTCGAATAGCCCCTCAATATTCGACTATTCGAACGAATATCGAACCCCATTATAGGCTATGGGGAAAAATGCTTTGTTTCAGGGGAAGCCACTCTTCGACTAAAGGAGAGTCACCAAGTCCACTATGACACCCCAGCAAATGAGGACAACACCTCTAGAATGCAACTGGGACAGCAGGGGAAGCATGGCTGGGGGCATCTAACATGCCCAAGTCCCTGTATTACGACACTATCTCGTCAGGATCACTGTCAGCTTGCGATATGCGAGAGCTGACTTTTTCTCATAGGAATGCACTGACCAGCGTTGATTGGCCGAATACCATACAGAGTACAGCATTCGGCCAATCAACGCTGGTTCTGCCAAAGGCTCATCTGTGAGGAGGCGGAGTTTAAGATCACTCCACCTCAGTCTCCATTGTGGTCCAATCTCAGATGTAGCAGAGCTGGCCGTGCGCTGAGCTCTGCTACGCCTAAGATGCAGCAGAGCTGACTGTGTGCTGAACCCTGTTGCATCTCAGATGTAGCAGTGCTGACTGTGCGCTGAACCCTGCTCCATCTATACTGCCACACGGTGGCGCAAATAGATATTACACCCTAATATCATTGTGACTTGGGAGCTATTTTTTGATCTACTTTACTGCCTACTGATTTTGGCTTTGTATTAAATATAGTAAAATTGTGTAGTTACGCCGATTCCGGCCTATTTGGGTAGTTGTTCGCCCTGTATATGTATTTGTTTGTCCATCTGCTTTTAAAATTAATGCAATAAAAATGTGTTTATATTTTTGTACATGTGGAGTGATATGTTTATCTCAAAAACTGTTTTCAGTTTTTTTCGTATTCATCTGAGATGCAGCAGTGCTGACTGTGTGCTGAACCCTGTTGTATCTCAGATGGAGCAGGGTTCAGCAAACAGTCAGCTCTGCTGCATGTCAGATGGAGGGTTGCTGAAAAGCTGCTTTTTTGTTGCAGTTTTTCAATCTCGGTAGGATAGGGTCTACAAAAGGAAGGGGAATTATATAGGAAGCTTTTACACTTCCCCCTTCTGCTCAATCCACTTCTGGCTTTGGTTGAAAAAAAAACGCAGCAAAAACGTTTGCACAACGTGGGGCCTCAAGAGTGTTTCAGACTCAAGAAACTCCCATTAGCTTTATTGATTTACTTATGTGCAAGGATGGTTTTAGAGGCAACTTGATAGATATCCAAGAAGTGGACCCCTGTGAGCAACCTGAAAGTGTCACATGTGAAGATTCACTGCCCTACCCTACCAGGGACAGTAGTCCCATACCATGAACAAATCTATATGGCCAAATCACCAGGAGGGGTTTTTGCTCTACAATTGAATGAAAAGTGATCAAACCACCAAAACTTCCCCAAAATTATTTACTTAAGAACTACATCTTGCCCTGCACATGGTAATATAAAGTAGTTACAGATATTAGAATATGGTGATTCCAAGAAATTTGACTCCATTCTGATTCCCCCCCCCCAACCTCCTAGAACATTGTACAGATTATATATTTTTTTTTCTTTATGTAGATTGTGAGCCCCACATACAGCTCACAATGTACATTTTTCCCTATCAGTATGTCTTTTTGGAACATGGGATGGAAATCCATGCAAACACGGGGAGAACATACAAACTCCATGCAGATGGCTTTTTGCCCTTGGTGGGCTATGAACACCAGGACCCAGTGCTGCAGTGCTAACCACTGAGCCCCCGTGTGGCCCCCGTTGTACAGATTATATTAAATGATACCATTGAGAAATACAATTTGTCTCGCCAAAATTAAGTTTACACATGGTTAGGTGAACAGATAAGCAAAAAGTTTTGTCTTTTGGAAGGCACGTAATGAAAAGCAAAAAAAATGAAAAGAGACATTAATACTTTCTACAAGGGATAGGAAAAAAACATTGTTAATTGTGTCTTAAATTTTATGTAATTTATGTGAATCCAAAAATTAAACAAATCTTGGGAGATTCACCCATTTCTAATAGGCACCCCTGGCCTGTGGTCGTGGAGTGTTTGAGCAGGTACATCTTCTGAGCCAGTCCAATTACCAAGACGTAACATTATATCTAAGTGCACAAGTGTTTTTGGCACCTGGATGTATAGTTATGTTAATATGAGAGAAGAGGTTAAAAGTTTTTTGGGATATTAGTATTGATGGCCATCAATATAAGATTGTAGTATCATGAAGTACAGGCTGGTGCCAGCACCTCGCCAACTCCAGCAAGTGCCAGTGTCCATACCATGTGTGGAAAAAGGGACCATTACACTGTGTGTGGAGGCAAAAGGAGGCCATTAAACTGTGTGGGGACAAGGTCATATACAGTCCTATGAAAAAGTTTGGGCACCCCTATTAATCTTAATCATTTTTAGTTCTAAATATTTTGGTGTTTATAACAGCCATTTCAGTTTGATATATCTAATAACTGATGGACACAGTAATATTTCAGGATTGAAATGAGGTTTATTGTACTAACAGAAAATGTGCAATATGCATTAAACCAAAATTTGACCGGTGCAAAAGTATGGGCACCTCAACAGAAAAGTGACATTAATATTTAGTAGATCCTCCTTTTGCAAAGATAACAGCCTCTAGTCGCTTCCTGTAGCTTTTAATCAGTTCCTGGATCCTGGATAAAGGTATTTTGGACAAACAATTCAAGTTCAGTTAAGTTAGATGGTCGCCGAGCATGGACAGCCCGCTTCAAATCATCCCACAGATGTTCAATGATATTCAGGTCTGGGGACTGGGATGGCCATTCCAGAACATTGTAATTGTTCCTCTGCATGAATGCCTGAGTTGATTTGGAGCGGTGTTTTGGATCATTGTCTTGCTGAAATATCCATCCCCGGCGTAACTTCAACTTCGTCACTGATTCTTGAACATTATTCTCAAGAATCTGCTGATACTGAGTGGAATCCATGCGACCCTCAACTTTAACAAGATTCCCGATGCCGGCACTGGCCACACAGCCCCAAAGCATGATGGAACCTCCACCAAATTTTACAGTGGGTAGCATGTGTTTTTCTTGGAATGCTGTTTCTTTTTGGACGCCATGCATAACGCCTTTTTTTTATAACCAAACAACTCAATTTTTGTTTCCAAAATGAAGCTGCCTTGTCCAAATGTGCTTTTTCATACCTCAGGCAACTCTATTTGTGGCGTACGTGCAGAAACGGCTTCTTTCTCATCACTCTCCCATACAGCTTCTCCTTGTGCAAAGTGCGCTGTATTGTTGGCCGATGCACAGTGACACCATCTGCAGCAAGATGATGCTGCAGCTCTTTGGAGGTGGTCTGTGGATTGTCCTTGACTGTTCTCACCATTCTTCTTCTCTGCCTTTCTGATATTTTTCTTGTCCTGCCACTTCTGGGCTTAACAAGAACTGTCCCTGTGGTCTTCCATTTCCTTACTATGTTCCTCACAGTGGAAACTGACAGGTTAAATCTCTGAGACAACGTTTTGTATCCTTCCCCTGAACAACTATGTTGAACAATCTTTGTTTTCAGATCATTTGAGAGCGGGCTGTCCATGTTCGGCGACCATCAAACTTAACTGAACTTGAATTGTTTTGTAGAAAGAAATGGTCCAAAATACCTTCATCCAGGATCCAGGAACTGATTAAAAGCTACAGGAAGCGACTAGAGGCTGTTATCTCTGCAAAAGGAGGATGTACTAAATATTAATGTCACTTTTCTGTTGAGGTGCCCATATTTTTGCACCGGTCAAATTTTGGTTTAATGCATATTGCACATTTTCTGTTAGTACAATAAACCTCATTTCCATCCTGAAATATTACTGTGTCCATCAGTTATTAGATATATCAAACTGAAATGGCTGTTGCAAACACCAAAATATTTAGAACTAAAAATGATTAAGATTAATAGGGGTGCCCAAACTTTTTCATAGGACTGTACTATGTGAAGGATAGAAGGGGCCATTAGGCTGTATGTATGGGACAAGGGGCACATTATACTTTATGTGGTGGAAAATAGGGGGCCATTAGACTGTATGTATGGGATAGGGGGCCATTATACAATGTACATGTGAGCAAAATGTGACCATTATATTGTGTGCAGACAAAATCTGGCCATTAGACTGCCTGTGGGGGCAAAAGGGGGCCATTGTACACTGTGTGGGGCCCACACAGTTTAATAAATAAGCCTGGATGGCAAAATGAATGGGAATATGACCTATCCAGCTTCACAACCTCTCCCATGGATGTGTGAAAAACACAGTCAGTGTATACAGGGTCAGACTGAGGTTCCTTGGGCCATCAAACAAAATGATTTTGGAGGCCAGACATCCAACAACCCCTAGGACATACACCATAGTACTCTTCAAATTTGGGTGTCTTCTGCTGGACCACTATTGCACTAGAACTTGGGCCTATAAAGGTATTTTCTAGTACTCTGATGGGCCAGTTCTTTAGTGTGTTTATGGGGCCATAGAAAAGATTGGTAAAGTCTGTCATGTTCAGCTAGGTATAACATTAACTAATCTCCACGACTAAAGCAAAGCTAGGTTAAGTGCACACTACATCTGCGCACTTACCCTGCATTCTTGTTCTGTATTTGTCTGTTTTACAGATCTCTCAATACTGTCAAATTTATGAATGATGTGTGAAAACAGAATCCCCTAAGACCCCGTTCCCCGCTCAATTAGACACGTAAACACGTGTCAGAGCACGGTGCTTCAATATAGATCCCATTGACTTCAATGGGTGCCGTCTTATGTGCGCTACACATTGAAATCAATGGGTTAAAAAGCCTCCCATTGATTTCAATGTGTAGCGCGCATAAGACGACACCCATTGAAGTCAATGGGATCTGTTTTGAAGCGCCTCGCTCTGACACGTGTTTACATGTCAGAATGAGTGGCGCGTTACTCCATGGCAACGGGGCATAAAGGGTGCAAAATGGCAGCAATATAAATCCATTTTTCAAGGTCACTTTGTATCCCGTTCATGTGAATGTGGGCTTAGTTGAACATATATGCTGGGAAAATTCCAGGAATATATGTTAAAGGGTTTTTTAATTTCCTTATAAAGGTTGTAAGTGATAGTAATGGGGTAATGTGTAGTTGCTACATTACTTCCCTCTCCCTCAGCTCCCACCCCTACTCTGTCATTCCCAAATTCCCCTCCCTTTCTCACAAATCCCAGCGATCCCATCCATTACTAGCCTCTCCCACCCTGCCCTGTTTCTCTTTAGTCTAGCAATCCCACCCATTACTAGCCCCTTCCATCCTCCCCATGTCTCCCTAGACAACCTAGGGAAGGGGGAAAAGTAATGATGACATTCCGTTTCGGAAGCGGTGGAAGGGAACATCACCAGTTTATCATATAGTGTCCCTGGAGCGATCACATGACTGCTCCAATGATATAGGTAATTATAGATTAAAAAAAAAAAAAAAAAAAAAAAAAAAATGAAGTAAATTATAAGAGGCAGGGGGAGGGGATTTAGTTTAGGGGTTAATTTTTTTGTTTATTCTGGATAATTCCTTTATTGTATCCCTAGGCTTCCATACACATGATAGAGTCCAAAAGAGAGTCCTTAAAGCCCCTTGCCATGCACTAGATCAGTGTGCCATCTGTTTATTTTTTACGATAGCACACTGACCCGTTCATTTTTTTTTTTTTTATTTTGTAGCTTGTGAGCCTCATATAGGAATTGCAACATTGTACATTTTTTTTCTCCTATCAGTATGTCTTTGTAGAATGGGAGTAAATCCACGCAAACACAGGGAAAACATATAAATGCCTTGCAAATGTTGCTCCTGACAAGATTTGAACCCAAGACTCCAGCGCTGCAAGACTGCAGTGCTAACCACTGAACCACCGTGTTGTCCCCAACTAGAGATGAGCGAGTATTATTTGATCGAGTAGGTATTCAATGGAATACTACGGTATTCGAAATACTGGTACTCGATCGAGTACCACTCGCTATTCGAATGGAAAAATTCGATGCAGAACCAGCGTTGATTGGCCGAATGCTATACAGTCGGCCAATCAACGCTGGTTCTTCTCCTACCTTTAGAAGTCTTCTCCGCGCAGTGTCCCCGCGGCGTCTTCCGGCTCTGAATTCACTCTGCCAAGCATCGGGCCTGGGCAGAGCCGACTGCGCCATTTTCTTGTAGTGCGGGCATGCGCAGTCAGCTCTGCCCAGGCCCGATGCCTGGCAGAGTGAATTCAGAGCCGGAAGATGCCGCGGGGACGCTGCAAGGAGAAGACTTCTCGGAGGATCCAGCCCGACCCTCACTCGTGGACTTGGTAAGTTCAATTTGATCGAACGTTGCCTACCCCTGAAACGAGCATTTTTCCCCCATAGAGTATAATAGGATTCGATATTCGATTCGAGTAGTCGAATATTGAGGGGCTACTGGAAACGAATATCGAATATCAAGTATTTAACTACTCGCTCATCTCTATCCCCAACCTATTCATTTCTGTAGGCCATATTACATGTATTAGTCTGGTTTTGCAGCCCCTATCTATTGTATGAATGGGTTTGGGGAAGAACAGCTGGTGCACCGCCCTTTCAGTTCAGTCATGGCCAGAGCCCCACGCATGGTGTGCCTTAGGTCCTCCATTGGCACACCATGTTTGTGTTTTTCTATTCCGAGGCCCATTGCTAGAAAGTCTTTGTTGGACAAATACATCCTGACTATATACGCCTGGTGTTAGACTCCTGCGTGTACTGTCTACAGACACAGATTCAACATTTTTATTCCCTTTGTATTATTATTTCCTTATATACTTCATTTATTCCCTTTCTAGACAATCAAGTAGAATTTTTCGAAATGATGAATTTGTCGGCAAGAGCTGAGTTTCAAGCAGCGCCAGCTCTTAATGGGTTAAGAAAGCAATTATAGCCGGGAATAGTAAGTATCCACAGAGCCATTACAGACAATAACATGAATAGAAGAAACCTGAAAACACCTTGTTTGTATAGAGACAGTCTCGGCACAGCATGTGGACATTACACATGTATGTATGACCCACTTCTAGGTATAAATAAAACCAGCATGGCAAGACGCCATTTCCATTTTATTCTTTAAAGAAAATTGGAGCTATTTCTTCTTTCCTTTTCAAATCAACATTTTTCCTCAACCCCCGCTAGCACTATTGGACGGAACGTAAAATCAATTTTGTTCTTTATAATGAGCGGGAATTGAAAAGAGACATAGAGTCGACTTATTTTTCAATTTCTAACAACACAGAACAATATGCATTAGATTTTAAAAGCAATAGAACAAGATGGATTTTCGGCCATAATTAGGAGGGGCTGACACTTTCAGCTGAACCTCGGTCATAATGTACTTGCACTCAACCGAAAATGGAACAGGGAGAAAACCGAACAAATGCAACAATACGAGCCGTGAAAGCGCAAATTGCCTATTTCTTTTATTTTGTCAAATTTTTTAGGGTGGAAGATCTGACAATGTGGGTTTTTGTGCAAAATTTTTAAGGTGGCAAATCTGATAAACTATCAAATAAGAGCAAAACATCTCTTGTTGTGATGTCAGAATTTTTGTGAAAAACGTGGCGGGTAAAACCGAGATGCATTGCCGCCATGGTTCTTCGCACAGTGCTTTTTTGCTCTAACCCCGGCCATGTAGTACCACTCATAAACTGGGTTTGCACAAAGTGCTATGACTATGTCTGAAAATTAGGGACTGCCACCAGGGGTGAACCTGGGCTTTCTGTCGCCTGAATCGGACGTCAGAAAGCCGCCCCCGAGGAGTCACAAGAAAGGGGTGGGGCCGACCGGAAAGGGGCGTGGTCGAGTAGAAAGGGGGCGGGGCCGAGCAGAGCGAGCGGCGTTCGCAGGCAGAGAGCAGGCAGGGAGAGGACCTGAGAGGACCTCTCTGCCTGAGTGTGAGGGGTGGCCGCTGGAGCAGCGCTGCGTCCAGCAGGGCCGCCCCAATACACCTCTCGCTTCCCGTGTCGGGCTGCAGACACGGTGATGCTAAGCCAGCTTGTCCTGGACTGGCTTAGGTCAGCAAAAATGCCGCCCTCCCAAGGCCCTGGCATAGCGCCGCCTGAAGCGGTCGCTTCAGTTCGCCTCATGGGAGGTACGGCGCTGACTGCCACAAAAGAGCTGTGAAAAGTGTGTATTTAGATACATGTAGATTTCGGGAGCTGATTTTTATGCAGATTCTGAAAATCTTCAAAACTCAGCTCCAAAATCTGCCTCTCTTTCTTTCCAGTGGGAGTTTCAGGCAGAAATATATGGGAGGCAGAATTTGGAGCTAATTTTGAGACATAATCTGCCTCAAAATCAGCTCCAAATTCCTCTGTGAACATACGCTAAGGGACAATTCACACATAGGAATTTGATCACAGTGGGCACCTGAAAAAATAAGTGTCCCGCTCGATCTTACCACGCATGCCATGGCTGATTCAGTCATGGAGTCTGCAGATCGAGATTCACCACTGATTAAGCCCATTCACCAAAACAGCGGTGGAGTGCCGCAATGGGATTCTCCCATGGATAGCCAGTGACCAGAAAGTGGCAACTGGAATATCGAGGGAAATTTCTGTGTACAGCCTCTCAGACTGTCATTTTCTACACCAGTCTTAGGGTATGTTCACACGGTGGAAACCAAATTCTACCATGTGAACTTTCGCACGGCATTCCGCTCCTGATTAGCCGATGGGAGCTGTTTTTGCAAGCAGATTTTGAGGCATATTCTGCCTACCCTTAAGGGGATTGTCCATGAAAAACCTTTTTCTATGGAGACAAGAGAAGGTTAAAAAAAACCAAAAAAACATACTGACCTGTCCCTGGTGCATGGATGTCCCCAGCCACTGTCTGGTTCTGTGATATCCTAGGACTTTTCCGGAGGCTACACAAGGCCGCTGAGGCTGTTGATTAGCCATAGTAGTCACATGCAGCAGGGACTTCTGCTGGAAAAGTCCCAAGATGCCAAGGTCATCATGGAGAGGCAAGGAGTATGTTTTCTTAGCACAAGGACAAGGGCTTTCTCCCTCAATAATGTTTTGACCTACGTGGTCCTGCAAAGTTAGGGGTGAATGGTTCTCTTCCTGATATTGCTTATGAGAAGCAGATTAGAAAAGAAAGCAAGAGGACGCTTTTGGTGACCAAGTCAATGACTATGGCTGGTAATGGCAGATATCAGATAGCTATTTCCTGTGTCTCAAGGTGAAAGCCAGAATAATTTGGAGCCTAAGTTTCTGAATGCTATGCCCAATGTATTGCCAACTGGGCATGCCCACAAGCCACAAGAAAATTGCTGCTTAATTACTGTGTAAGCCATTTTTCTTGAGGTCACGGGCATGCACAGTCTGTTCTGCCCAAGGCCTAGAAGTTTGAAAGCAACTCCGGAAGAAGACGCGGAGAGAGGCCGTTCCTAAAGAAAATGGAGGCGGCGCTGGAAAGTTCTCCTGCAGCATTGGGATCGCCCCCAGTGCTGTTTGAGCGCTGGGGCCCGCCCCCAGTGCTGCGAGAGAACTCATTTGCATACAGACAGAAATCGGGATTTCTACTAAATGGTGGTGCCAAGAAGACATCTAAATGTAGGAGAAGAATAGCCTTTCTTAAGGCTATTCCTACGTGTGATCTACAAAAATGTGATGTGATTTTAATGGTAGAATCCCTTTAAGAGATAAAAATCACAGCAAATATTCCCAGTTTCCATAGAGCGGGTAGAAAGTAATCACATTATATTTTTATTACTTTTATTTCCTTTTTTGCATTTGTATTTGTGCACAAACTTTAACACAATTTATTATATTTATTAAAGTAAGGAAAAATGTAGGAGCGGTGCGGCATTCATCTAATAACAGGCACTTTGTAAAAATTGAGTTATTGCTAACAATTAAAGCAATGTTAGAACTTAGAAAACGGCAAGGAAAAACACTTGTTCAATGCTCCATCTAGTGGCACCTGGGTGTACTGCACAGCAATCACTTCTATCGAATCAGGCTGTAGGTATTGGACAATGGGAACGGTAGCATTTTTTTATCATGACAATTCCAGCTTTATTAATTGTAAATGTGTTAAAATGGTGTTAAAATGGTTAAATACTAAAAGCAAATTCCATTAAAAGTACATAAAATAGACAAATTAAAAGATTTAACCACATTTGGCCAGCAGGCCAAACTACCACATACACGACAGAATAGTTATAAAAATATAATATAATATAGCTACTTCCCCCTGACGAAGCCACTTGCGTGGTGAAACGCGCGTCGGGGCGCGTTCTGATGCATGACATACTTACAGGTAAAAGCTCAATGTTGCTCATATGTTTTCTTTTGTCTACAATATCAAATATAAATGTACTGGCCCTCTAGTAAGAAGTGCTAATGATTTGGATCTTCATCCATCTGTATATAGCTAATGATGCCCATTCTTATGTGGTGAGGAACTCTTTTCACTGAATATTGTATTGACTATAAATGCAAAGCATATTTCCTTATGAAAGCCTAGCTGTATGTCATTGCATCCATAGCTGATGCATTGTTTACCTCCAATCTATTATTATTATTTATGTACTTTTCTAAATAAAATTTATATATTTTTATAACTATTCTGTCGTGTATGTGGTAGTTTGGCCTGCTGGCCAAATGTGGTTTATTCAATAGTACTACCCAGCATTGCCCTATATTTTTTGTGCTAAATTAAAAGATTTGTCATCATAGTGCCGCGAAGGAAAACAAATTACATCAGAAAACAAAAAGGCTATTAAAATCTTCCATCCTCAACAAATGGACAGCAGTAATAGAAGAATAGATGGAGTCAATCTATTACTCCCTGTTAGCAGCCTAGAGGAAGGGTGACTGCAACGCTCTTCAGAGGAATTACTGGCAGAGGATTCTGAAAAATGGAAGCGCCGTCTTCTCTTCAATCATCTTCAGGCACAGTCTTGACTGAAATGGAAACTATAAAAAATTATTATGAGCCGTTAGATCCCCCATTATATTCCTTAAAGGGTATGTCCATTACAAGAAGTGATAAAATATTGCCACAATCGGTAAGGGTCTAACCACGGACACCTACCAGCTAAGAAGTATGTCTATTAGAGATGAGCGAACACTAAAATGTTCGAGGTTCGAAATTCGATTCGAACAGCCGCTCACTGTTCGAGTGTTCGAATGGGTTTCGAACCCCATTATAGTCTATGGGGAACATAAACTCGTTAAGGGGGAAACCCAAATTCGTGTCTGGAGGGTCACCAAGTCAACTATGACACCCCAGGAAATGATACCAACACCCTGGAATGACACTGGGACAGCAGGGGAAGCATGTCTGGGGGCATAAAAGTCACTTTATTTCATGGAAATCCCTGTCAGTTTGCGATTTTCGCAAGCTAACTTTTCCCCATAGAAATGCATTGGCCAGTGCTGATTGGCCAGAGTACGGAACTCGACCAATCAACGCTGGCTCTGCTGGAGGAGGCGGAGTCTAAGATCGCTCCACACCAGTCTCCATTCAGGTCCGACCTTAGACTCCGCCTCCTCCGGCAGAGCCAGCGCTGATTGGCCAAAGGCTGGCCAATGCATTCCTATGCGAATGCAGAGACTTAGCAGTGCTGAGTCAGTTTTGCTCAACTACACATCTGATGCACACTCGGCACTGCTACATCAGATGTAGCAATCTGATGTAGCAGAGCCGAGGGTGCACTAGAACCCCTGTGCAAACTCAGTTCACGCTAATAGAATGCATTGGCCAGCGCTGATTGGCCAATGCATTCTATTAGCCCGATGAAGTAGAGCTGAATGTGTTTGTTAAGCACACACATTCAGCACTGCTTCATCACGCCAATACAATGCATTAGCCAGTGCTGATTGGCCAGAGTACGGAATTCGGCCAATCAGCGCTGGCTCTGCTGGAGGAGGCGGAGTCTAAGGTCGGACCTGAATGGAGACTGGTGTGGAGCGATCTTAGACTCCGCCTCCTCCAGCAGAGCCAGCGCTGATTGGCCGAATTCCGTACTCTGGCCAATCAGCGCTGGCCAATGCATTCTATTAGCCCGATGAAGTAGAGCTGAATGTGTGTGCTTAGCACACACATTCAGCTCTACTTCATCGGGCTAATAGAATGCATTGGCCAATCAGCGCTGGCCAATGCATTCTATTAGCTTGATGAAGCAGAGTGTGCACAAGGGTTCAAGCGCACCCTCGGCTCTGATGTAGCAGAGCCGAGGGTGCACAAGGGTTCAAGTGCACCCTCGGCTCTCCTACATCAGAGCCGAGGGTGCGCTTGAACCCTTGTGCAGCCTCGGCTCTGCTACATCAGAGCCGAGGGTGCGCTTGAACCCTTGTGCACACTCTGCTTCATCAAGCTAATAGAATGCATTGGCCAGCACTGATTGGCCAGAGTACGGAATTCGGCCAATCAGCGCTGGCCAATGCATCCCTATGGGAAAAAGTTTATCTCACAAAAATCACAATTACACACCCGATAGAGCCCCAAAAAGTTATTTTTAATAACATTCCCCCCTAAATAAAGGTTATCCCTAGCTATCCCTGCCTGTACAGCTATCCCTGTCTCATAGTCACAAAGTTCACATTCTCATATGACCCGGATTTGAAATCCACTATTCGTCTAAAATGGAGGTCACCTGATTTCGGCAGCCAATGACTTTTTCCAATTTTTTTCAATGCCCCCAGTGTCGTAGTTCCTGTCCCACCTCCCCTGCGCTGTTATTGGTGCAAAAAAGGCGCCAGGGAAGGTGGGAGGGGAATCGAATTTTGGCGCACTTTACCACGCGGTGTTCGATTCGATTCGAACATGGCGAACACCCTGATATCCGATCGAACATGTGTTCGATAGAACACTGTTCGCTCATCTCTAATGTCTATCTATCTATCTATCTATCTATCTATCTATCTATCTATCTATCTATCTATCATCTATCTATCTATCTATCTATCTACAGTATCTATCTATCTATCTATCTATCTATCTATCTATCTATCTATCATTTATCTATCTATCTATCTATCTATCTTCTATCTATCTGCTGATCGATCTATCTATCTATCTATCTATCTATCTCCTATCTATTTATCTGCTGATCTATCTATCTATCTATCTCCTATCTATTTATCTGCTGATCTATCTATCTATCTATCTATCTATCTATCTATCTATCTATCTATCTATCGCTTCTTGGAATAAACCCACACTTTTTCTAAATACTGGAGTGCTGCCATTTTATCCATTTCTTATCTATCATCTATCTATGCATGTTTCAGCAGGTACCTCAAGGTTGTGACATTTCCGACAAAGAAATCTTGGGGTGTCACCTACTGGCAGTGGTTTGATAAGTGATAACAAAAATAAAAATGCAATGTGACTGAGGCTAGGTTGATACTTGTTCCGGGCTCTCCGTCGTTTGCCAGACCCAAGCAACAGAGAGTTTGTCTGCTAAAACAAGTCCTTGCAGGACTTTTCTCTTTGCCAATGTTTGGCAGGATCTGAGATGGAGTCCATAGACTCCGATGCAGATGTGGAAGACACCAATGAGTTGAAGCTAGTGATAAAGTAGAAGAGAGCCATCTGATCCCTGCTTCACCTGTTTTTGCTACTGGTGTCCTCAGAGCAGGAGGCACGATGTAGTGCCTGTCCGGGACCAGACAGGAGTGAACGGGGGAACAGAGAAAGATGAGTATTAAGGTTTGTTTTTCTCTTTGTTATATACTACTGGGGACATGAAACTGTGAGGGCATCCTGTAAGGTGGGGGGACATAATGCTATGGGAGCAACCTGGGGGGATATGACACTGTGGTGACAACTTCAGGGTGACATGATGTAGGGGCAACATGAAGAGGACTTGATACTGCGGAGACAACCTGGGGGATGGGGGGACATGATATTGTGGGAGCAACCTGAGAGGGACATGACAGTGTGGGGTCAATTTGGCAGGGACACATGACACTATGGGGGCAACCAGGGGGGTAGGGAGGACATTGAGTGTGGGAGATAACCTCAAAGGGGACATGAAAATGTTGGGGCAAACCAAAAGGGGACATTATGAGAGGGATTATATTGTATGGGGCCACAAGGGAGGCATTATACGGTGTGAGAGCCACTAAGGGGCATTAAACTATGTGGGGAGGAGGCATTATAATAGTATTTCTAATTGATGGGGATGGGGGGGCCCATTTATGAAAACTTTGCACAGGGCCCACTTATGTGTTAAAACAGTCCTGGTGTTGCCGTTTAACTATTTGGAGCAACAACAAAGCCCTCATTGCTCAAAATGTGCATATAAACAAAAACAGTAATATCCTGGCACTGGAGGCAGCGATTCACAAGGGGACAACACCATTGGATTCAGATAACCCTAATCTATCTGTGGGACTGGGGTGATAGGCGGGGGTTCTGGTGGCATACTTCTTTGAAGTAGATTACTAAAGGTGCATTTTTAGTAAAATGGACAATACTGTAGTTTGAGATACTGAGAGGACAGGAGTAATGCATAATACCTGGTTCAATATAATTAAATATGCATATTGAAAATTAAAATTTTTGATTGGGTCTAAATTGTATTGGTTTAAAAAAAATTAGCTCTCCTAATAAGTCGAATTTAGTAAATTTTCTAAATTATCCATAATATCAATTATAGAAAATAATTTTTTTTTAATTAAGACAATTCTGTTATTCTTCTTGTAAATGTACAAATTAATTTACAACTGGGCGTTACCATTCCCCTTCTCATTTGTGCTGACACCAAATTGATCTGTACTTCTAGCACAACTTATTATAATGTGAACAGTAATGTAAAGTTGTCACTTTAGCGCCTCTTCACATGACAGACTTCCTCGGCCGTGTGCTTTCCATGGCCCATGAAAAATAAAGCCTTTAAGATAGTTGATAAGGCTAAATAAAAACCAAAGTCAATCAAATCCAACCTATAAACCCAACAAAGGAAGGCAAAAACCTCAATGACGGCGTGTTCACACCTGCACCCGGGTCTCTGCTTTGCAGGTTTCCGTCTTCTGCCCGAGAAACTGGACAGGAGACGGAAATTGGCAGTCACTTTTCAAACCCATTCATTTGAATGGGTTTGCAAAGTGTCCGCCCATGAGCGCCCGTGAGCGTCTCTGCGGCGAAACAGTTTTTTTTAACCGGACACAAAGTCGGACATACAGGACTTTGTTTCCGGTTAAAAAAAAAAGGTTTCACAGCGGAGACCAGAAGACACTCACGGGCACTCACGGGCATAGTGACTGCCTGTCCAGTTTCTCAGGCAGAAGACGGAAAACCACAAAGTAGAGACCGGGCGCAGGTGTGAACCTGTCCTGAGGTCCTATTCGGTTACCTATTGCCCCATTAGAGGAAAAAATTCTTCCGCAACTTCAACTATGGCTTTTGGACTAAGTCCCTGCATGAAAATCCTATCCCAAAAATTTCTAGTTCCCATAACCTACGATATTCTTACTGTCATGAAAGTCATCTAGGCCCATCTTGAACTTGTGCAAGTTATGTCATCACCACATCTTGTGCCAGTGAGTTCCATAGTCTCACCACTCTTACTGTAAAGAAGCCCTATCTGAAAACACGAGGAGGATGCCCCCTTGTCATTGGTACGATCTCTGTACTGTGACCATCTATTCATATGTATACTAGACAATGTCTATTTTTTCCCAAATTGGATCCATTTTCACACATTCATGTGAATGGATCAGTTGATGCCACATCATGTATCTGTTAAACACATGGCCGGGGTCGTGTGAATAGAACACAAGTCATACATTTCCATGCCAAGTAATGGAAGAACAAGAACAATTGTAGAAAAATGCAGGAAATGCTTTACAGATTCTTTCCGAAGGTCTAAAAATTAGATTAAAATTGACTTTGAAAATGATTCGGAGAAAACAAAATAACTTCAAATAAATTTTTTTTAAAAAAGGACATTGGAATAAAAGAAATCGTAAATCGTCCCCCAAACAAAACCTTATCTCTACCAAAAACCTTCTTCCCCCCAAACCCAAGATGTCTACCTAGTATGAGAAGTGTCAAGTAAAAGTGGGTCACCCAAAGCCAAGGCATTGTTATTCACGCAAGTCTTTGATCAAACAATTGACAATGCTCGATTATATCATTGACGCAACAACACTTCCTCAAGAGTAAACATCTCGCCAATATAATCCCGAGTAATCCTTGTGTACGGGTATTTAAACACTGAATTATCAGTATGTTTTTAATGTCGCTCTCATTATCAGGAAGAAACATGAGAAGGCAGAGAGAGACCTATAGCAGAGAACAAGGAAGATGGGATGGTACAATAATCCACTAATGTTGGCACCAAGAGACGTTGGCATCAGAACAAGTATCCTATTCATAGCCCCCTGAACAAGGAGACAATTAAAGATTGCATTTGTAATAATAAAACATAGTATAAAAAGGGATTGTTTCATGACTTGTCATATCTTCGCTGAACAGACTACTTTCTATGTGTTTTTCAAATTAGCAAAATGAAGCACATTAAAATGATTACATGCTGTATGGATTCAGGATTAACCAAGCTTAAAAAATGGGTTACATCTGCACAGCACAAAAAAAAGTCAAGAAATAGAACTCATTCATGGAGATTTTATTCTTCTAGATTTTAAAGTCATGTACAGGAAGTCATTGCACTTAAAGGGACATATTATAATGCATGAATCGGTGGATGTTCTTAAGTTCTTTGGCCTTATCCACATGGACATCGAGTTCCTTGAGTTCCATTTGGTGTTCTGTACAGCACTGTACAACATGGCCATGCTACCCTACAAGCAATGCTTCGAGAGAAGAATACCTTTATAGGTAGGAATCCCATACTAGAACCCAATGGACACAAATATGAAATGAGATACATAATGGTCCAGCAACATCACAGAAAAGTCAGAAGTAGGGTTGAGCGATAGGGATTGGAAAAGATCGGATTCCAAATGGCGATCGAGTAAATTTCACGATCGCGATCGGCATTCCGATCTCAATCTTTTTAGGCAGGATTGAGGTCAGAGGTTATTTCCCACAATGCTTTGCTACTGGCCAAGCATTGTGGGAAAAGCTAACAATGTTAAATAGGTCCCATAGGAATGAATGGATGCAGCCGGCACACAGCCTGTGTTGGCGTCCGGCCGCGTCCATTCATTCTAATGGGAGACTAGCTAACATCTCTAGTAGCTAACACTTACCTGCAGAGATCACTGGTACGGTCGCTGCTGTTCTCGGTCCTCTTCTCGCCTCGCTGCCCCCACCTCCCAGGTTAGTGTTACAGACCTAGGAAGAAGGCGGGGCTTGTGGATTAGGAGAGTGTGGGCGGGTACTGGGAGGGGAGACGCCCACACTCTCCTAAGCCACAAGCCCCGCCTTCTTCCTAGGTCTGTAAGACTAACCTGGGAGGCGGGGGCAGCGAGGTGAGAAGAGGACAGAGAACAGCGGGGACTGGAACAGCGATCTGTGCAGGTAAGTGGACACCAGGGGGAACTAAGTAGCAAGAGGATTTTTTTTAATCAATACACAGTGTGGATTCTAACAATTAAAGCATTCAATTTTTAGACTCCATGCTGTGTAGTGAATAGGATCGTTTTTAAAATCCGATCTCCAATTATTAAAAAAAATCCCATTGACTTGCATTGGGTTCGAAATTGGGATCAGGATCGGGTTCGAATGGAAAATGATCAGAAATCGGATTTTAAAAACGATCCTGAAATCTAAGATCGGTTCAACCCTAGTCAGAACCATAACACAGTCCTGCGCATGAGCCCATAAGAGATTTATCAAATTTCAGATTTCAGTTTACAAAGTTACTGGTATAAAGAGGGTCAAAATGCAACATGTAATTTTGTGGTACATTTTGTGAGCATTTTCAATGAAAAATCACCAACTTTGGTGAAATATGTATTATTTTTACCAATGATCATATATACAGTCAAGAGGAAAATAGCATATGAATTCTTGAATTCTTCAGTTTACCATATAAAAAACTCTTCTCTTTAGAAGGTCTTAAAAATAGTTAAATGCTACTATGTGTGAACGACAACACCATGCACCAGATTCCACCGTTTCATTATTTACTTCACAAACACTAAAATTGAGAAGCAGAAAAAAAAATCAGTACTGCTTTATTAGGAATTAAGATGGTAAGTAGAAGCAAGGTGATGCCAATCAAATCCACTGATTAATTGATCATCATCAAGGGTGACCACATCTATAAAAGCAGAAGTTTTGGTAGTTTGCTGGTCTGAAACATTAAGGTGTACACACAATGTCAAGGAGGAAAGACATCAGCAATGATCGTAGAGAAGTTATTGTTGCTACTCACTTGGAAGCGTTATAAGGTAATTCACGAATCATGCGGACAGGAGAGTAGATTATGAACAACTTTCCTTTCCGCATATTCTGTGTGGAAATCTGGCGGCAAGCACACAGACCTCATTATAGTCTATGGGGATCCGTGTGCTTTTACTGCACAGCGTTTGAAATTGCCTTTGGTATTCCGTTCAGGGGAGTCCCCATGCGGACTCCCCTGGACAGAATACCAATGCAGATGTGAACCAACCCTTACTCATCTGTCCCCGATGCTCTGGTGTCCTCCCAGTGCAGTCCGGTCCTCCTCTTCTGCTGTCTTCTTTTGCCAGAAGTCCTTGCTGGCTTATAGGTCCAGTATCCCTTCCACTTCAGCCACCGATTGAGTTCACTGATCACCTATGGCAGGGACTTCTACCGAAAGAAAACAATGGAGCTGAAGGACTGGACTGTGTTGGGTGACAGCAAAGCATCAGGGACAGTTTTTTTTTTTGCCTGGACAATATCACTGTTTAGTGGGAGTAAGGGGGCGAACCAGGACTAGGAGGAATAATGGCTCACATCTGCTTGCCTCAATAGTAGTACAAATGAATACAATATGTATAACTTCTACAAACTGTTCACATTACAAAACCTCAAGCTTTATTAGTCATAATCTCCCATTCCCATTTGTTGCACAGACATTTTCCCGCTCGTGAGCGTCTGAATTATTTACTAAATGTCGCCCAAATATAGAAAGATTGAAATTGATTCTGTTTATTTTGTATAAATCAACACCAGTCTTAAAAGTTGTCATTCACACACCATATACATGATAAAACGCTCCCCCAAATCTCCGGTTGCATAAATATTACAGTAGGACAGCACTTGTGTCCCCCCTGACAGTTTGTACTTCATTAGCAGTAGCATTCACAAGCCATCTGACAGTTGGCCAGAATACTGAGCTAAACTAGAAGATAATGAGGTTTAGAACGCATCTAAGAGGAAGAAGGGATCTCTAGAGTATCACTGGATTTACAAAGCAATTTCGAAAATGCTTTAAGATCTGTCAGCTCGTAATGCCTCAGTAGCGCACAAAGTAACTTTTTTCATCTTGTCTGCAAAAAAAAGAGGATATTGCAAAATAAACAAGTCAGGCAAAAGAGATATAATCCCGGCTAATTGCAGCAATGGACATTGCACTTTCGGAAGAGAGAAGCTAGTAAGGTGTTGGGAGATAGAGGAAAGAACAGTAATACTATACACACAAAGACCTGCAAAAATAATAATTAGAGATGGGCAAACCCTGCAAAATTTGTTTCACAAATAGGTTTAATTTTGTTCAGTTCAATCCAGAAGTGACCCTGGAGTATAATAAGCGGAGGCCAAAGGGAGGTGTAGTAAAAGTGATAAAAACTGATATTCGCCTACCCTTATGTCTCCAGGGCTCTTTTGCAGCAGTCTGTACTACATTGTGGTCATCTATGGTCATCTTCCAACCTCTTCTGACCTTCTAGGTGATGTTGGTGCCTCAGAAGTCCCACAGTATCATGACATCTCCCAGAAGGCTGGAAGAAGCTTAAAGACTACCAGTGATGGGCCTCAGTGGTCCCCCAGAGCCATGGCATCATGCAGGAGGCTGGAAGAAGCCTAAAGACTACCAGTAATGGGCCTCAATGGTCCTTCAGGGTCATGATATCTCCCTGAAGGTTGAAAGAAGTCTAAGGCAGGGGTGCTCACACTTTGTCAGCATGTGAGCTACTTTATAACATGACCAAGTTGAAAGATCTACTACCCACTACTTATGGACGGGGGCGGGACGGGCCTGTGGGTGGGGCCGGGCGGAGCGCAGGAGACAGCGGCGTTCTGTGGCCGCCCAGGGATCCCCGGTGTCTGTTTGTTCACAGCGCAGGCTGAGAGTTATCTCTGGACACTGGCAGGCTGGGGCTGCAGCAGCCCCGCCTGCCAGTGTCCGGAGATGACTCTCAGCCTGCGCTGTGAACAAGCAGCACCCCGGCCCCCTCTATCCCTAAGAGCAGCCTGCAAGTGTCCGGAGTGCTTGTTCACAGCGCAGGCTGAGAGTCGACTCTCAGCCTGCACTGTGAACAAGCAGACACTGGGGATCCCTGGCTGCATCCTGCAGTCGACCCATATGTCCATTGCGATCGACCGGTAGATCGCGATCGATGTATTGGGCACCCCTGGTCTAAAGACTACCAGTGATGGGCCTTAGCTGTCCCCCAGGTTCATGACATCTCAAAGGAGGCTGGAAGAAGCCTAAAGACTACCGGTGATGGGCCTCAGCAGTTCCCTAGGGCCATGACATCACCAAGGGAACTGGAAGAAGCCTGGAGACTACCAGTGATGGAGCACTGGATGCTACAAGGCAGACCAGAAGAGGTGAGTATTAGTGTTTATTTGTTTCCAGCATTTCCCATAAGTTTCTGTCTATTATACTTTGTGGTCAGAAGAAACCCCAGACTATAATAGTGATTTGGGTTTAAAAAACCCAAAATTTCAGGTTTGGTCGAACTTAAAAATTTTGAAAATCTAGCTCATTACAAGCCAGTTAACTCATCTATAATAGTAATAGTATTAATAATATTACAGTAACATCCTCTTGCTAACCATATGTGGATAGTTTGTCCTCTTGGACAATGACTTTTGTTTGGAATTAACCAATAAACTAATCACATGGTATCCTATTGCCAAAATCTGCAAACAACTTGAATCCAAGTGGTAAATGTTCACTTTTCCTGCAGTGTCCCCACAAGAGTAATTCTCTTTAAAATAACAAAGCTTAAGTGTCGTTTCTTAGAAGTCTATATTGCTACATTCCTCTGTTATTCCTCTGGAACTAAATGAATAAATTAAAATCTGAGTGTTGCTAGTTCTCTTGCCAGTGAGCTGTATCCCTACATAGGCTGGAGAAGTATAGAGAGAAAACTTGAAAGATAATGGCTGCCGATAATGTTAGGTGTGAGATAAATATAAGATATTCATTCATGTTGCAATAACATCACAGGGCCATTGCTAACCCCGGGAGACAGAAAGACAAGACGGATAAATCTGGATTTCTGTTACTCCATGATGATAGGAGGCAAACCTTGAACATTTCCAGACTGTCAATAGTTCAGGGTGGTGGAAGTGAAGAAATGATTAGGGATGAACTGGATTCAACCCAATTTTCTACAAATTTCGAAACTTTTGGGGTTTATATGGGGGGCTCTTAAGACCCCCGAGTATAATAAGAGTATAAGGAGGAGACAACAATTCACTGATTTAACTTTTATTAGAATTAGCCGAAAAAACTATAAATATAAATATGAAATATAAGTAAGTGCGCAAAAAGAGTGTCATAAAAACACACCACAGCCGGATTGGCTCATGAATGGAGCAAGAGAGCCAAGCCTGTTTGTTATAATACAGGGCTAAAATAATTTTGTATCAGCCCATGAGATAGAACACTGCCAGCAGTATCTAAGCTAGATCCCCGGGCTTTAGAGAACAAGCCACAGAGAAAGCTTCCTAAGGGTTGGTTCACACTAGCGCTTGTATTCCATCCGCAAGGAATCCGCATGGAGACCCCCCCGGATGGAATGCAATCGCAATTGCAAGCGATGTGTTTGCAAAGCACATGGAGCCCATAGACTATAATGGGCTCCGTGTGCTTGCCGCGCACTGCACGCACGAATGAATTATGCTGACAGTGCGCGACAAGCACACAGAGCTTATTATAGTCTATGGGCTCTGTGTAACTGCACAGCGCTTGCATTAGCATTGGTATTCCGTCCGGGGGGTCTCCATGCGGACTCCTTGTGGACAGAATACAAGCTCTAGTGTGAACCAACCCTAAGACTACCACTAACTGAGCAGTGAAACTGACTAATAGCCCTAGAGTTTCTTTTTAACCACCAGTGAGGGTCTGGCTGAAAATATTTGATGCAGTCATCGCTCCGATCCTTCTCTATGGCAGTGAGGTTTGGGGCCCAGCCACCTACCCAGACCAGTCAAAGTGGGAATCAGCCCAACACAGACCTTCCACCTGGAGTTCTGCAAGTACATCTTCCATGTCCACTGCAACACCTCCAACATGGGATGCCGGGCAGAACTAGGCAGGCTCCCAATATGGCTCACCATGCAGAAGAGGGCGCTATCATTCTGGACTCACATACAGGGCAGCAGCCCTGGCACATACAGGGCAGCAGCCCTGGCTCTTACCACTACCAAGCCTGGCTGAGCCACAGAGCCCTGAGCAAAACCAACACTCCCAATCAAGCATCAGCCGTCTGCCAAACCAAAACCCCCAACATGCCCTGAACAAGGCTCAAATAAAAGGGGCCATTGAGAGAGAAAAAGAGAGGTACCTCGAGGAATGGAGAAGCGCAATAAATAACTCCAAGAAACTCACTGTGTACCAGTCAATGCCAAGGGACTACACCATGGCCACCTACCTGGAGAGAATACCCCACCCCAAACACAGACAGACCCTGAGCCGGTACAGACTGAGAGCCCACAACCTGGAGATGGAGACAGGGTGTCACAGGCAGATGTACAAGCCACGGGAGAACAGACTGTGCCAGCACTGTGACCAGAGGGCCCTAGAGGACGAGATCCACTTCCTGCTACACTGCACCAAATATTCAGCTGTGAGGGCCGTCTACTTCCAAAGACTCTCTGCCCACATCCCAGACTTCACATCTGCAGACGAGAAGAGGAAACTCTACATCCTACTGGGAGAAGAAGAGGCCACTGTGGAGATCGCTGCCCAATACGTGTCCAGCTGTCACCAACTAAGAGGAAGATGAGACCCCACAGACTGTTATACCCCAAATCACCCACCCCCCATACCCACCACTCCCCCCCCCCCCCCAACCCCAACTCTCCCCCCCACACACTTTACTAGCTTTGGCAATGCCAAATATCTATTTGGACGTGGCAATAAAGCCTGTTTGATTCTTGATTCCATCAGGGGTCTGATGACAAGAAATAAGATCAAAATAAAGTAATGTGCAAGATTTTTAAAGCTCTTGGACAAAGGAGAGGATCTGCTCACACCCCCGCCCCAAGTTTTATCGGCTGATTCTAATAAAAAGTTAGATTTTATTTTGTTATATGTTTTTGACCACTGAAAATACTTTCAGTGAAGTCTATAATAAGTGGAGGCTCTGGGGAGGTGAGTAAGCAAAAAACAGTTAGTAACCTTGCCTCACCTCTCCTGGGAATTCTTGCGGCGTCTTGTGTTTCTTGGTGTCCTACACCATCTTCTTCCAACCTCTGGCTGATGTCATATGTCCTGAGGTCCCTGTTTTCATAGTCTTGAAATCGGCTGAGATCTGAAAGTACCACATAGTATCATACGCTGTCTACAAATAAGTATGTGGACACCTGTGGTAGAATAGAAAAACAACATCTCTTCATATCCAATAGTTGGTAGAACCCAGCAGATACTTCGTTTTGGATGGTATTAATCGACACAATTCTCCCGGATGTCTGGTGATACTCCTGGTGTATGTGAGCCATCGGTTGGGTGCGGTTTCTCTGGCCAGTTTCGGGGGTCTGCTGACTTGGGGCACCACCGTTCACCTTCCACTTCAAAATCCCATAGGCCACTGTCGATTTTGGGTAATTTAGTTCGCTTGCTATTTCCCTTAAGGATCGACCATTTCTGTGGTACCCCACAATTACCCCTTTCTCGAAAGTGGATAACTCTGCACTTTGTGGCATCTTGTATTCTACTAATGTCAATGCTGTTTCCTATTTAACAGCAGAAGGCGTGACGTACATCACAACTGCAGATATCTTCATTTGCATGGGTGTCCAAAAACTTATTGGCAGGTAATATAATAGAGCTCCCGGTTCGTGCCGAATAAGTTTGACCCAAAACAATCTGGAGGGCTGAAGCTCATGAATATTTGTCACAACGAATCTTGTGATATTCACCCATCTCTGGTTATGGTATGGGGATCTTGTTTCCTGGACACATCCTTGGTACTCTGATGCCTATAATAATGGTGAACACATGCCACAATATGACACAATAAATTGCTGTGGTTCTAAAGGCCAACTCACTAATATTTGGGTGCCCATTCAGTGTACGTTCCATTGTCATAAGAAGGAGTCACTGTTCTTCACTGCCAATCTAAAATATTTTCCCAAAAATATCAGATTTTAAAAATTGGAAACCGTAATGAAATGAAGTAATTGAAATCTATTTTTACTAATGAGAACGTGGCAATCACATCAAATTATCCGAACACGAAGCTGAATTGCCGACTGATCTCTCGACTGTTTTTTATTATTATAATTTCCGAAAAATAGAAAAAAAAAATTCTAAAGAAACTTTATCATGCCTGACAAATGTTAATACAAAACCTATGTTAATACAAAACCTATGGCACCAGCATGACCTGGATTGATGCCAGTCTCTGCACCTGCACAGTACCAACCAAGTTCTTCTAAACACTTCTTTGCTAACAGCTTGCTTTTTTTCCACCGAGCACTTAAGGCATAATTTTTCAAATGTTGTTTTGGAGAGTTTATTGGAGCTAATCGTATACACCCCTAGAGAGGAGCAGTAAGGCTGGCCCGAAATGAAGCAGGAATGAGATAGTTCAAGCAAAAGATACGGAAAAGATCTAAAGCCACCTGGCTCGCCTGAAGGGTAACGTAAGATTTTGTTGAAAAGGAGCAGAGCGAACATCTGTTTTCTGCTCAAGCCACTCTGACAGTTCCTGCTGTACGGGTAAAGCTTGAGTTATCAATCATGGAGAGATAAGCCAGATTTTTTTTTCTTCTATAACTTTCTCCTTGAGTTTTTCATTTTCTTTCTCTGATCCTGGGTTAAGGAACCGTGAGCAATATCCACCAACAGTCTAACACTTCGTATAACAACAGAAAGTGTGGAAAGCCATGCAAGTATTCCAAAAACATTCGGAAAGTATAAGGGCTAGTTCACACGTGAACTGCCCGCGCGGGTTTTGACACAGAGAGAGACGCGGCGAGCCGCGTCTCTCTCTTGTCAAAACCCGCCCGCCGCGACCATCGCTGTCGCGGCTTAACCCTCTGCTGTCGGCTCAAATGAATGAGCCGACATAGGAGGGAGCTGCGGGGGGCGGAAGCCACGCGACTGAGACAGCGCGGCTTCCGCCTGAAGAAAGGACATGTCCTTTCTTTTCTCCGCTAGCAGCAGCTCGCCGCTAGCGGAGAACAGAAGCCCGGCGGTCTCCATAGACCACTATTATAAGGGGAGGTTTTGGACGCGAAATCCGCTGTCAAAAACCTCCCCTTATACTCACGTGTGAACTAGCCCTAAAAATAATGCATGTAACAAAAAATGATAAAAAAATAATACTATTGGTTTGCCCATCTATATGTTGAGCATGTCTATATGATGTAAAGGCATCTTATATAGTCACATAGAGATGGTAAGATGCAAGGATGTACAAGGATTCAATGGGATAGCATTAGGGGGTGCAGAGATTGAAACCATTTTGGGGTTCTGATACCAAACACTGCTCCCACACAGCAGGTCATAATTATATGACTTAGTCCTGGTTCACATCTGCCTTCGGTATTCGGTATGTCTTCGGACCCCCAAAAGGAATACCGAATGCATTAAAGGGATATTCCCAACTCACCTGTTAACCATCTTGTATGCTGTGTGCTCTGTTCACTTCCTTGTTTTCTCAGTGAATTGGTGGGCGGGGTTTGTTCTGCTATCTCTCTTCATAGCAGTACATATATGCAGTCAGTAATGAGGGATTGGTTGTAAATAAATTAGCACAGTATCACTGCAAGATGCACAATATGAAGCTGATGTAGCAGAGCTGGATGTGATAGGTGATGAGAATACCGAATTTTCATGCTACAGGAACAAGAGTCAACTTGCAATAAACTCCATTTTAGTTCTGTGTTTACATACAGAGGTACTGGACTCCCTGTCTCAGCCCTTATCAGCAAAATTCAATTAGCCGACCTGATAACTGGAAGATAAACAGCTGAGAAATACAAGCTGCTCCTGAGTCCTGGGCAATCCGCTCCCCCTCCACTGCTGAGACTTGCCCTAGGCGGAGAGATAAGAGCATCCCCAGGTACTGTGGTTATGGAAACACAGTGTAAACAATGAAGTGAATAATCTCAGCAGCCAAACAAAGCAGTTTTGCTGAAACAATGTATTTAGGAAAAGTCTTAAATCCAGATAAACTAGCAGTATAGATAGGATCCTTGAGATGGTACAACCCCTTTAACTTTTTAGATTTCTGTGTACAGGGATTCATAGGAGATCTTTTTTGTGGGACCAGGTGTACTTTTAGTTAAACATTTTGGGGCATGTCTATTGCTTTGATAACTTTTTGTTCATTTTTTTTTTATTAAAGGCAAAAAAAATATTTTTATTATATGTTTGTAGACCAGGCATTTTGTGACACAGGGATCCATAATGTATATGTGTTTCATAGTATTTTTTTGGTTGTTTGTTTATATCTATTCTAGGGAAAGGGGGGAGATTTGAACTTTTATTTATTTTTTTTTTCTACTTTTTGTATTTTACTATTATCTTAAATCTCTAATCATTTGATTGCAAGTCCTATAGACCACAATACAACTGTATTGCAGTTTATCGAAGATTCGCTACATTACTATTGTGGCTGGTCATAGTCCAGCCTCAATAGTAATATACATATGACAGGCCTGGGGACCGGGACCAGTGATAGACTGACCCATTAGAATTCCAATGGATCCTTTAGTGGCCTAGGCTCCTATACACAACACTGAAAATGCTGTTGTAACAGCAAAACGCTGATTCCACCTGCACTGATTGCTGTTGTTGTTCACCCAATATACAGTGTGACTGAGTGTGCTAATCTGAAAAAATATTTGTTTCTAAGGCTGAGGCCCCACGTTACGGAAACACAGCTTTTTTTGTTGCAGATTTTGTTCTGGTTCTTTGAGTCAAAACCAGGAGTAGATTGAGCAGAAGGTAGACGTTTAAGGGTCCATTCACATGGAGTAAATGCGCGCTCATTTTGGCAAAATACACGTGTAAAGAGTACACGTGTAAAAATAAGACTCCCATTGACTTCAATGACTTTTTTTACACACCAAAAAACGTGACTTTTTTACGTTTTTTTTTTTATACACATGTGAAAAAATGTCATTGAAGTCAATGGGAGACTTATTTTTACACGTGTATTCTTTACACGTGTATTTTGCCAAAATGAGCACGCGTTTACTCTATGTGAATGGGCCCTTAAACTTCTACCTTCTGCTCAATCTACTCCTGGTTTTGACTCAAAGAACCGAAACTAAATCTGCAACAAATGTTGCTGGTCATATATAGTTTGACAGATTACAGTAATATAAATTAATACACTACACGTGATGGAGTATGTTAATTTGAAAAACATTTCTTTCCTAATTGTTCTTTTATTTATTGCACATATTCTCGCATCCTTCGCTAATCTGAAAAAAAAAAAAATTTTGTTATTTAAGGAGGTTTTTTTTTATTGCTCAGCCATTTAACAGTGTGACGCAGTCTGCTGATCTGAAAAAGTCTCTGTTGTTAAGATTCTCATTTTTGATCACCCAATATACATACAAATTGCAGACATTTTAATGGCAAAAAAATACATGCTGACTGATGTAGTTCTAGTCTAATAGTCACTGACCAGGTCACCCTTTTAGTGCTTTGCTATTTTTCTTGAAATAGTTTTTTGTAAAAAAAAAAAAAAAAAAAAAAAAACAGTGTCAGAATTGTTGCCAATTACTATTATAATTAAGCAGTGTGCAGTAAAATGACTGGAAAAAAACAGAACAGGGGACAAACAGAAGGAGGAGGAAACACTTCTGCAATTACAGTAACAACTGTAATTGCACAAGTATGGGGATAAGAATCAGGATGGCAATAATAATAATATATTATAATATTTGTATAGCGCCAATATATTCGGTAGCGCTTTACCAATCATAGGGATAAAGTACAGATAAAATTGAGGAGTGAGGGCGCTTCCCTCAAGAGCTAATAATCTATGAGGTAGAGGGGGTGACACAGTAGTGTGAGAAGGTGACAGGCAAAGTATATCAGCCCCAAGTTTCTGACGTATGGGTGGTCCAGGGCAGATCTGGAGAAGGCCTCAGCCCAGGTGTAGATCCTGGGCTCATTATTGACCCATAAAAGGCCGCAGAGCCTGCAGTTCATGACAGTTCCATGAGATGTGAGGAGGTGTATGGTTCTATCCTGTAACCTTGAGTCCAGTGAGAATATATTGCTCCTGCTTTGTTCGTGTGGCTGGAAGTAAGCCGCACATATAGTTAGGTTATCAGTTCTGTTTAGTTAGCGCTCAGACGAGCAGGTATCTATTTTGTTTTTCCTGAAGTTGAAGGGGTTGTCCCATCTCAAGGATCCTATCTATACTGCTAGCTTATGTAGATTTAAGACTTTTCCTAAATACATTGCTTCATTGCTACATTTTGTAAGTTTAATAGTCGAGCTAAATATCTGAACCTAGGTGGAATTGAGTTTAGGATTAAACAGTTTTTTGCATGTCAGACTACATATGTTGTGTATTGTATCCAATGTCCCTGTAAAAGATTCTATATAGGGAAGACAATCAGACCCCTTTTCCATAGAATAAGAGAACATTTTAGATCTGTGGACAGTGGCAAGGGATCACCCAGATTTATTAAACATGTCAGAGAATCACATAATGGTAACCCAAACTGTTTGTCGTTTTGCGGTCTGAAACATGTAGCTCCATTACCAAGAGGAGGAGACAGAGGTAAAAAACTTCTACAAGAAGAAGGTAGAATCATACTACGTGCATAAGCTATGGGTCCGCTTGGATTAAATGATCGAATGGACATGAGCGTATTTCTGTAAATGTGGCCAGTTATAAAATCGCTTATTGTCATTTACTAGTAAGATTCAAAGTTAAAATTCTATTAAATTATGATATATTGACAAAGGGGGTAGTATGTGAATGGTTATGTAGAAATCCCCATGGTATTTACTTTGTTTTTGTTTTTTGCTCACTCTGTGATTGGTTCATACTGATAGGGGCGGGGTTACATTTTTATCTACGTGGTGTCCTTTCTGGTCCGCCGCAATAGTTAGATATAAGGTTATCTATGATTGTACAATAGGTAGAGTAGCTCCTTTAGTGATTGGTCCGTTGCCATCTAGGGTTGTAGAATGGTCAAAGTAGCTCCTTGGGTGATTGGGTAGAAGTTATGAATATGTTTAAAGTAACTGTAGTAGCTCTGTTAGCCATTGGTTGAAATAGGCGAGTGGCAGAGTTTCATAGTTGGATGCAGTTTCCATTCTGGTCCACGTATTGAATTTGATTGACGTGCATTTAAGTCTCTGTGCAGTCGTATTTATGAACGAAAGTTCTGTAGCTCTTTTTTGACCTAGTGGTTTACAATAAGCTGAGGAATAAAATTTATTTATTTACCACTAATATGTTCGACCATGTTGATAGTAGTTCTTTTTCAGGTCCACTAGTGAAAAAAGACATATTTATAAAGGCGTTGGTCAGACGCCTATATTTATAATGGGAGCAAGTAACTCCCTTTTTGATTGGCTGACCAGTTAGTATGTTGTCTTCAATGGACTATGCTGGCGGGCTTTTTGAATGAACATAGTAGCTTGTGCATTCGTGAGTCCGCGTTAGAAGTGCAGTTCTCCTTCAAGTCCGCCTACTAGAAGGGGCAGAGCAAAAGGTTCTTTCTGCGTGTTAGAGGCTTTGACAGGCTGAAAAAGTTTAAAAAGTTTGAAAGAATTGAAATAAAGTTAGCGATAAGTAAGAAATGTTAATGTACAATGATGTAATGTATTGTTAAGTTGTTTTAACATGTTTTAAATGTTTTTTGTGTTATTTGAATTGTATTTATTTACGTTGTGATGTGGGTGGTGCCCCATGGCCGATATATATGTCAGGTGGTGACACCTGAATTTTGGGAAGCCTGATGAAGTGCGTTTAGCACGAAACGGTCGTCGCTTCATTTTTCGTACATTCCATCTGCTCTACCCCCGACTGTAAGTGCTGTTCAAGTACCTGCTTTTACTGAGCTACCTTTCCGAGAGTAGGAAGTAGTGGTGGCATAGGAGGTAACATTGCTTATACAATGGACCAGACATTTTTAATTACACAAAGAAATAAAGCTGTATAAGCCGTCACCAGCCATGTCCTTTTATGAACAGATCCATATAAGGCTATATAAGGCTATAGGCATCATGTCCTGTCAGATAATTGGGGTGTGAACGAAGGAGGGTTAGTTTTAGGGAGCCTAACTGCAGAAGGATTTAGATTAGGCATTGTGAAGAGCCTGAAGAGATGTGCCTTTAGGATACGCTTGAAACTACTTCTGATCTTGACAGCCACTGTGTCATACTACCTGATAGTAAAGACATTTTTGTAGGCAGTGAACCACAAATGTTGAGTCAGGTTTCTATGTGTTCTTCCTCCTCCTGTGTTGTAAGAAGTAATTTACCATGCTGTCTTTCTGTACTGTCAATCTTGTTTTCTTCACTGAGGGCCCCTTCACACGGCGTATACGCTCACTGCTTTGGAGCGTGTAAACGTTCCGTAGCAGCGGCGTCTAAAGCAGTTCCCATTGTTTTCTATGGGAGCCGGCAGACGCGCGCTCCCCATAGAAATGAATGGAAAAAGCAGCCCATTCATTTCTATGGCGAGCGCGCATCTGCCGGCTCCCATAGAAAACAATGAGATCTGCTTTTAGACGCCGCTGCTACGGAACGTTTACACGCTCCAAAGCAGTGAGCGTATACGCCGTGTGAAGGGGCCCACATATCTCACTCTCTAGCAGTCATGTGGCATTTGCAGAGATATTCCTCATAATCTGAGACTTCTTCCTCTTCCTCTTTTTGATGAGTGTTTTTTGGATGTAGAGGATGTAAAGCTAGAAGACATGAGTCTTGGTGAAAGCTGAAGTAGCAGGGGGTGTGTTACTGGTGGTAGTGATGGTCGTAGCACTAGGGGGAAATCTGTCCAGAAATTTGAGGGCATAGAGGAATCCAACAGCCAAGATGAGTCAAAAAATTTGCCATTACTGAATCTAATGATGATTTTAATACAGATCAGACTTGGCAACCGTGTCAGGGTGACATCAGAGAAAGAGGGTGGTGGTAGCTGCAATAGGAATAATTCCACCTAATGTGCAGCCCCAATGTACAAAAGACCTCCTTAAGTAGATCTTAGGCAAGCTTGGGTGATGGTGGCACTGGCCGACACGTTTTCAATGCCACTGGATTTGGCGGCAGCAGCTACATTCAGTCATCTCCTGTTTTGGAACTTTTTTTGCAGATTACCAAATGATTAATCAATGGCAAAGTGCAAGATGTTATGCTTGAGATGCAAGGGCAGATTACAACAAAAGCAAAAACTGCTGATAATAGGTAGCAGAACAATAAACTATTCAAAATCAGCACAGCAATGCTATTTAGAGACAGTCCCCCAAACTCCTTCACCAGAGCCAACCACAAAGCTAGATGGGTTTTGTTGAATTTGTGTGTCCAAATTATCACCACCGGAAACTGTATAGCAAATAAACACTCGATTAATTGAAGCCAAACTAGAACCCACAATTAACTTACAGGGCAGATCAGAAACAGGAGAATAATGGTCCAGGCAAAGGGTCAAAACCAGGAAAAGTCATCAGAGGCAGCGTAAGGATATCCAATAGAAAGCCAAATGTCAAATCTGAATGGGTACATCACTGGCAGAATCAGCAGGCAAACAAATAATCAGACAAGCAATCCAATACACATGATCAGGTTCACAGCCAAACTAGAAAACAAATTATTTTAACCTACAAAATTCCCCAGGAACCAGGGGTGAACCTACCCCTTTTGCCGCCCGAGGCAAACTACAGAAAGCCGCCCCCTTCCCCCCCGGGAGGAGGGGGCGGGGTGAAGGGGCGTGGCGGAGCGAAGGGGGCGTGGCGGAGCGAGGGGGCGAGGCTTAGCGCCGTTTGCAGGCAGAGAGCAGGCATGGAAATGACCTGCTCTCTGCCTGAGCGTGAGGGGAGGCTGCTGGAGCAGCGCTGCTCCAGTGGCCTCCCCAAACCACCGCTCAGTGCTAAGCCAGTCCAGGATAGCTTGTCCTGGACTGGCTTAGGTAATCAAAAATGCTGCCCTCCCTGGGGTCCTGACATAGCGCCGCCTGAAGCGCTCGCTTCAGGTCGCCTCATGGGAGGTGCGGCGCTGCCAGGAACCCATATATCACATAAATCTGCTCTATGGATGGGACCTGCACCACAAGCCCCAACACATATTTCACCCCTAAGCTTCGTCAGAGGGCTAGTGGTGAAGGTCCCCCACCCAAGTATACAGTATATAATGCCTGACACAGGTGTATAGAGTAGATTCACCAGTCGCGCCACCAGTCAAGTCATCATGACACCGATAGGCCGCACCCAGATACTATATAAGTGAATATTATAAGGATAACATATGCAAAATGTGCAATTCAAAATACAAACACAAGGCCAAATAAGATGTATTGGATACATACAGATTAGTACAATATATATCTATGGCTCCGTATATAAATGAAAGAAGAAAAGTGAATAGAGTGAAGGACAAAACATATGATAAAGGTGAATATATAGTAATATACCGGTAATTAATGATGCACAAGTGAAATGGTGACAATGACAATAAGTGAAGGGAAGACGCCAAATGAAAACTAAATAAGATATAAGATGGCAAAAATTGTGTGTATGTGAGACTTGAGCGGGGGGATCTTCACCACTAGCCCGCTAATGAAGCTTATGGGCGAAACACATGTTGGGCTTGTGGTGGAGGTCCCATTCATTCTCTTGGTATTGCATAGCTTTAAAGGAATTCTATAATTGGTGTCAGAGGTTTTGAGATAAAGACATGCCTGAATAGCCTTTAAAAAGTCTATTCTACTACTACCTTCTCTTTTTAGGTTTCTCCCTGCTGTTCTGTTGTCATCCTGGTTAATAACCTTATGTAAATGAGCCCACTGAGCACTCTGGGCTTTCCCCAGGGCCTACGAGCATCCCGAGTCATACCTTTCATTCTGCCTCATCCAGTGGTTGTGCTCCGTCTGCCCTCCTCCTCACCGCATATTGTACTGCCCTATTTTCACCAATCTCGCTCTGGCAGTTCAAATCTTGGCCATACTGAGCAGTATGTTCAGTTCTCCAGCGAACTACACCAAAATAGCCATCGGACATGTGCTACTGGGCATGTCCAACGGCCATTTTGATGTAGTTTGCTTGAGAACTGAGTATACTGAGCATACTGAGTAGTATGATGTGGTTGATGTGGTATGTGCTCCCATACAGGGATAACCACCAGGATAATCCATATTCTTTTCTGCCTCCCAAGGGCTGTTCTCATGGTCCTAGAATCTGTTCTATTTATATTCTATTTTTTTCATAAATAATTTTTTTTCAAGTCTTGTAAATGTCACTCATTAGTGCTACAACTGCTACCATAAACGAACAATTTGTGGAACAAAATTTTTCAATTTTCAAGTGGCAAGAACACTGACATAGTACCACAAATTTGTCTTCAAATTCTACAATTGCCAGTGCCATCTGCCATTACCTCTGTGGGCATAATAATAAGAAAATAAAACAAGCAGCCCCACCATTCAATGCAATGTTAGTAAGGCATTCTGCTCCCATAAAGGGATAAATCTTGGGAATACTGCACTGTTTGCTCAGTTCTTCAGCGAACTTCCACAAACATGTGCAAAGAAATTCAGGATTTGATAGATCCTTGATTTTGATTTTAAATAAAACAGGTCACCCACTCACACCCGATATTCATCTCATTGACTAACAACACCAGACTCCAAGTTTCACCTTCATATGATCTGCTAATCCTAAAAATTCACAACATTTTGCCACTCACAGGTATGTCATTGGATTCTCTTCTTCTACAAATAAATGACCAAGTCTAATATTCTTGGTCTATAGTATAGTATCTGTGTCAAAGTTATTAAAAAATGTTTAAACTCGGAAGGGTTCACAAACTTTCCATCACCACTATATGTTCTCTATGACAGACATTTCCCCTACAACTACAAGTTTTTACTAAACACTTGAGGTAGGAGAACCTCACGAGATTCATTTTGACGAATATTTGTGAGATTTAACTCTCCGGTTCCTTTCAGTCTTAACTTTTCCAGTGCAAACCGGAAGTGCTATTATTATACTCTGGGGTGTCTTCAGACCTCAGATATTAATAAGTAATTAGGGTTGAGCCGATCTTGAGATTTCAGGATCGATTTCAAAATCCGATTCCCGATCATTTTCCAGCCAATCGCGATTGTGAAATTTGCTCGATCACCAATCGGAATCCGATCTTTTCCGATCCCGATCGCTCAACCCTAGTCAATGCTTCTCTATGGGAAAAGTCACTTTTAGGGTTGAGCCAATCTTGAGATTTCAAAATCCGATTTCCAGTCATTTTCCAGCCGATCCCGATCATGAAATTTGCTCGATCGCCTCAACCCTATAAGTAAGGGCTCTCGTGAGGTGAGTAAACATTACAAAGAGTTATACTCACTTTGTCTCACCTCTCATGGGTAATGATGTCCAATGGTCCCCTGAAATCTTCCTTTGACCTCTGGCTAATGTTACGCTGGGTCAAAGCGTCTTGATTAGGGTTGAGCCGATCTTGACTTTTCAGGATCGATTTTAAAATCCGATTTCCGATCATTTTTCATTCGAACCCGATCTCAATGCCAATTCCGATCCCAATGCAAGTCAATGGGATTTTTTATTAATTGGAGATCGGATTTTAAAAGCAATCCTATTCACTATACAGCATGGAATCTAACAATTGTTAGAATCCACGCTGTGTAGTGAATCACTAAAGTAGCCAGGGGATTTTTTTCCCCCCTGGTGTCCACTTACCTCCAGAGATGGCTGGTCCGGTGCCCGGTGCCTTACTTCTTCTTTGCCTCGCTGCCGCTCCACGCTGCTCTTCTCCCTTCGCTGCCCCCTCCCTGCCAGGTTAGGAGAGTGTGGGCTGGAACTGGGAGGGGAGACGTCGCGTCTCCCCGTCCTGTACCCGCCCACACTCTCCTAAGCCACAAGCCCCGCCTACCTAGCGCTTTAAACACTAACCTGGGAGGCGGGGCAGCGAGGCAAGAAGAAGGAGGGCACCGGAGCAGCCATCTCTAGAGGTAAGTAGCTGCTAGAGATGTTTAGTTTAGCCTCCCATTCAAATGAATGGAGGCAGCCGGCGCGCAGGGGGTTAAGGCTGTGTTCCGGCTGCTTCCATTCATTCCTATGGAACTGCAGTGGAGCCTTCACACTGAGTATACAGCGTATACTCAGTGTGAAGGCTAAGCAAAGCATTGTGGGAAAAGATCACCGATCTCGATCTCACATAAAAAGATCGTGTTCGGAATTCCGATCGCGATCGTGAAATTTTCTCGATCGCCGATCGGAATCCGATCTTTTCCGAACATGATCGCTGAACCCTAATCTTGATACCACAAGGTCATTGAACACCAATTACAGGCCCCTGAGCCTCCACTTATCATATTCTGGAATCTAAAGACCCCCAGATTCTACTAATGTTTTATGGGTGACAAACCTCAAAAGCTTTACACTTGGATTGAGCCAAAAACATTTGGAAAATTTGGGTCAAATCCTGTTGGATCCAAATCAGTTTAAACACACATCCATCCAAAAATACTCATTGCCCACTGTTTATGGCCATCTTGTGGACTCCTCCACCCTTTATGGGCATTAGACACATAAGAGGTCGCTTGAAAACCCATTTCCATAATTTTTATAACTTGTCTTCTTTTATCTTTCTTTTCATTCGATCACAAACAAAATGCAAAAGCGAGGAAATAACTTTCACTTGCAAATGTTTTTGTTTACCTTAAAACTATGAGACTCCCAGCAAATATTGTTTAGCGATAACATCTGTTTCCATTTAATTGTATATTATTTTGGGATAGTATATATAATATTCTGTCTTACTTATTTTTAATGTTAAAATGACAAACGTTTTCTAGCGCTATTATTCTTCTGTAGGTTAAGGACTCAGCCATATGGTGTAGTTAGAACATACAGCTTTAGGCCAACTTTTAAGCAGAGTGAATGTACTTATCTTTTATGGATCCTGTCTGATACAAGCAAATGCTGCCACCTAATGTATCTGCACCTCATGTAACCCGCTATCATGGTGTACGGTTGTGAGCCTGGGCCTAATAACTACTGATGGATGATATAAGGGCATTGATGGACACAGAAAAAAATAAATCACCCTCGTAATAATGTCAAGTTTTTGAAATATTGTAAAATGACCATTTTCTATAAATTTGCACTGGTTTTAATCTGGTTAGAATTTATAAATATAGTAATTTTTCAAATCTATTTTAAAAGTTTTTCCAGAATTCAGTATTTCGGAGATATGAAGATGATAATTATTATTTGTCGTACATAGAGGGCTTGAAAAATTTTACCAAATGTATGATGGAAAACGATCCTTACTTTACTAATCGGACACCCCCTCCCAAGTCTACCAGCGATCTCTGTATTGCGGCCTCCAGCAATGATGTTTGACATGATTTCCAATTACTTATTGCAGTGGTCACATGTCTGTAGACTAAGAATATATATTATTAAAGGGAATCTACCACCTCTCCTAATTATATTCAATTTTCACCAAAAGCACATTATAGGGATTAACACCATATCTCGCTTTGGTACTTTTGGAGAAAAACAACTTTTAATTTTAATGCAAATTAAGCAGATGGTGCACTGGGGGCGGGACTTCAGCTCCCTGGAGCACTGCTCTTGCCACTCAGACCCCTATCATCTTCTGCTTGCACCATCCCGGGCAGTGGGAGACTGGTATGATATCACCTGTCCTACTTGACCAACAAGGCTGATGCTCCCATGGCTGAGAGCCCGCCCCCAGTGCACCAATTGTCTCATGTGTATAAGATTTAAAAGTTCTTTTTCTCCAAATCTGCAAAAGTGACCTATATAACAAAGGTATAATGTTTATCACTGTAATGTGGTGATAGGAGAGGACTATGCTTGGGGGCAGTGGCGTAACTACCGGGGTAGCAGCGGTAGCAGTTGCCACAGGGCTCAGGATATTAAGGCACCCAGCGTCAGCCGCTACTACTGCATTTTTTTAATAGGCCGTTAATGGGCCCCATTTACTTACCTCTCTGGGCTCCATATGCGCCGTGATACAGGCTCGGGTCATGTGACATCCCATATGTCATTGAAGATGGATAACATCAGCGATGAGTACAGTGGAGCTGGGGATAGGTAAGTAACAGTGTTTTTTATGTCTGTATCCCCCCCTTGGGTCTCTGATTAGTATATTCTCGGGATTGAAAAGACCCCAGAGTATAATAATTGTTCATGGTTGTCCAAAATGGGACATAATAGTGTGTGCAGGGGCCACTATGAGGCATCATACTGTGTGTACAGGGGCCATTATGAGGCATCATACTGTGTGTACAGGGGCCATTATGGGGCATAATTGTGCATGGGGAAGTCGGTGGGTCGGGGTCTTTGGTGTCAGACCGAGGGGGGGGGGCCCTCATTTCAAAAGTTTGCCACAGGGCCCCGCCATTTCTAGTTATGCCACTGCTTGGGGGAGGTGGTAGACTCCCAATACATGAATATCAAATATAATTCAAATATTTGTGGACAATATGCAAAAAATTTACCAAATGGACTCCACATAGTGCACGATGTTAACATGATAACATGACAGGACAGGAGATTTTTTTTTATTTTTTTCTGCTCCACCTAGGGGGGTGAGGCAAGTCATAGGGGAGATCACATGATCTGCAGATTGGACATCATGCCACACCAGAAAAAATTCACTGTTCTTGTCATGACCTTTGCCAGGGTCGGACTGGGGTGTCTAGGGCCCACCAGTGGAATTGTTTCTAGGGGCCCACCGCCAGGACCCTGCAGATCAGTGGCGGTACCAAAACACGACGTCTAAAGGTAATAACATGTTGGGAGCCATGCTGCTCACCCACTATACCATGTGCACTACCTAAATGTATTGCTACACCTTGTATGGCAAGTGAACAGCGCGGCTCCTAGAAATGCTACTATTCCCTGTAGCTGCTTGGTCCTGGAAAAGGCTGATCTGCAGAGGTCCTGGCTGTTGTATCATCGTAGATGTAATATTGATGGCTTATCCTAAGGACAGACCATCAATATTAGAAAGATGAATAAATCCTTTAGAGCTAGTTCACACAGAGATACATGAACTCTGCGTGTGAACATTCTGTCGCAGATGCCAGGCATCCCGTCGTGGCATTCCGCTCCGGATTAGACCCAAATGAATGGGCCGGAGCCTCGTGCCGCAGATGCTGAGATTGATTCAGCCGCGGAATCTGCGGCAAGATAGGGCAACTCGCTTCTTTTTTCCGCTACTAGCTAGCGGAAAAAAGAAGCGAGCAGCTCCCATTGAAGTCATTGGGAGTCATTTTTGGCAGCGGATTTTGAGGCGGATTCCACCTCAAAATCCGCTGCCAACTTCCCCGTGTGAACTAGCCCTTAAAGTGGTTGTCCAGGAATTGGAGCAACTCATGTCCCGGGTGGGAAGTGTAAAATAAAAAACAAATAAATAAAAAAGCATACTCATCTGTACCCGTTACTCCGTTGTGCGCTGCCAGTGTCCATTCAGTCTCGTACTGGCGCCTCCTTGCTGGGAGTCCTGCACCTCATGTGATCGCTGAGACTAGTTAGGTAAAGAATTTCCAGAAATGAGACCGTGAGACCGAGCAGACACAGGCGGGGACAACGGGGTGCTGTGGACAGGTGAGTATACTTTTTTATTTTTTTTTTTATTTTTACACCTCTACTGCATGTATTTTTCTGCAATGTGTGGATGGGATTGCACACACTATATACCTACACACTCAGGCCTGGTTCACATCTGCGTTCAGTAATCCATTTGGGAAGTCCGCATGGTGGCCCCCGAACAGACTACTGAGCAAGCGGTATGCAGTGAAAGCACATGGACCCCATAGATTAAAATGGAGTCCGTGTGCTTTCCGTGCGGTGTCCACACGGAACACGTGGACAGAAAAGTACTTCATGATCTACTTTCCTGTCCACATGTTCCGTACAGAGACCGCGCGGAAATCTAATCTATGGGGGCACACAGTAGTTTCCCCTATAATGGCCCCTGCACACAGTATTATGACCTTTAGTGGCCCCTGCACACTGTATTATACCCCATAGTGGCCCCTGCACACAGTATTATCCCCCATAGTGGCTCCTGCACACACTATTATCCCCCATAGTGGCCCCTGCACAAAGTATCATCCCCAAAAGTGTCCCCTGCACACAGTATTATAGCCCATAGTGGCCCCTGCACACAGTATTATGTCCCTTACTGGCCCCTGCACACAGTATTATGTCCCTTACTGGCCCCTGCACACAGTATCATCCCCCATAGTGGCCCCTGCGCACAGTATTATGTCCCATAGTGGCCCCTGCACACGGTATTATGTCCCTTACTGGCCCCTGCACACAGTATTATGTCCCTTACTGGCCCCTGCACACAGTATTATCCCCCATAGTGGCCCCTGCATACGGTATTATGTCCCTTACTGGCCCCTGCACACAGTATTATGTCCCTTACTGGCCCCTGCACACAGTATTATCCCCCATAGTGGCCCCTGCATACGGTATTATGTCCCTTACTGGCCCCTGCACACAGTATTATGTCCCTTACTGGCCCCTGCACACAGTATTATCCCCCATAGTGGCCCCTGCATACGGTATTATGTCCCATAGTGGCCCCTGCACACAGTATTATGCCCCATAGTGGCCCCTGCACACAGTATTATGCCCCATAGTGGCCCCTGCACACAGTATTATGCCCCATAGTGGCCCCTGCACATAGTATTATGTCCCACTGTGGACACCTATAAACAGTTATTATACTCTGGGGTCTTTTCAGACCGGGCCCTGTGGCAGCCGCCTCCGCTGCCTCTATGGTAGTTACGCCCCTGATACCATATATGTCATATATATACTTATATGAATGTATGAATACTATATATACTCACATATATACATACATACACTCACCCATAAACATTATTGTAGTATACTGTATACATACCTGTATACAGTATACATACCTGTATACAGTACTCACACAATATACAACACACATACAGTACACAAATGTACACATATATACATATTACATAGACAGATTTTACCAAAAGGATATACTTACATTTTCCAGAAGAGCACAGCATTGCATGAGACGGCTCCTGTCTTCCCCACACGATCCGATGTGAGAGACGACTCACTGTGAGGGGAGGGGGAGGGAAGCAGGAAGTGCAGGCAGCACAGCAGGTCCTCACAGGAGAGCAGCAGCTCAGTGACAGGAGTACGAGCTGCCATTATAGCTGAGGCTGAAGCTGCACACGTGTCCTCCGGTATATACTTTCCCTATATATCGGGAGGACACTATGTGCAGCATCAGCTAATGGAGGCCCCTGTGTTCTGAGGCAAATGCAGATGCATTGGTCAGGTGCTCGATTGGGGGCCCCAACCAATGTATCTGCATTAGTAAAATGAGGATTTAACAGTCGGGGCCTGGGGCCCACCTGGGGATTCACCGGTACACCGGTGGGCCAGTCCAACCCTGACCTTTGCCCAGAATTGGAAGTCATATCAAATCCTGAAAATAGAGTGTAATCGGTAAGTTCCTTGTACAGTATATTACCCAACTAAAATCTCTTTAGCTTCCCATCCAGCCCCTTTAACTGTGTTTTCTGGGAGTCAAATATTGGTGTCCTTTCCTTATGATAATGAATATCTGATCCGTGGGCGTCTCACAGCAGGAACCTCACAGTTCAAGTGAGCACCTCTTCTGCTTCACAATCCAGTGAGGTCCTGTTCATCTGTCATGTGGCCTGTTTACAGTCCCATTCAAGTGAATGGGGCTGAGCAGCAATACCAAGCACAGCCCCTATGCAATATACAGTGCTGTGCTTGGTATTCAGTGATGCTATGGTCTCTTTGAGAATGTATTGGAACTCCACCGATCAGAAATTGATGACCTATCTGAAGTCCTGAATATTTGACTCTTAGAGAAGCCCTCTTAGGCAGTGGTGCAGCTATAGGGTTTGCAGAAGTAGCCACTACTGGGCCCTGTAGGCTGATGGGGCCCAAAGTCCACATAAGTGGGGCCCTCGTTTGCATCAGGGCCCAGGAGTTTCTAGTTAAAGTAGTTAAAAAAACATAGTGTTGAGGGGTTTGTTTGTTTTTTCACATAATGTGGATGGGATTAAAATAATTCTCATTTACTTTTCTGTGACTGTACAAATTTGCATTTCCAAACTGGTTTTCCAAAAAGAAAGCCCCATGTAACGGACCCAAAGGGATAGTGAAGGGGGCACATCACAGAAAATGGTATGCGGGGCTGACAGGTTCAAGTTAAGGTTAGAAATAGGTCAAGTTGGGGACACTAGGTGGGGTTTAGATTTGTGTTTATTAAACAATAGATGCAAGGGACATTTCAGTTAGTGCAAGAAGGCTGAGGGAGAAAGTTGTCCCGCCCTCCCTCCCTTAAATAGCGTAATTTTCCTTTTGTCATAGCGGCGTGCACAGGAGGGGTCTTTGGAGGCACTACGGGGGTGGAGGACTAAGGGGTCAGCTCCACCCACTCGCTAGGATGGTTACTGGTTGGGAAACCAGTTTAGTGAACAAGTCTTGTAGTAAGGGTATACAGGATGGATTTGCCCTCCGATGGCGGTGCCCTTGGGCTAGGTGTATCACGGCTGGGGGTAATAATCGGAGTTTCTGGCTGTGTCTTGGGGTTGGTGCCTTCAGAGGCCCCTCCTTTGAGGAGGGGAGGAGATTCTGTTTTTCTCATGTTGTTTGGGATTAAATTGTTATGTTAATGGGTGGTGGTTATGAATATGTAAATGATATGTAAATGTCGGGATACTAATATGTTATCATAATTTACATATGCTGGTTATGGATAAACTTATGGTAATTTAAAGTGGTGTAATAAATTGCCGCTGTGGCCTTTACTTCCAACCATTGTGTCTGTGTCTTACTGGGAAATTAGGTGGGGTAGGTTGGTGGTTTAGCCACAGGGCCCTTACTAGAACATTTTTATAGTCATGTGTGGCCTCAGCTTAAGGCAACTTGACACAGTTTCAAAGCAACTTTTAAGAATCAGAATACCAGTTTAAAGGCAACCTGTCAAGGCAATTTGGGACACCAAGGCACCCATAAGCCCTTATGGACTGGGGCTTTAGTATCCCAAATTGGCTTGCCTTAAAGCCATCCATGCCCACAATAAAAATAAAAAAGTTTTATACTTACCCTACCGCTGTACTCCTTGAGCTGGCGCTGTTCTTCATTGAAACCAAAGAAGTACACCTTAGCTTTCGTACGCATGCGCCATACCCCTGGCACATGTGCAGTGTACTTCCTCAGCTTCATTATAGAACTGCACAGGAATCGGGAGCACCAGAGATGAGTCTGATAAGACTCATCTGTAGGTAAGTATAAAGGTTTATTTTTAAAAAATGCGGGCACAGAGGGGTTTAAAACAGGACGATTTGGGATACCAAACCCCGGTCTATAAGAACCTGTGGGTGGTTTATTGTCCCAAATCGACCCGACAGGTTCCCTTTCATCCTCAATCATCCAAGTTCACCTATTGCATTATGGGTACCCATATATACTCAAGTATAAGCCGAATTTTTCAGCGTACCAAAGCCAAGGTGTACTTCTTTGGTTTCAATGAAGAACAGCGCCAGCTCAAGGAGTACAGTGGTAGGGTAAGGGGCAGACAGACAACCAAAACACCCCCTCCCCTTCCCCAGCAACTACTGCACCCAAAATCTCCGACCATTTTAATTTTTGAAATTTTCCAGTAGCTGCTGCATTCCCCAGCCCCCCCCCCCCCCCCCCTCGGCTTATACTCGAGTCAATAAGTTTTCCCAGTTTTTGTGGAACAATTAGGGGCCTCGGCTTATATTCGGGTCGGCTTATACTTGAGTATATACGGTAATTACAATACCAACCTCTCCCTTAATAAAACCATGGCAATTTTTCGTTTATGTTTAAAGTTTTGGAAAAGTTGTACATGGTATCTATTTTTTTCTCCGATGAGTAATGGGTAATGATTTTGCGGTCCCTTAGAAATGATGAGGTTAAACCATAGCAGTTGGGCAGCTCCTGATCAGACGTCGCCGTCGACTGTCTTTGCAAATTGAAAGCTGCGGTAGTAAAAAGTGATTTGTATATCACCAGGAGTTGTGAGTGTGCGCCTTGTAAATTTAATTAAACAGCAGGTGCAAAATCAGGTCATATGGCTTTAATGTGCCCCATGTGACAATGACAAGTAGACAATGATTCTAATATGAGGACATTTGCATATATTTGCATTGGATTGCGGAGAACACTGTATCTTTCACCTTCTTTTGTACGATGTTTCTAGGAAGTTTTCTCCCATTTGAGGGAACTGTTGCGGCTGCATCGCGACTGATAAACACAATACATTGTTATAAATTATAGAAACCTGCTCCTGTCTGTGCCAAACAGATTTAAAATATATTATGCATAATGCAATGTCATAGCGAGTTACTGCCTCATAGCAGCCGCCATTGTGTTATTCCATTTTACTATTATCATTATTTAGCAGGATTTGGAATTTACGCTTTATCTGGCTGTATGGACGGCGGAGGCTTACAGTTTAATAAAACAGGTCTAGTGGTGGGGAGATATTAAAAGGAGGTTAAGAAAGGTGTCCAAGAGTTTAAGAAAATTACCTATGAGCAGTAAATCTTAGAAGAAAAAAAAAATAGCCATTACCTACCCGATAAATGCCCCATCGCTGCAGTAGGGCTTCAGTGTTCCCGCTGGTCCTGCACCAATGACGTCATATATATCATTCACATTACAGCGGCAGCCATTGGCCCCGGTGGAGATACCAACATCGATGAGGTCAGTTGTTAAGTCAATGATGTAAGTGATGTCATCGCTGTAAGCAGTGGCGTAACTAGGAATGGCGGGGCCCCATGGTGAACTTTTGACATGGGCTCCCGCTCTCCCCCCCCCCCCGACTGACACCGACGCCGAAGACCTCGACTGACCCCCTCCTACGCATTCCTGCGTGTTCTATTATGCCCCATAGTGGCCCCTGTACACAGTATTATCCCCCATAGTGGCCCCTGCACACAGTATTATGTCCCTTACTGGCTCCTGCACACAGTATTATCCCCCATAGTGGCACCTGCACACAGTATTATGTCTCACTGTGGACACCCATAAACAATTATTATACTCTGGGGTCTTTTCAGACCCCAGAGTATAATAATCGGAGGCCCGGGGGAATAAAAACATAAAAAAACTACTGTTTCTTACCTGTCCCCGGCTCCTACGCTGTCGGCCTCCGCTGCCGTCCCTCATCATTGACGTCGGACGTCACATGACCCGGGACGCAGGCCGGGTTCATGTGACGTCAGAGACGTCGGTCAACTAGGAAGGAGGCCTGGCAGAATCGTGGAGAGGTAAGTAATAGTGTTTTTTATGTTTCTTACCTCTCCCGGTCCGCCAATCATTATACTCGAGGGTTCGAAAAGACCCCCAAGTGTAATGATAGCAGCGGTAGCGGCTGTGGCCGGGCCCCTAATGTCCTGGGCCCTGTGGCAGCTGCTTCTGCTGCTATGGCAGTAGTTACGCCACTGGCTGTAAGACCATCAGCGAATACTGGAGCAGCAGGGAATTTACCATTTAGGTCATGGTTATATTTTATTTTATACCATTTCCTGCTCATAAAAAATGTTCTTCAACTCCTTTAACCCCTGCAGAAATCATTTTGAACAGTCAAGGTAACATTTGCTGCAATAGTTATTTTAATGTTATGTGCCGACATAAATTTTGCTACATCTGTAGCATAAAAAATTAAATACCTGATGATATAAGTGATATGAAATGGTTTATAATCATTGTGAAGGGGTCTCTGTACTAGTAGCCTCTTATCTACAACCTAAGGCTAGGTTCAAATCTGCTCTCCATTCAGGGATTCCGTCCCCGAATCTGCTTGAAAAATCCGTCTTGAAAAGTTCTAAAAACAGGATTTCGGGTGGAAACCTGGCAGACTCCGTCATAGTCTATGGTTTCCAAAGGTAGCTGCTTTTTAATCAGAGTGGGTTTCCATTTTCGGGTCCCCAAGCCGTCCTGAAGAACAGAAACCCTAACACAGGTGTAAACCTAGCATAACATTGTTAATAAATAAGGAATAGTAGAGTGTGACAGCAGCGATTATTTAAGTGTCTTTTTTAATCCTCCTCCATTCTTTATAAACTAATATAGAGAAAGTAACTGCCTGAAAAGTGGAGAAGAAAAAATATTTTTTTTCATAGAATATATTACAAAGTTTTATATATTAACCTGTACTATTCATTTTTGAAAACCTGTTTATAACTGGAGGTTCATGCTACTCCTGGAGTCCAGATGCAGATACTAGTGTTACTCCCTAAGCTCTAGTTCACATCTGCATTCGGTATTCCATTCGGGGAGTCCGCTTGGGCACAACCCAAAAGGAATACCGAATGCATTGACAAGCGGTGAGCAATGAAAGCACATGGACCCCCAATGCGTTCGGTATTCCATTTGGGGGGTCCCCAAGCAGACTTCCCGAACGGAATACCGAATACAGATGTGAACCAGGCCTAAGATCAAGGTTAGGATGCAATACTATTAATTTTTATAAGATTGTGTCCACAACTTTTAGGGATACTGTTATCCTTGGAATCTTTACCTGGATGTGTTATCACATACAACTGTGACTTCAGAGGTCGTGGTCAAGAAATCTTTCATACCTTGGTATTTCCTGATGCTTGTTGCTTGGTCCTTTGTTCATCACTGGATTCCTAGCATTCCTTTTAGAAATGAAGATTTGATCTTGTGTACCTGTTATTGCTGGCTTTGTCTGACCTTGATAATATTTGTCAAGTCATACCTAATTTGCAATTCCTGGTGCCAAGTATTTCCAACTCCATGCTGACCTCGCCTGATGACTCTGATACAGTTAGCTGCTATCTGGATCTGCGACTTAAGGACCTGGCCACAGTCATGACCACAATGTCTACACACTGCTACTACTACAATACATCCTAGCCACCACAACTACCGTCTTGACCTATCCACAGTCTTGCCCATAGTCAGTACTTAAGGGCCTAAATTGGTTTTCAGGATCTTCTTTAATGGACTATTGTTAAGACAGGCCATAAATATCTGACTGCTATTACAGCTTTAATGGGAACAAAGCTGCAGTAACACTGTACACCCACTATACAATCTACAGAACCATATTCTCTCTACAACGTATTGTTCTGGCCCCAGCAGTAATCCCAAACAGCTGATCAATGCAGGGGCTAGGGTTGGTCCCCTCCACTAGAGAAGAGCGAACCAATTCAGTGTGTTATAAATATTCCCCAAATTTCACTGTCAGTCGAACCCATCATTTTGAACGTGGAACCCAACATGAATCCACTAAAGTTGATACTTAGGGCTCTTTTCATGCCCTAGAGCAGTGATGGGAAACCTTTTAGAGACCGAGTGTCCATACTGCAACCCAAAACCCACTAAATTATTGCAAAGTGCCAACACAACAATATAACTTTAATACTGTGTGGATCCACAAGTGCGGACAATTACGGATCCGCAAAATACAGTCGTATAAATGGGGCTTTCAATTATAGAAATTTTGTACCGCATTTGGTATAATTTTGAACAATTAATGTTGTTCACTATTTACATCACACAGATCTGTTTTATAGTAACCATGCAATGTTATTATGACCTATAATAATATCACATGTCTGCTATATAACCAATACTGTGTGATATAAATAGTGAAGGGCCCCCACACAGTCCAATCTGCTTTACAGTGGACCACACACAGTACAACCTGCTCCACAGTGACCCCCACACAGTACAATTTGCTCCACATCGACCTCCACACAGTATATGGGTGCCCACAGAGAGAGCTCTGAGTGCCACCTCTGGCACCCATGCCATAGGTTCGCCATCACGGCCCTAGAGTATAATCAGAGGCCAGGGTGGATGCGCAAAAATGAACCCTTATGCCCACTTTTCCTGGGCAGTGCCTCATTTGATGATAATACTGATCATGCATACTGATCAGATATTGATGGCCTACTCTAATGATAGCAGCACTACTATAGTACTTTATAGCCAATCCAACTACTACTACAGTGCCTGAGAGCAACCTCAACTACAAGAACACACTTTAGCCATGACTACAGCCTTATGGGCTTGCCCACTATTACTACTATAGTGAGTGATACCGTTTTGAGAGATTTTATTATGCGCATCTTAAACCTGGATACCTGTAGTTTATTTTGAACAGGCAGGGACATAGTGAAAGAGCATAAATGTCAGTAAATTACTAAGACCAGCATTTGGTATGCACACTTAATCTGTAAAAAAGCCGCACCTAGCTTACATAGGGTGGCATGTGTGTAAGTGTGCATGAGTGTCAATAGGCTCCAGGGCTCTATGCAAGATATCAGAGCAGGGTAATGGGGGGATGATTATCCTATACAGCTACGGCAGCAGCTAGAGTAACAACCTCTTATTCTTGAACCTATAAAGTGGTGTTTACTAGCATGTGCCAGAGAGTTAGTTTACTATTCCCTGGATGCTCATTTAAATCAATATAATTGCGCCAGCAGTCTGTGGGGACACATACTGAAAGAGTGTATTGGGAGTTGTCCTAATCACGCCTGCTGGTGTGTTTGTTATTTGTTTGTTTTAATAGCCCTGGCTATATTATTTTTAGCTGATCAAAATAAAAGTTATATTTTATGCTAGTTAGAATTCGTATAGTGAGTGATACCGTTATCACAACACTGTCCTTTACTTTCTTCTAGCTCCATGTTGTGTATGCCACTACTACTCAGGTACTGTATATGGAACAACTTCAACCACTGGCTTCCCATTCCTATAAGTGTGATCCTGTATATTTCCAAAATCGACACATACATTTACGGTATTTAGCTTGCAAAACAGGGGACCTATATATGTAGGAATGATTTGCCTAAAGTGTTAAACTAGTGAAAGCTATATATACCCATTACTCTGCCAGTCCATCCGGCTGTACACGGCTTGCACTGCGTAGGTGGCACAGTGTGAAATCTCTGCCTGTCTGCAGCCACTTGGCAAATCAATATCCTCCGAAATACTCGCAGCTAATTCACAGAGTCTGCAGACAGACAGCTATTATCTTAAATTGTGCCGCCAACTAACCAAGTCATTACACATCACTTGTCCGGCACACAGAGATGTTGTTAAGTAAATGGATCCAGAACAATGAATGACATTAAAGGGTATATAATACACCCACTGCAACCAAATCTTTTCTATTACTCAAATGGATCTAAAAAAAAATAATAACAAAGAAACTTTGCAAGTAGTCTTGATTGAAAATATCCTATTGCTTTAAAGGGATTCTACCACTAAATCGTTTTTTTTTCTGCTTCAAACGTCGGAATAACCTTTAGAAAGGGTATTCGTCTCTTACCTTTATACGTGGTCTCCGCTGCGCCGTTCCTTAGAAATATCATTTTTTACCGGTATGCTAATGAGTTCACTCGCAGCAATAGAGGCAGGCCCAACGCTCAAACAGCGATGGGGGCGTCCCCACTGCTGCCAGAGAACTCTCTCCAGCGACGCCTACATCTTCAGCTGCATCCTCCCCTTCTCTCGTCGTCTTCCTTCAGCGTCAGCTCCGATGCCTGCACAGTCGGCTCTGCCAGCGAGACACTAGTAGAGCATGCCGGCCAGCGGCCATATTTTCAGGGCCGCAATTGCACACATGCGCAGTACACTCCTCTAAGTCTATGCCAAACAAAAAATGGCCGCCGACTGGTCAGTCGGCTCTACTAGTGTCTCACTGGAAGAGCTGACTGCGCAGGCGTCGGAACTGACACAGACAGAAGACGACAAGAGAAGGGGAGGATGCAGCTGAAGATGGAGGCGTCCCTGGAAAGAGTTCTCTGGCATCAGTGGGGACGCCCCCATTGCCGTCTGAGCGCTGGGGCCCACCCCCATTGTTGCGAGAGAACTCATTAGCATACCGGTAAAAAAAACGGTATTTCTAAGGAACGGCGTAGCGGAGACCACGTCTAAAGGTAGGAGACGAATAGCCTTTCTAAAGGCTACTCCGACGTCTAAAGCAGAAAAAATACCGATTTAGTGGTAGAATCCCTTTAAGTATACAAGTCCTATGCGATCACCTACAAACAAAAGTAAGTAAGAAGCAGGAGACGGATTGAAGAGATGTTTATTAAACGAAGTTTGTAAGGGAAAAAGCGCTATTTTTAGTATAGTGCTGCATTCCAGTCTCTCTCTGTAGTAATGTATGTACAGACAGTACTGCTATCCAGTCTCTCCCTTTAATAATATATGTAGAGATAATACTGCTATCCAGTCTAGACCTATAGTAATATATGTACAGACAGTACTACTATCCAATCTCTCCCTCTGTTAGGCCCCATTCCCACGGAGTAATACGCCGCTCATTTAGACACGTAAACACGTGTCAGAGCGAGGTGCTTCAAAACAGATCCCATTGACTTCAATGGGTTCCGGCTTACGCGCGCTACACATTGAAATCAATAGGAGGCTTTATAACCCATTGATTTCAACGTGTAGCGCGCGTAAGCCGCCACCCATTGAAGTCAATGAGATCTGTTTTGAAGCGCCACGCTCTGACACGTGTTTACGTGTCTAAATGCGCGGCGCATCACTCCGTGGGAATGGGGTCCTATTTTGCGCTTATGTATGTCTTCTTCTGTAATATATTACTGTCATTGTCCTGCATCCGTATTATCATGCTGCTGTAACACATTGAAATTTCCCCATGCTGGGACTATTAAAGGATTATCTTATCTTATATTAATGTATATACAGATAGTACTGTTATCCAATCTCTCCATTTAGTAATTTATGTACAGACTACTTTCTGCCTACGACTTCGTCTGTGTGGACTTCAGAATTGAGTTCAGAGAGAAATTAAAAATGTGTGAGTAATAAAAAAAATTCTCAAGCTGGCCTGCCGCTGAACTTGATCCTCCCGCTGTACCTGTGATTGTTCCGGCATCTCAGCAGCTCACTGGGACGCCCTATAATGAGCATGTTGGCGTCGATGATCCACCTACTTCGGCGTTTCGGCAGTTCTCAAGCTGGCTTGCCACTGAACTTGTTCCTCGCGCTGTGTCTATGATTGTTCCGGCATCTCAGAAGCTCGCTGGGATTCCATATAATAAGTGTGTTGTTGGCTTCGATGATCCACCTACTCTGGCGTTTCGGCAGCTCTAAGAGTCGCTTGACGCCTAGCTTGCTCAACCCTCCTCAGCTCCGCTTGAGGAGGAGTCTGTTGACTTCTGGCTACCTTCATAGCTCTCGTTTTTTGAGAATTTTTCAACAAATTAGATTTTCCTTTTCCTGGCATGTTTAAAATTTTTAAATTGCCAATTTGAGTTAAAGGTGTTTTCCCATCTCAGTTTCTCCGCATTCTGCTTCTCACTGCCTGTATTTCTCTCCCTTCCTCTCTCTGGCTGAACAGGACACAGAACACTCATGCAGATCAGATAATATGCAGATTCTTGTTCACAATGGACTCAGTGTTATCTGTGTTTTTACATAAAGAAATAACAGACCTGGCTTTATCAACAAAGTGAAATTAGCTGATAGTCCTGCCGGCAAGAGCAGTTTAATATAGTATATTAACATAATTTTGTAAAAGTCATGAAGCCATGTCATTTACTGGGATAAAAAGTAGCCTATGTGTTAATCGAGGTTACAAACTATCTGTGTGCCAAATTTCATCCAAATCCAGTTTTTACGTAATTGAGTAACAAACATCCAAACACAAAAACGTTCATATTTATAATATTAGTAGGATAGTGCTGCTATCCAGTCTCCCCGTATAGTAATGTATGCACACACAGTACTACTATCCAGTCTCTACCTATAGTAATGAAGGTACATATAGCATTTCCTACCTCAAAACTTAGTTACCACAGGAACCAGTAACATTGCCTCTCCTTTTATAAGGCACTGGCACAAATAGTACTGCCTTCAGGGTAACACGGTGGCTCAGTGGTTAGCACTGCAGCCTTGCAGCACTGGAGTCCTGGTGTTCAAATCCTGCCAAGGGCAAAAAAAACATCTGCAAGGAGTTTGTATATTCTCCCTGTGTTTGCCTGGATTTCCATCCCATATTCCAAAAAAAAAAAAAAAAAAAAAAAGAACTACTGATGGGAAAAAATGTACAATCTACATGAAAAAAAAAATACTACTGCCTTCCTCTAAATGATGTAGATACATACAGTATTGTTTCTCTGTCTGTTACTGATTCTACAGTTGCAGTACTAGAATATGGCAGAAAAAGTATCCCTCCCAGCAAATTTTTAGGAAAAGAACAATGCCATAAGACACTGCAACAATGTAGACATAGCACTGCAAGCCTGTCTCTCCCTGTAAATGATGTAGATACCTGTAGTACTGCCCCCTATATGTGATGTAAGAACAAATAGTACTGCCATCATATTTTTCACTGTACAAGATGAAGCCACAGATTCATCCTTTTCTCTCTGTTTATTGATGTAAGTCTACATAGCATTGTCTCCATATATCTCCTTGTAAATGATACTGGCACAGATAGTACTGTCTCCTTGTCTCTCCTTGTAAATATTGTTGTTATATATGGTACATCCTCCCGATCATATGGCAGCTCATTCATTCATTTGTTCACAGAGCACTAAACAATGTAAGCAGGAATTTACTTATAGAGAGGTCAATGAAAAAAACATGGTTGCAAGGCATACATTGTATATCGGCCTGTACCTGTTACCTGTCAGGTTTATGGGGGAGACTGAAGCTTCTCATATACATAAAACTGTTGAAAGCAAAGTAACGTTTTTGTTCACTGCTAAGCTTTTGCACAACGTATAGATCATTTTATTGAATATATCATTTATTTTTCTTCATCTAAAATGTACTATCGCACCGTCACGTTGCCAACATACCGGACTGAAGCAGCAGTGCTAATAAACAACAGCTGCAATGGGCAATCTGGCTCTGGCGTGGAATTAAATTTAAGGTGTATCTGGCACAACTTCCGGCAAATGTCTTGACCGGCTCTTTCCCACATGTGTGGGATTATGAGAGATATCTGATGGAATATGCTTAAAAAGCTGTTAAACTCACAGTTGCACCTGGTCTGTCTATTGCGAAATGGGTTATAATTTTTCTTACTCTTTTCATTGCATTTTACTGACGCGAACTAAAGTCAGTTTTTCATCCTCCACGTCAGAAAAGTGAAAAAAAAAAAACATCAAAATAATACAAATAAGAAAAATGTTGGAAAAAAACAGATGTATTTCCCTTTCAAATAAATGAGCAGATGGATATTTTGGCAGGGAAAATGGTTTAAACTGACCCTCAGCTATGGGCTTTACAATGACAGTCTGTCACGCTGACTTCCCAGTAATACCCTGCGCTACTTCTGCCTTTCTAACTTTCTACGGAAAAACTTTTCTATAACCATCTGAACACTTAAAGAGGACCTGACATCTCTGCCGACATGTCTATTTTTAGTAAGAAGTTATATAAGTCGCTTCTTAGAATTCTGCATTGTGTCTGTCCTCTGATACTCTTCATGGAAATGTATAAATAAATGGACAACTGAGTGTTACCATAACCACTACCTGAGGGGGTGGAATGCATGCATTAGCAATAGTGGGGGACCGTATTAAATACACCTCACTTTGCACCAATCCCTATATGTACGAGCTGTATGCCTTGGAGGAGATGCAGAGGGGGTGGAATAGTTGGCTTAGTTGTATACCGGGAAACCCTCAAGTCAGTTTAGCAATTATGGGAAGAATTTGGTTTGGAGAATTCCCAGTTCTGTCAGTACGTCCAGATAAGACATGCTGTGCAGGCACGGTCTAACACGGTCAACATGTCCGTAAGCTCATTAATGGTGTTAGCTCAGATGGAAGGGACTAGGAGTTTGACTTGTATGTGATACAGGACCTTATTACTCAAACATTTAGGGGATCACCTGGAGCCCACCTGCTGAGGGATGTGTGGGATGAGGTGCTTGTGTTTTTTGTTATTTTATGTCTTGATATATAAAATCATAGAATTCAAAGAATGCAAACCTTATTTTTTAAGACTATATGTTCTGCACATGTGGAGCTCAGACAGAACTATGGGTGGCCTATTAGACGTGATAGCCGTCTGCACATCGGCAACACTCATCCTTTACTGCAAGGGACAGCAAATTAATAGAAAAGCATTCCCCCCTGCATTTTGCCATTTTTGCCGTTTTACCAAAAAAATATGCCAATCATGGAGCATACTTACCACAATTTAATAGCCATAGGTTTCTGATATTGTTTTATATATAATGCACCAAAAGTGGTGTCTTTTCATAGAAATAGCTGAAAATATGCAGCTAGAAGAGGTTACATTGGTGATATGATTGGTGACTATGGTCCTGCACCTAAGCACTGCAGACTGTGCATAGTATGTGTGTGTGCGACCACCCCGGGAGAACCACGCAGGAAGCTGGACTGTCACAGTGACCTTATAGGCACCAGAACTCCCAGGAGAGGTGCACAGGGTAATAGGCAGAGTCAGATAGATGTAACGCCAGTTGGAGTATTGAGACACCCGCTGGTCCCTGGGCTGAGATGGTGATGTGGGTGCCAGTGCTCCACTCCAACAAAGAGCATTTGCCCAGGGCTTAGCTGCAAGGAAGGCAATGTCCAGGCCAGGATCAGTAGAAGTACTCACTGCTTTATTGTAACAGGCATCTGCTGGTCACTTGTCCTGTAGCCTTGAGCTGTGGCACTGTGGCTTGTAGCTGGCTGACACCTTCCCATGTATTAGCAGAGAGGACAAGTTGTCTGCAGGTCCAGCTTCTGGTTTACTGCAGGAGTTCATTTACTTTGTAGAGGTAGGTGCAGGCTGCCAGGGTTGTAGCTCTGCTTAGTCTAATGTAATCCTGCCCTCTTACTGATAATAATGGGGGCACTGTCACAGCTTCTCTGCCCTGCTGCTGCTGTGGCATTTCCTCACAGCACACAGTGTCTGAAACACAAGATAACTACCACCACACTACTACTCCTTGCTTCTTCTTCCCTGGCTCTTACAGAATACTACTTCCTCTCCCTGCTATGACTATTTCCTGTTCCAGCTACAGATCCGTCCACTATACTGTGCGTTGCTATGAGAGACCACAGCTCACCAGGATAAGTGAAACCAGAGAACAATAGCTTGAACATGAATACAAATGAACACATATGATTACAGTATGAACATAACAACATATACAAACAATCAGAACATATAAGGCACTCTTATGGCCAAATAACCATTAGTAACTCCTGTGAGGGGGTTACATCTGTAGTGAATATAAGGGCGGGTTCACATCTGCGCCCGGTCTCTGCTTTGCAGGTTTTCGTCTTCTGCCCGAGAAACTGGACAAGAGATGGAAACTCAGCAGTCAGTTTGCAAACCCATACACTTGAATGGGTTTGCAAAGTGACCGCCCGCGAGCGTCTCGTGCCTCTTCACAGCGAAACCGGCTTTTTTACCCGGACACAAAGTTAGACATGCAGGACTTTGTGTCCGGTTTTAAAAAAAACGCTATTTCGCCTTGGAGAGGCAGAAGATGCTCACGGGCGGACATTTGCAAACCCATTCAAGTGAATGGGTTTGAAAACTGACTGCCGGTTTCCGTCTCCTGTCCAGTTTCTCGGGCAGAAGACGGAAACCCGCAAAGCAGGGAACGGGCGCAGATGTGAACCTGCCCTAACTAGTGCTTAGGTAGTGTCCATGTGTGAATGGTAAAAAGTGGGATCTGAATTTTTTGGGTCTGTTCAGGGATATGAATTTATTTTATCTGGTCTGAATTAATAAAAGGGTCTGGTCCAGGATCTGAACTCATAGGGCCTGGTCTGATTTAGGGTATTAATGTAGAGCAGACCTAGACACAGAAATCCATCTTGGCACCATCTAAAAATAGACAAGATTAACCTTGTAGTGTAACACAGCTCAAAACACATCAATGGTTGTATGTACACAAGGTATAGAGGTTACACAGAGGTAAGAGGGTTAGTAAATGACAAACTAACATCATCTGCAAACCCATACACACCTGCTGAATACTGCCGAATGTGCAGCTCTAGCTCTATAATGGACGAGTTGAATATAGCGGGTGCGGGTATGTAGGTACCGTATGTCATTTATCTGTATGCAAGTGACAATGCAGATTTTACTGAGCATGTGAACAGGATTTTTACAAATCCTATACATTGGAATAAACATAATAGTATAAAAAATATATAGTTTTATCTGAGCCATCTGCAAAAAACACTGAAATGCCCCCCCAGCTGCACCCTCACAACCGGCCTATAGTATATAGTGTCTCCTTATTTCATCATGGATTGTAAGCTCTTGCGAGCAGGGCCCTCATTTCTATTTGATATGTTAATTCTTTGTCACATTGTAAAGTCAGATATTATCTGTTCATGCAAAGTGTTGCTGAATATGTAGGCACTATGTATCTAGAATTATTATTACATTTTCAACAAGGGTAAACACCCCCTACGGATAAAGGATACATATTTTTGTGGTGTAGACCCTTACGATTGATAAACTATTCTTAGAAGACCCCTGCTGATCAGCCCTTTGCTGCATCTGCAGCATGCAGGGTCTACGTAGCCCAGTGGCTGGGGAAGGTACTGCAAGCTAGTCAAGTCAGTTTGCAGTACGGGTGCCAGCAGGTATACAATATATGGAGCTGTGTGAGTACTGTTACAATGCGACTCCTGCAAACTGCTCACTGCTATTGATAATAATGCACTCATGGACAATTGTAGTTGGAGTTGGTGGAGGTGGTGAAAGGTCCTATTTAACTAACAATGCATTTGGATATGAATGGGTAAGTATACTGTGTGTGTAAGTTTATGGTGCCTGTGTAAGTAGCAACCAGGATCAAAGAAAATTCAGATCCCCAAAAATCGCCCAAGATACCCCATTCAGTAAAGAGATGAAGCTTCCATAATGCCGTATCACCAGTATTGGGGCCGCCCGGGTTAAAGGTCTTGAAGGCACAGCCCTAGGACGTATATATGCAGTAAGATATCCTGTACGCCTAGTCTGGGAGCACACACTGTTCTAGCACAGAAGCCCTAAGAAATCTACAGTATTAATGATGGAAAGACATTGGTTTTATTTGTTTTCTTCCCGTGGAAGAGACGTTGCCACGTGGTGTATCTGACCTGAGGCAAATCTCATTATTTCTATTTCATTTGTACAAGGCTGTGCAGTCAAGGTAGAAGAGATCTGGAAATTATCTCTAGCTGGGGCAATAAGAACGTGGAGAGGAATCATAAATCAGACGGCCATAAAACTAATGAATAAAACAATGAAAAGAGAATCCAAACCATTGACTGCAAGTGATAAACGCTGTTAATAATACCGCAGCTTAAAATATCATTATCTGCTTCTATAAAACCCCAGGATCCTGCCATATTTCCTTCTGTACTGTATTCTACTATAGTGTGTCTTGCATTTCAATTATTACTGATACATACATAAGAAAGCATTCACATGTACACCTCCATTACACATCTACACAAGGGAATGTTTCTTTACTGTTACTGTCCACTGCCATACCCTATTCTATATATATATATATATATATATATATATATATATACATATACACACACCGTCTGTCTTTACTATCTGAGTGTGCTGAATGCAGAATCTCCAGTGTATCAGAAAGGTGCAGTTATTGCTATTCTGACACCCTTCCCCGTTATATTAGAATTGTGGATGAGGAAATAAACATCAGACCTAATTGTCCAAGGTGGCAACTATGGTAATGGAGAGTGGGGGCATGACATAACAGTTTCTTGTTTCCTATATAATGCAGCATTGGCTATTATTAAGGTATTGTGTGGTGTTTGTGCCTTATGTATACTTGTCCTGGTGATGAATTTATCAGTTGTCTGCTTAGCTTCATTCCTTGTTCCTTTAGATATGGTTCCACTAATGCAGCCTACATTTCCCATGATGCCTCCGGCTTGCTCATCCCACTGCACTTTCTGTCTAAGGGCAGCAGTGATAGACCAGTGACAGAGAGCTTATGCCGAGTCTCAGCGTATTCCTATGATATTCAACCTGTGTCCCCTGCCTCCTGCTTTTGTTAGGCTTCTCCCTCTCAGCTTTTACAAGAAGGAGGCAGGAAGAGCAGTGTGAAGCTGCCTCTTATAGAAGTACACTGGACATTCTGCATTCAGCACACACAGCAGAGACAGGTAGAGAGAGTCAGGGTGTCTATGCGATTAACTATTGTAGATTCTCCTCCTTTTATCACTTTGATACAGTCTTTGTTCCTTATGTAGGATATCAATTACAGACAGAGGAGCAAAGAGGACCAATCTAAGTTAATATATAGCTGAGAGTTTCCAGGAGAGACTTGATAAGTGAGGGTCCAATACCATAGGAAGTCAGCTAAATAGAACAGACTAACTACTTGTCTGCACAAGAGAGCAAGCTCTAGACTAGTGGTCAGATTGGGATGATATAACACAGCTCGCCATAACTCTTCAGATTAGGAGAGTAGCTCTAGGGGGTGTTGAGGTAGCAATCACTATTGGGCCCCAATTCTAAGGAGTCACAATGGTCACTCTCTCTACAACATACACAGAGTCATTTTATCTGGTAGGGGCAAAGAACCTGAAAAAAAAAAAAAAAATATATATATATATATATATATATATATATATATATATATATATATGAAACACGACAGGACTGTTGAGCCGACGCGCTTGTTTCATTCCTATCATAGACAATGCAACTCATCTGGCCTGGGGTCACTGATCATAGACTGTGCCATAAGAAGCAGCAGACACTAAAAAGGTGAATAGGTGGCAAACAGCACCCCAAGGCAGTGAGTGGGATACAATTCAGCTTGGCATCCAGTTTATATTGTGAAATATATGACAGGTTATATTTGCTGGACTATCCGTTATATTATACACAGTACATGAAAGCTATAGCATAGGCTTCAAATGAATAACACATTTAGGAAAATACTGAATTTAGTTTATACTATGGTGCCATCTGCTGGTACAAAAGCCTCATTACAATTCACATGACAATCTAGGAATTCTAATCATTATAAATGTTTCTGTGTATAATGTATTGATGTATTCCCCTATAACTATAATAGAATAGAATATTTTATGTGACGTTAAAAACGTTAAGTAATGACATAATCCAGTATACCATGCAAATCTGATATTTGGGATATAAGGTCGCTAAAACATAGAGCTCAATATACTGTCTGGGATATGGCTATGTTCACATTTGCATTGTGGTGTCGCTGTTTGGGCCTCTGGTGCAGGGTCTGTCTGATATCATGGATGATAAACTCCTGCAAGCCGGACACTTTTCTGTGGTGATGGGAGGGAGAAATCAACACCTACCCCACGAACCCCATTATAGTCAATTCACTGTTGTCCCCCACTAAAAGGATCCATGATTATTGTTTAATCCTTTCCTCAATGGACCAGAAGAATAGATGAAACTAGGCAGATGTGAATACGTCCTAATGGACTCCCTGCATGCTCACTTCAGGGGCCACGGCTGTATCTTTATATATATCCCATAAATGAATATATACTATATAAACAGACTTATACAACTTTCTTGTTACAATACTCCATCATTTTTTAGATCTCTGCTGTCAGTGAACAAACCGGTATACAGCACTTTTCTCTCCGCATGTTTCATGTGGAAATCACATGGACCCATTATAGTCTATGGGGTCCGCGGGTTTGCTTAGGTAACCACTTTTTTATGCTTTTAGGTTTCCATTCGGAGGGTCCCCAAGCAGACTTCCCAAACACAGATTTGAATAGGGCCTAACCTGTGAATGCAAACAAGAGCAAATATTGTGATAATGGTGAGAAATTGTAACATAAAGTACTGTATTTTGCGGACTATAAGGTGCACTGGACTATAAGGCGCATTACCCATGAGCGCCTTATAGTCCTGTCTAGGTTCATATATAAGGCGCACCGGACTACAAGGCGCAGCACTGTCCGGTGCGCCTTATATGTGATTGAAAGCGGCGGCACGCAGACTTTGCCGGCGGCCGCTTAACCCCCCCCGCGTGCCAGCCGCTTCTATTCATGTCAATGGCACGCTTCCATTGAAATGAATGGAAGCGCTCGGCACGCGAGGAGTTAAGTGGCGGCCGCCGGAAAAGTCTGCGTGCCGCTTCCATACATTGCAATGGGATCGTGCTATTCAAATAGTATTCGCTCATCTCTAACTTCAATTGTAAGAAGTTACAATCCATACATACATACATACATAAGGCGCACCGGACTATAAGGCGCACTTTCGATTTCTGAGGAAATCGTAGGATTTTATGTGCGCCTTATAGTCTGGAAAATACGGTATATTAGAGCGCCGTATCACTTCTCATTAATACAGTGCATAAGCCTTGTCATGGCAGTGACAGGTCCGCTATACACTGCGCAGTGACCGGAATGTTCCCCTTGCTGCACAGTGTCATCGCAGAGGCTGCAGGAAGCAGCTGTGTGTAACATGCGGGGATGACATATTCGGAATTTTTACTCTTGATGAATATTCCATGAAATGGATAAAGATAAATAAAAAGGCAGGTGCAGCACAGCTGTGTATAGCGCCTGCCATATCACTCTTATCTCCCCGGCAATCATGGGGAAGACAGAGACAGGACGAATCCTCTCCGTGTTCAGGTACTGCCGGCAGATCCAGGGACTGGAAGGTCTCTAGGAGAGGATTTATAACATGACAGGTAAACATAAACCTATATCCATAGCCTTACAGTGAAGAGTCAGGTACTGAGGCCTACTTTTTAGATCAAGAGAATCCCCAGTTTGTTTGCCCATCTCTATTTGTAACAAATCACTTTACGGACTCTGCACATGATCGCATATTAGCCATGTAGTTGCGGCTGTGTGTCGGTGTCAGACAATGTGTCCACAGAATATGATTTGTGATTGGCATCCCTTCCTAAGTTGAGCTACATTGTGCCAATGTGTGACCCCCACTGCATATTTGTCAGGGCTCCCATAGTGTAATGTCACCTTTGACCACATTGATCTGATGCTCCTCTATAGGCCCCAATGTATATGTGCTAGGTACAAGGTGCGTAGCTATGGGAGGGGCAGAGGTCCCTGTGCATGTAAAGGAGGTGCAATATTAGCAGAACTTCATCAGGCCTCATTCACATTTGCGTTGGTATTCTGTCCGGGGTGTCTGCATGAGGACACCTCCCGAACACAGTACCGAACGCAACTGCAAGCGGTGTGCAGTGAAAGCACACGGACCCCGTAGACTATAATGGGGTCCATGTGCTTGCCGAGAGATCTCCTCAGGGATCATTCGGACAGAAAAGTAGTTCACAATCTACTTTCCTGCCCACATGATTTGTGCGGGCAGTGCGCGGGAAGCACACGGACCCCATTATAGTCTGTGGCTATGATGGCGAACCTATGGCACTCAGAGCCCTCCCTGTGTGCACCCATCTGTGGAACAGATTATACTGTGTGGGGTCAGTTTGCATCAGATTACACTGTGTGGGGCTCACTGTGGAGCAAATTGTACTGTGTATCGGCCACTGTAGAGCAGATTGTACTGTGTGGGGGCCCTTCACTGTTTTCTATCACATTGTATCTGTTTTATAGCAGACAAGTGATATTATTACAGACCGTCCATAACTGTCCACAACTGTGGATCCACAGCCACGTCTGCACATTGTGATAAATTAGTGAGTTTTGGGTTGCAGTTTGGGCACTCAGTCTCTAAAAGGTTCACCATCACTGGTCTATGGTGTCCATGTGCTTTCGCCGCTTGCAGATGCATTCGGTATTCCGTTCAGGGGGGTCCTCATGTGGAATACCAACGCAGATGTGAATGAAAGATTAGTGTTCATACATAGCTACTGTAGTGGTGTGCCATTCATGTACACGGGCACCGCAGCAGTACATACATGCAACCTTGCCACTTTGGTGCAGTACCTCAAAGTAGCAACCCCTATCATGGAAACAATGCCAAAGGAAAGTTCTTTCTTTTGGGCCTATAGTAGTGAACGCATGTTGTGCATAGTAGGAATTTTTTTTCCCCTTTGGGAGGAGTGTCCCATTATTTGGGCTAAGCGCTTCCAGTGACTACCATGAAAAATGTGGTAAATAGTGTGCTTTAGAAAAGATACTAAAGGAGCTGCACCCAAAGAAGTGGATATGCAGGTCAAAGTGCCGCAACCCAATGGAGTGAACCGGAGGATGGGAGTAGTAGTGACTGTGGTGGCGAGGGGGGCCTAGATGATACCTGATGGGGTGGGTAGTTGTTCACCCGAGGCCCTTCCAGTTGGACTGGGGTTCTCTCTGACCCTGAGTGGTGTGGTGGTGTTCATTAGGGTCCTGATCCATAGCACAGGAATGACTCAGTAGCCGCCCGGGCTTTTAATTCATGGCAGGCCGGTTGTACACAGTGGTCTGTATGTAAGTGAAATCCTCTCGTGTATCATTTCATGCGTGTATACTATGATGGTAGGTAAATGAGTACATCACACACAGATTGGTAACTCACTGATGTGTCTATTGAAGTAACATATTAAATCGTTCTATCGTTCAAGTACAAAAGGTTATTACAAGGCGCTTTTCTTACATCACAGTGGCAGTGGCATCGTGAGAAGTATATATGTACAATTAGAACATATGAACAAGACATAGAACATTGAATATGTATCCATGTACAGAATATGTCTTTCTTCTCATGTAGTTATGTCCCAGTCTGCCAGCTACATCTCTACAAAATCTAAGTAGGAGGTTCACTGATGTCACTTTTAAAGGGGGTTTTCTGAGTTAAAAATATTGATGACCTGTCCTAAGGTTTTCAATACCAGATCACAAAGGGTTTGGCACCCAACACCCCACCGATCAGCTATATAGGCAGATCTTTTCTCTATATGGTGGTGGGACAGAGTCAAATAAATGATAGCTGATCTGTAGTAACCTGGTCTGACCACTACACAGAGAATGGAGCTGTCAACCTCTCTGAGAACAACTGATCGGTGGGGGTGTTGGACCCTCACCAATCTGGTATTGATTACCTATCCTTAGGACAGGCTCTCAATATTGTTAGCCTGGAAAACCTCTTTACCTATGTTACCCAGCATTCATTGCTTTACATTAAAAAAAGAGGGTAAGAAAAATTGGTACATTAGAATAAAGGCAAATAAACATGCAGTCACCAATAGCCGACCGTGGTTGACATCGGAAAGTATCTCATCGACAAATCTGCACAAGTAGAATAAATAGATACCAGGTGTATCCAGACTTTGGGTGACCAGGTGACAGAAGCAACAGCACCATGAGATTGAATATGGCTGGAGACGGTCAGACAACTCACAAGCTGATATTTTACAAGCTGAAGCAGAAATCTGAAGCATAAAAGTCTTACAAAAGGGAGACTGCTCACAGTGACGGCACACAAAAATTCAGAATCTCGTTATTTTTTGCCTAGAGATATGCTGTAAGGGGTTTTTCCAAAATCAGAATTTTGATGGCCTGCTAGGATTGGCCAAGCAACACAACCCCTTCTGAACAGCCGATCAGTAACTCTTGAAAAACCCCCATCAATCTAAAGTTGATGACTTGTCCTAATGATTCACCTCCTCCACCAATTCCAGCTCTTAACATCGCATAATAGGTGTCGCTCCACTGATTTTGGAACAGTTGTAATTTTTCCTCTAGCCCCCACCATTCCCGAGCAATAAGTGTTGTTAGTTTCTGATACGTTATTTAGGTTTTGTACTATCAAGTGGGTGGTGACAGGCAATAGGACGCAAGAGGTGCGATTATGTAGCATATCTGGCACCAAAACGAAGTGCTCTTGTTGCTCAGGAACGGTGGAGACTAAAGAATCCAACTGCACTCGAAACAGTGGAGTGGTGCCTATTAATATATTCTAAGAACTGGAATTGATGGAGGTGGCAAAAGGTCCTCTTTAAGTGAAAAAATGTTCTATCACTATCGTTTCCTACCCTGAAACAGGCCCAAGACCAAAATCCAAGGTTGTAATAAAGCCAGCCATATATGAGAGAAAAGACACCTGAACCCAGTATCTATAGGATCACCAATTACATATCTATGAGAAGTTGATGACTGTATAGGGGGAGGAGGATTGAGCACATTGGATTTCAAGGGATCAGGCATGTTGTCAACATTGCAAGTGTCGATATTGTTTTGGAGTCATTAAATCAGTATTAAGGTGATTTCATCTATTCCTCTTTGTAAGTAGAATTCAATTCAAGTAAAGGGAGCCAAAGTACACCACCAGACAGTGTTCTGGTCAGGTATGGTGCTTTTTCTTGTAAAAAACATACATCGACTTTTCACTATTTCCAGACAATTCCTTTAAAGGGGTATTCCCATCTCAATTTGTTTGCCTTTTATGAGATTAGTCTTCCCATTGATTCCTTGGTCCCCATCCTGTATCTGAAAACAGGCCGGAGGATGAGTTGTTGTTGTGCTGTGTGCTGTTATGTACCACTCTGTGATCAAGATAATCAGGTCAGCTAATTGCACTTTGCTGATAAAGTTTCGGACAGTGTCTGTTATCTGTCTATGTAAACACAAACATAACATTGAGTTTACTGCTAGAACAGAGCATGATAAGTGTTCTGTACAAGCCTGTGTAATGCAATATACATTTACTGTACATATTATTTGATCTGTATTATTATAGATTTCTAGTAATGATAATAAATAATCTCTCATGGTAAAGACAATGTCTATATCTACTGAGGTAATTCATATTGAGTTGTCCATGAAACAAACAAAGCCGCCCACCAACTTGCTGAAGAATACAGGAAGTGAGAAGAAGAAACAGTAGGCAGAACTGCTGAGAGAAGGAGATAGGAAAACCCCTCTAAGGCTAGATTTGTACAATCGTAGTGTTTTTTTACTGTTCACAAATAATAATCCACAAAAAAAATCTAAGCGTGTCACGTATCCACAAATAGACTTGTATGATCCCCTACAACTGTCTGTGCCGCAAATGCAGACAAAAATAGAACATGCTTGATAATTTATGGCCCTTGTATACAGCAGCGACACACGGCCACAAAAAATCTGGTTGTGTGTATGAGCCTTTAGAAAAAAAATGGGTCCATACTTTGATTTGCCAAATTTACGGTCGTGAGCAGGAGGTCTAAGACAGAGATGGCTGTATCAGAGAACTTCCTATTCATTGGCCCTGTGGTCCTATATTGAGTCTTAGTCCCCAGATGGTAAGAACTTTCCTATTTTTTAAAAATTTACGGGTTATCTTTAAGGATAAGCTGTCAATGGAGCAAAGCTGCAATAATAATTCCCGCTATACAGGGTACAAAGCCATCTGCTTCCAGATCCATGCACTGTATAGTACAGAAACTACGCACACTTCCGAACTGCTGATCTGTATGGGGGCCGGCTGTCAGCCTCCCCACCAATTAGATATTTATGGCCTATACTAAAGATAGGCCATAAATAAATGAAATTAAGGACACCCCCTTTAACATACCATCTTACATACTGTACATATAAATATACAGAGCACCCCAAATTCAGTCCATAGATGTTGTTCAAGAGAAGAAGTAATACAAAAAAAAAGTCACTTTAATAATAAATGGTAAAGAAGGCCAGAAAGAGAATACATGTCAGCGCTGAACTGATAGGAATGATAATAGTACATTTTGTTTCAGCTCACGACATGGCCACCTCCACCATACTCAGGCACTGGGGCCAAGGAACATAAAGAAAAGAAGATCTAATAGAGAATACATCACATATATACAGAACCATAACCTAAAAGGGAAACATATGGAAATCCAAAGTGCTGCGGAACGTGGAACGGGGAGACAGCACAAGCAATACACAGACATAATGTATGATAACTAAGACATACAAGAATATTACAATGTGATAAAACTTATGCCTGGTCCACATCTGTGTTGGGTAATCCGTTCGGAGAGTCCGCATGGGGACCCCACTTAACGGAATACCGAACATATTGACAAGAGGTGAGCAGTGAAAGCCAACGGACCCCATAGACTATAATGGGGTCCATGTGCTTTCCGCGCGTTGCCTGCACGAGTCATGCGGACATGAAAGTAGATCACAAAGTACTTTTCAGTCCGCATGTTATGTGTGGACACCGTGCAGAAAGCACACAGACCCCATTATAGTCTATGGGGTCGGAGTGCTCTCATAAACTCTCCGCTTGCAAATGCATTCGGTATTCTGTTCAGGGGGGTTCCCATGCGGACTCCCCAAATGGATTACCAAGCACAGATGTGAACCAGACCTTAGATTTATCATGGTAGAGAAAGATTGAATTCAGAAGTGATAAAAAGAAATTTTATTGTGTTCATAGTAAAATATGTACAATTTAGAGATAAAGTTTGTGAACCCCTAAGAGTGAAATGGCTACGTGTATAAATGGCTCCTAAAATGTGATGACCCACCTGTGAAACCACCTAGGGGCTGGAAAAACCTCTTGAGACTAGGCCCCACTTCTTGTATACGCAGTGTAGCTGTGATTGTACGGCACGGACAGCACATGGAGGTTCCCCGTGTACTGCTCATGCACTGGCCACGCTTCCGCAACGCCAATTATTGGGGTAAGTGAGCACGGTTGCAAAACCCGAAAGAAATAGGACCTGTTCTGAGTTTTGTGGCATGGACTCTCGGTCTACACATGGATCTGCGGTATATGCGGTAGTATATATGGGCCCATAGAAATGAATTGGTCAGTGTGCTATCTGTTAAAAACCCTTAACTATCACACGGTCGTGTACACGGGGCCTAAGACTGTATTTTTATTTTGCAGGTAACAAACATGGCTGCTATTTATGAAACAACCCTAGTACACCAAGCCTACACAAATTCAATGAATGGCTAACTGATCACACAATGCTAAACATGCCATATGGCCCAATAATAGGGGATCCCAGAAGCCCATGAAAAAATAGTTGTTAATTCTTAGGCCTCGTTCACATCTGCATTGGTAATCTGTTCGGAGGAGTCTGCATGGGGACCTACCCAAAAGGAATACCAAACACACTGACAAGCCATAGACTATAATGGGGTCCATGTGCTTTCCACAAGGTCTCTGCACGAGTCCAGCGGACATGAAAGTAGATCATGAAGTACTTTTCTGTCTGTATGTCCCTTTAAAGTCTATGGGGTCTGTGTGCTCTCTTAAGCTCTCCGCTTGCCAATGCGTTTGGGGGTTTCGGGGGTGGTGGGGGGTCCCCATGAGGTCTCCCCAAACGGATTACCCGGGCTTATTCAAACATTTCCAGGAGGGGAACAGAGGAACAGCACATCAAGAGGAGCTAAGAAAAGGTTCATGGGAAAAAGTATTACCAATTACAGACATTGAAATTTAGCACCATATAATCTCCCTGGCACTATAGGATGAGGGTCAGAGTCAGTGCCAACATGCCAGTTAGAGATGGGCGAACCGCTTTGTTACAAGCCATGTCAGGCCCAAATATCCCAAATTGTTTGTTGATCCATCTCTTACAAAGTAAAATGGCCACTTTGACAAGCATTGCAGTACATTATTGTACTCTGGGGTCTCCTCAGAGACAGAAAGAGCATCGGACGTCCAGGACAAATCAGGAGCCCAAGCCACCGAAACACGAAAGTAATCTTAGGAGGCTCGCTCGTCTGTAGTGCCACCACACATAACCTAACTGATAAGCTCTGAGACCCTTAAACAATATGCACATATGTACAAGAAGCAGAGTAAGGGTTCATTCACACGGAGGAAAATGGTGAGGAATTTGGTGTGGAATTTCACCGCTGAAAAAAAGCCTCCCATTGACTTCAATGGGTTCCTTTTTCTGCTGCCATTCAGTCCTGCAAGCAGCGCTTTTCCTCTTCAAATTTTTTGCCACATTCGGCCGGAATCCAGGCGGGTATAACTGCTTTTATAAGCCAATTCAGTTTTTGTTCGAGGGGGGTCTCCAAGTGCTCCCTACGAACGGATACCTGAACAAGTGTGAACTTAGCGTCAGCAGTAAATAAAAACATGACAAAGGGTTGGATAGTCTTGAAGTGTGAAATTCCACCTCAAGTTCCTTTTCACTTTCCGTCATGTGAACATACCCTAAAGACAGACGATGGGCTGCCAGGCGCTGCTTATGTGCCCTAGGGGACACAGGAACAGGCAGGCAAAAGTGTTTTTTTTAGGTTTCCTCAGCAGTAATCCTTGAGTGAGGGTCTATAGGCCCACCTGGATGATCCACAGCTGTAATGGACCAATGTTCTGCAGTCACATAATACAACTGATTTTTAATTTTTTTTTACTTTGGTCAAGAAAAACCATGGCAACACAAAAAGCATCATCCCCAATGGGAGCGCTCGTAAACGCCGCTGTTACGAGCGCTCCCATTGAAGTGAATGGGAAGTGTTTGGCAGTCTGCCGTAACGCCGGCATGTACGGCTGTGATACACGCTTGGCGTTACTCCGTGTGAATGACCCCTTAGGCTGTGTATGGTAAGTGGAGTGGTGCGAATGGGTTTTGTCTGTAGCTGGGAGGAAGCTTGCTGCTGAAGAAACCGCCCCCATTACTCTCTCTGCAGTGGACACTGAGCACATGTTCTACACGTCTACAAGATTTCTTTTCAGGATCTTCTGTATTTACTCCATGCATATTTTGTGTCTGTTTGCATTTAACCATGTGCACAGTCATTGTGCTAGCCGTAAAAAAAACCATTCATTTCTATGGCCCCATACACACGTCCGTGTATTTTCACTGTCCAGTGTATGGGACCATGAGCAAAACTCAGGACAGGTCCTATTTTGCGGGTTGTGCTCACTGGCCCCAATGAAGGGAGCTGGGAAAGCAGGGCCGATGCTAGATGACATGGGTCGCGTGCATGTCGCCTTAGGCTGGGTTTTCATGTAGTGGATATAAAATATAAAGAGCTTTAAACCACATTGCCATGTTGGTGAATTTTTGGATCACATCCCGATTCCCGGCACCCACCCCAACCAGTTAGTTAGGACTGGAGCAAGAAATTATTCAAAAAGGGTTCATAAACATTTTCTCAAAATTGTACATGAACATTTTTTATTTGACATTGGTAGCATCAGATGGGACTGGATCAGAATTTCTAGAAACAATAGTCTGAGGATTGTAGCTTTCTGACAAGCACCATGAACCCCACTGATGCCAATGCACCTTCTGACAACTTCTTTGTGACATGTCAGGAGATACAAAAAATTCACAAAGTACCTTCTATGAAATAAAAATTTCAGTGAGGTCTCATATAAGTCATCTCCTACCCATCCATCACTTCTCCAAACCAACCACCTCAACAATAAAAAATAGCATAGGCCTAAGCAGGCAACCGACAACCCGTTCACCCCCAGCCAGTACTTGCTCCTCTTGGTTGTCAGGCTTTAATATCATCCTCCAGTCTCCATGTCTAGTAGACGTAACTGAAGACATTGGATGGGCCCAAGACCAGGAGCCAGGCAACCAAGGAAATGTCAAATTTGCTACTGACTGCAAACTTTTTGAATTTGTATTAAAGTCTTTGGTGGCCACTAAAAGGTCACATTGGACTAGCGGAATATTACTAAATACACCATTGCCTTAAGATCAAACAAAGGTTCTGACTGCGGATACAAATGGAGCCCCACTGTGCATGCAATAAACCAAGGGTCCTACAGTCCCATCGTTCTCCACCGCCCCTTCGCCGTCTTTACAAAGGGACAATGTCTTGTCAATTTATTCACACATTTCCAGGAGGAATAAAAGAGGAATAAGAAAAAAAAATCACAGTTTTTAGATTCTATGGAATTATTTTCTGAGAAGTGCAGGGACAGGTCCTCTTTAACGGGCAGGCAATAGGTACAAAAGCAAGTGCAACCAGCAACGCTATAGGCGAATCCAAAGGAACGGTCCAACTGGTAACCCATTAAGTATATCTGCCCCTTTAAGAATCCCACAAGGCTTATAAAAAACTGTGCAGACGGATAACAAACATTACCGAGGAAGTGTGCTCTCCTATGAAAGACGCTAATATTGCATATCTTCAAAAACAGCAAAATCTAAGGAAATTGGGTTGAAAGTTTTTACTTTTTTTGTTCCTTTTCTTCTATTTTTTTTTTAAGCAATTCTCACTTTGGTAAATCCAGACTGCAACAAACATGAGGCTCAGTGCATGGTGTACCCCAAGGAGTTAATCTACAGCAACGCATTCCCTTTAGAACAATGCACTTTAAGAAATGTACAGCATTTTACAAGAAAACATTAAAAAAAAAAAAAAAAATTAAGGTAAGAAATTCGGGAATGACACAGAAGAAATCCGCAGAGGAGGAAGCTAAGCTTAAAAAGAGTTTAAAACCGGACCGGCGGGAACAGAACCGATGTCAGACCCAACGACTGTTAAATGGGTGAAGGGTGATGTCATCTGTACATTGTGCAGACTAATCCTCCTGACTCCTCAGTCACCGCCATCCTGGAATGGAGTCGGGAGCGGCGAGGACACCAGGTCTTAGTATAATGGCACAGTCTATGTCCTGGAAAGCTGGTTGAGCCAGACAAGGCTACAACATGTCCTAAGAGAGATGGAGCCTTCAGCAGGGTGCTGGAACGCTATAGAAATCCAAAAAACTCTCCCGGACGTTAAGTTGGCAGGGGGTCATCATCTCCTTTACTGCACTTACATTTGCAGCACAAGACAAATGGTGTGGCCAGTAAAAGGAAAGGTGAGGCTACTAGAAGTAGGAGGCCGAATCCTGCAAATATGCCAACGACCTGTGAAGGAAAGAAATACACATTATTAGAATGGAGAATGGATATGGCACGATGTGTTCTATGTGAAATCATCTATCTCCTAGTCTACTTCTATACACAGATCAGTGCAGAGGCTGCTGTGAATACAGGGCAGATGTGAACTGAGACTTAGGATACAAATAACATTTGCCACTATAACTATACACAGTCCAGTCATATTAATGTGACCACCGCCTACTTTTGACGTCAACGTTAAATAATCAGTGGCAGAAGGCACGTGTCATCATCCATCTGGGTGCACTCATCATTGTGGAAGGCACGATGGATCAACACAAGTATGCATCTATCCTTGTGGACCACGTTCACCCCTACATGCAAATTGTTTTTCCTCTGGATGATGGCATCTACCAGCAGGACAATGTGACGTGTCATAAAGCTTGCAGTGTACATGTGTGATTCGAAGAGCACCAGGATGAGTTTACCGTACTCCCTTGGCCAGCAAATTCCCCGGACTTGCACCCAATCTGTGGGACAACCTCGATCGGGTTGTTCGCGCCATAGATACTCAACCGCGTAACCTAGCGCAGCTGGCCACGGCACTGGAGTCAGCATGGCTCAACATCCCAGTGACATCATCACAGCATCCCCTCTCTTCCTGCACGTCTCGCAGCGGTCCGCTCTGCCAAAGGGGGTTATTCTGGATTTTGACAGGTGGTCACATTAATGTAACTGGACTGTGTATTATATAATAAACTATTATTTGCTTATTTTGCAGCTTCCGGTTTTGGAACATTCCAGTCTATTGTGATGTTCTCTATTAGAAACAAGCTGTGGATTATTAGAATTTCTGCATCATAAAATATGAAATTAAATGAATTTTACTCTACTATGTTTACTATATGTATATAGCAAGTTTCCTGAAATTTTATTATTTTCTTCTGCTCAAAGGAAAAATTTCAGTATAAATTTTTGCAGTGTAAGAAACATTAAAGACTTAGAAATCGTTTTGCAAAAGTCATACAAGTTTTACACATATACAGTATAATATTAAATTTATATACGGTATATATATATATATATATATATATATATATATATATATATATATATTTTAATATGGAATATAATAATAATAATAATAATAATAATAATAATAATAATATACGCTATGTCTATACATCATCAATTGCAGTATCATCAAGCTTACTAACCATATTTACTGCTGTTTTACCACCAGGGGGCAGCAGTTACACACAAAGTGACAGCTATGCACTCAGATACAGTATGGAATCAGGCAAAGCTGCATAGTAAAGAATAAGACGTTTAAAGGGGTTGTTCAAGACTTTATATTAATGGCCTATCCTAAGGGTCACCCTTAATGGGAGCTGAGCTACAGCATGGCCGCTACACAATTACAAAAACATCTGCTTCCAGCTCTGTACAATATGTAAGTATCCGCTGATCAGTGTGGGTGCCGGGTGTCAGGACCCATTTGATCTGAAATTGATGACTTATGTTAAGGATAGGTTATCAATATAAAGTCTTGGAGAACCCCTTTAATACGTCTTATATTAAAAAAAGGGCAGTATACTGTATAATAATAAGCATGAAACAAGCGCACATACATGACTGTATCTGTAGCATTAATGTGGTTGTCTGTTATGGACACCTATCCCCGAGCCACAGGATATGATACGTGTCTGATCATAGGGGACCCAATTGCCAGATCCTCCAATGCTCAGGAGGACGGGGGACCACAAGCACACAAATGCTCTATTCACAAGCAGGTCTTAGGGGCACTTTCGGCCCTCTGTCATCCTGATCACTGGTGGACCCAGCAATCGGACACTTATTCCTTGGGTAAGTGTCCATAATGTGACAATTAAGTGTTGGGTATTTTGCGTTCTTCCATGGAAGATTTACTGTAATAGGGCTGAATGCAGTGAAGATATCTGCCTGTCCAGGAGAGGGCAGTATAGCAAACAGTTGGGCCTTGTGCTTGTGTACATTACCATAGAATGGCTTTGTGCTGTTCTTCTGGAGTACTATGGCATAAATGGAAGAAGTTCTGAATTTGATGGGACAATCCAATCCCATAAACCAGATGACATAGGGACAGCTTAGGCAGACTTGCCCCAAAAGCGAGACACTGCTCAAGGTGGAGCTTACATGTCCCAATTTTGGATATTTATATGTTGTTAAAAATGCCGTGGCCTTTATGTGAGTTAATGCGTGCACTGTTTTTTTTCACATGGATTTATACAGAATCTGAAAAAAAGCCTGTTCCACTTCATGGTATATAACAAAGTATTCTAGAGCAGGCTACAATGCCACGTGTCTCTGCCATGTGTATGAGGCTCTACCGCCATGTGTACAGGGCACAATGCATTATATAAGTACAGATGGAACAGGCTCAGACTTCAGTATGATAACATGCTGCAGAGTGATATCCCACAACAAAAGCCATAGAAAACCAGGGACAAAAGCCAAGTTAACCCCTTCCCACAACACACTGAATTCTCATTTTCTGTCCTCCATCACTTTTACATTTCTCCTTCCACATGGCTGTATGAAGGTTCGTCTTCTGCAGGACAAACTGATATTGGGAATACTGAAGGGTGTGGAATTGGAAAAAAAGGAGCGCAATTTTAGTGTTTTTCCTACATATTTAATAAGGGAAGAACCGTAGACAAAAGCACAGCAAAAACGCAAGGTAAAACACTGGATTTTGCTGCATTTTTAGCTGCAGTTTGCTACGTGGGGGCTAGGCTGGTGATGTGTCCCAATATGGCAGCGCGGGCTTAGGGCTTGTTCACATCTGCACCCGGGGTCTCTGCTTTCAGGTTTCTGTTTCCTGCCCGAAACTGGGAAGGAGATGGAAACCTGCCCACATTTTTCAAACCCATTCAAATGAATGGGTTCAAAAGTGTCCGGCCGTAAGTGCCGGTGAGCATTTTGTGCTCTCTGCGACTAAACTGTTTTCTTAACCGGACACAGAGTCAGACATGCAGGACTTTGTGTCCGGTTTAAAAAAAAAAAACGGTTTCGCCACGGAGAGCTCGAAACACTCACCGGCGCTCACAGCCGGACACGGTCAGACAAGTTTCCGTCTTCTGCCTGCAGAACGGAGACCGGACACTGGTGTGAACCCAGTCTAAGATGTTGTAATTGCAAACGGCCATGGCATCTACGCAGTTGACAGCCATGATCAGTGCTGTCACTATTCATGCTGCATAATACAGCCAGTACTCACAGAAGTACATGTACATGAAATGTCAGGAAGAGGTTAAAGCTTGCTGCATATGTTTAAAGGACTTGTCCAGTTTCATCAAATAAATGTGAATAGAATTTCCCAATATACTTTCTGTACCAATTCCTTGCAGTTTTCTAGATTTCTGCTTGCTGTCATTCATTCTGCTTACTTCCAGTGGATATACATCGGTCCATGGTCATGTGATGTAGTTAATGGTCATGTGATATACAGTCCATGTTCATGTGATGTACAGTCCATAGTCATATGATGGTCATGTAGTCCATGGTCATATGAAGTACAGTCCATGGTCATGTGATCTACCGTCCATGGTTATGTGATACACAATCCATGGTCATGTAATGTACAGGTCCTGGACATGACCATGGACTGATTTTTATCCACTGCAAGTAAACAAAGAGTTACAGAAAGTAAAGAGTTAGAAACTTGTGAGAAATTGATACAGAAAGTAATTTGGAAAATTGTAGAACTTTTCATTTTACACACAATAACATTTTTGCACAAACTGGAAAACCCCTTTACATTAACAGTCATGTTAAACTTTCCTACATCTGCAGTTGCCTGCTGACACCGCACTTCTGCTTCTAAGTTTCCAATGACTTGACTAAACATCTTTTTAATAAATCAGCTGTAAGATTCCCACCTACCTGTGTCCTGTGCCATATAACGGATGCCCTGGAATGACCTAACTTGTTCCGACACGGCCCCTTATCGTAATGTATAAGCAGGAAATCGTCCTGGTAAAGCAGAAATGCAGAGAGAGAGCAGATATCAAGGTCAATGATAAATTATTAACACAGGGATTCAGCACTTTTCAGGTCTCATTCACACAGCAGTATTTAGCATCAGTATTTGTAAAGCAGAATGACAGGTGGACTACATGGAGAAAGTGTGATGGGAAGATTGGCAGCTCCCTCTTCGGTGTTTCGGACTCTCTCCTAAATTTGGCTTACAAATACAAATGCTAAACACCATAGGTTTTATCCACAAGTGCACCATTCATTTCTATGGTCCCATACACATGTGCACAGTTTTTATGGCCGGGTGTTTGGGCCGTAAAAAAAGGGCTGCAAATTATGAAGTGTAGGGGGTCATACAAGTCTGTTTGCAGATCAGTGATGATATACGGACTCTATTCGTCTGCAGGAGGCCTAAAACTGTATTTGTTATCTCAAGGATACCTGGAAAAAGGAAGCAAAGTCTCATTTAGGAACAGAAAACGCTCCAAAAAATGCAGCAAGGTCCAAAAACCGATTCCCATTTTTTTTTTTCCAGACCAAAATAAACAAGGCGGTTTTCACATGTGAACTAGCCCAAAGAAAGCTAAAAATAACACAAATAAAATCCGTCCCCAATATTGTCAGTCTGCTGAATTTTCTGCATGGTCCTGACGCCAGTAGTCTTACCGAAATCCAGCAGAGGACAAGGGTATTAATCTCTTCCTGGTCTACTCCATCTTCATCTGGAGAGAGTCTTGAGGGAGGGGCTTATCCATGAGGTAGGGCTTAATGGGAGACCTCCCTCAAGTTTATTAGACTGCTACCACCGTGTTACAAAGTAAATTAGTTATAAATATCATATCTTTGTTATGTATGTTTGGGAAGGTCTGTCCTAATGCAATAGGGCACGGCAAGGACAAGTCTGTTGCAGCCTGTTACAAGACTGAGGAATTGAGGGATACATGGCTGATCTCATGAGACACACAGAAGAAAAAGTTCTCTACATATTTCTCACTTTTAAATATATTATGACATATTAGTCAAGCTCTGAGTGTTGTCTCAGTGTCCAATCCAGAGCTGAGGCAGGGTATTAACTCCTAGCACTGAGACTTATCACCAGTCTGTGATTACTTTAGCTTTCTGGCTCTGTGTTCTTAGAACTTATCCTGTTTTCTACTGATTCCTCAATTACTGATTTTGCCTTACTTTCAGTTATCCTATTTCTTGCTGATTTGGCTTTATCCATAACCTCCTGGAATCGACCCTGGTCTGAAATCTGCTGTTTGTTATTTCATACTCTCCTACTTTTGACTCGGCATGTGTTTTACTCTTTTTGCTCACTATAGGGTTTCTGCTTTGGTCCTTGGTCTGCACCTATTACCTTGCACTTTATCCTGGGATTGCAAACTAGGTGCTGAAATCGCCAGGTCCTTCCTGCCTTATGGTGGGCTCTGATGAAAACCTCAGGGTTTCTCGGAGCAAGTGTTAGATTTTAGATTACTTTATATGACCACATAAATGCCTTTTATGTGTATAGTCATAGATAGTTGCAAAAAGGTGGTCTAATTATCTTTGAGGTATCTTGTGAGTTGCTCCACTTTAACCAGTGATATCTCTAAATCCATGGGGGCTACAGACATAATCTTGGTCTTAAAGCCAATATCACGGCTGTAGCCCCTACAGCTCCAGAGTTAGTGCCATATAAAGTTTTTGTGCCAATGAACAAGCTCTACTTGGGGTGAACTGTAATACACTTAGCTCGAGCCCCGAGTCCTGTTTGTCCAGAACTATAGCTGGATTAGGCTGTGTTCACACAGAATAATGCGCCGCTCATTCTGACACGTAAACACGTGTCAGAGTGAGTGCAGTGAAACTGAATCCCATTGACTTCAATGGGTTTGGTCTTACACGTGCTACCCATTGATCTCAATGGGAGGCTTTTTTAACTATTGCTTTCAATGTAATACGCGCATTACTCCGTGTGAACGCAGCCTTAAAGGGGATATCCAGTGAGTAATAAAGCTTGTCAGTACATTCCCTGCACCAGTTAAGTTTTATTACTAGTATACACTCCTATCGCCCCCGAGCCCTAAAGTTACCTGCTGACACTCCAACTCTCGATCAGATAACCAACTCCACTCTGCACAAAAGGCCTGTGTCCCGATCAGAGGGGAGACGATGAGGTCATGAAGGGTCAGAGCCACTGCAGAGGGTCAAGAGTTCCGGCCTCCCCAGCTGCCATCTGGGGTTCTGGCGTGTATATTAGTAATAAAGCTTAACAAGTGCAGGGAATGCACCGCTACACTCCTTTAACGTTTCCAAATAACTCCTTTAAAGTGGACTTGTCTCCTCTCCTGACATCTCTGTTTTATTAAATATATGTATACCTTTGATAACAATTCTGGTGCATCTTCACTTAGAATTCTACATTGTGCTGTTCCTCTGTTATTCTTCCAATAAAATCAAAGCATAAATTGACAGCTGTGTGTTACAATCCTCCCTGACACCCCCACTCATCAGCTGGTCACCTGACCTAAGACAGTGAACTACAGTTGGAAACATAGCGCCATTCCCTGTATAGTGGTCAAGATGGGTTACTGCAGCTTAATTCCTATTTGCACACACCACATTATTATTCACATGGGTGTTCATTGTATACTCACATCGAGTGACTCTAGGCAGTACCAGCAGAATGCGTGCTTGCAGTTCTTACACATCATTTGGGCACATCCTTCATCTCTTTCTATGTAGACTTTACATTTAGGGCACCGTTTGATTGGAACGTCGTCTTCTACCATTTTTAATGCAGAACTGAAGAGACAAAAATAATGTCAGGGTCAAGGGCCCGGTAGTGACTGCAATTGCTGCAACCCCTATGGCTACATCACTGTATACCGTACATTATCCAAATATTGCGACATCACTGTGTACATTATCTCAATATTGCGACATCACTGTGTCCATCAGGCATGTCAAACATGCGGCCCTTTACAGGCATATCTGCGGCCCGCAGAAAAGTCTCAAACTTTGTCCCTAAACTTTAGAGACAGAGTTTGAGACTTTTGTGCGGGCCGCAGATATACAAGGAAAGTGAGCGTTGGATTGGGGCGGCCCTGCTGGACGCAGCACTGCTCCAGCGGCCGCCCCTCACCCTTCGCAGAGAGCAGGTCTCCCTGCCTGCTCTCTGCCTGCTCCGCTCCACCCCCTCCTCCCTCCGCTCCGCCCCCTCCTCCCCACACGCCAGGTGACGTGGCCACGAAATCAGGCCCGCACCCGACGTGTGCCTGCGTCCTACGCAGTCTCACAAGACCGCTGCGCAGGCTGAAGAGCAGAAGCAGGTAAGCTTCTGCAGAAGAAATTGTGATTTTTCAAGTATTTAACCCCTACGGATAGGGGATAAATACTAGATTTATGATGGGGGGGGCTGGAGTGCTGGGGAAGGGTCGGGGTGCTGGGGGAGGGGGGCTTTTTGATGTCTGTCTGGCCCTTCCTTGGGCTTTAGGACTGTTTTTTTTCTCACCCACCTTGTAATTCTTTCACTTGGGGGTTAATTGGAGCATTACAATCTGTAGTGCTCCTATTAACCCCAAAGTGCAAGAATTGGGTGGGAAAAAATAGTCCTCAGGCCCAAGGAAGGGCCAGACATCCAGAAGCCCCCCCCCCAGCACTCCAACCCTTCCCCAGCACTCCAACACAATAATGGTGTCTTTAACTGAGGTGCCATTTTACCGGCAATCGCAGGCACCGGAGCAAGATTAGGGGCCTGCGTGCATTTTTATGGCAGCCGGGAGCCTTGAGAGGCTCCAGCCTGTCATTCTATACTTTCTATTGTAGGCTACTCTATGTAGCCTGCAATAGAAATGCCGGATTTTTGCGATGCATGGTATTAGTGATCAGTCCCTAGGCCCTAGCCATTAGCTGCTGTGTGCGGCCCTCGCAGCAACCTCTTGTTAGTCATGTGGCCCTCGGGGTACCCTGAGTTTGACATGCCTGGTGTACATTATCTCATAATTGTGACATCACTATGTGCATGTTCCTACTATTGTGATATCCCTGTATATATTATCCTACTACTGTGACATCACTGTGTACATTGTCCTACTATTATGACATCACTGTGTGTATTATCTCACTATTATGACATCACTGTGTGTATTATCCCACTACTATGACATCACTGTGTGCATTATTCCACTACTGTGACATCACTATATAACTGTGATGTCTCTTAATAATTTTGATGCATCTTGAGTGTAAGTGACGCATCTTACGTAAGTAATCACAAACGTATTGGCCCATGCCATGCCCATCTGTTCAGAAAGTGAAACTTACAAAGGTGCAATTTTGGGGGCAAATCTATAGTCCACCAAATACCGCAACTTTTTTTTTCTTTGTAGCTTCCCTTTTAATGAGTGTGCCCCGATACCTTGATTCTCCTGGGAGGAAAGTGATTGGCATATTTTCTTGGCAGCCTTGTCCTGGGTGCCAGTTAGCCTTGCAGGATGAGCAGAACTCTATATCACACGATGTGCATTGTACCAGCTGTGGATTCTGGGGCCCTTTCTCTTGTAATTTGCAAACTGCTTGGCACGATGATGATGGACACCAAGTCCTACATGGATCCAGGAGGACTTCTAAAAGAAAGAAAAAAAAAGCTAAGTTATTTACTGCAATATATATAAATCTGCATATTTCTTAAAGCTTAGTAGTATATAGGATGTACCTGAGGCTGGGTTCAAATCTGCCCTGGACTCTCCATCAATCGGGTCTGCGGTGGGATCCAAACAACTGAGAGCCGGAACGCTAAAACAGTTACCGGCGGTCCCTATTATCTATAATAGGGTCCACTGTTTTCATACTGAAGCTAGTGGAGAGAAAAGTCCTCCGTGCAGGACTTTTCTCTCCGCCAATTTCTGGCGGTTTCTGCTTGCGGAGCTCCAGCGGACCCTGGTACAACACTATTGTTTGGGGTGGTCACTTCCCCCTACGTACTTGTATACACAGTCCGTGATCATCATTTATGGTAAGTAGAGGAGTCCTCACATAAATGAATTAACCTTTAAAATGCTGATGGAGACGATATAACTCCCTGAAAGGTTTGTTACTAAATCAATGACATGAGGATGAAAGGACAGGCTGCACAATCTGGGCCCGGCTGGTAATTAAGGAGATAGCTTTAGATGCTTTTGATTTTCTAATCTTTGATCTGAACCAAGCTGGAAGGACAATAATAGAAACCCTTCTGCGAGGGAGCATTGCTTCAATTATTCATGGCGTCTAAGCTTAAGTACAATACATATTATGCAGCATGGCGAGGAGTTTTCACATGATAGGACACCTATTAAAGGTAGAGGCACACTACCGGTCCAAGCATGCCTTACAGATCTCATCAAAGAGGCCAAAACCACTGCTCATTGCCCCTTAACATTGTCTTACTGCCATTAGCATAAACCCAAAGGTTTAGGATATCGCTCTTATTGGTGCAGTTTGCTTCATTATACATTAATTAGGTACTAAACTGTCTGGTGGTTAGTCTTTGCCTGTAGCAAACAGCCTAATTAGCATATTGGATACTGAAACTAAGAGTACTGATTTATCAACAATGGTGGAGACTAGAAAAAAATTCCAACTATACCAGAATCAGTGGAGTGGAGCTTATTAAAAAATACAAAAAGTTGGAATTGGGGTGAAAGGTTCTTTCTTAAAGGAGTTGTCCATAATTATTTATTTACTAGCTGGTACCCGCGACTTCGTCTGCGGTGATTGTAGAAGTGGGTAAATACAGGCGCGGGTAAGGTTTTAGTAATGTGTAAAAGGTCTGAGATATGAAATGTAACTTTGTATCTTGTTTTTGCTGTAATCCAGAGAACACATGAGACTTTTGTGTTGAATGTAATTTGTATTTCAGCTGCTATACGGTGTTGGTATAAACTGTACATAGTGTGTTTGGGACAGAGGTATTTCAAGTCAATATACTTTGATATACGACATTGTATGATTTGTTATTTTCCGCCAGTACATGTAAGTTTTGGGCACAGGATACTCTTGAGCAAGCAACATAAAGTTGTCCATGTGAGAAGCCTGGTGTGGCCAAATGTATTCCTGCTACTTTCAGTGTTTGTCCTTGGGATTTATTAATGGTCATTGCAAAAGCCAACTTAAGGGGGAATTGTAGTCGTTTGAATTGTAATGGGAAATTATTTGGTACAAGAAGTTCTTCTGCTTCTCTCTTCTACTCAATTCATTCCTGACTTTGGCTCATAAAACCGCAGCAAAATTTGCAACCAAAACGCTGTGTTAACGCAACGTGGCGCTTCAGCCTTAGGCCTCCTGCACACAAATGGCACGGATATGGTTTTCACTGACCTATAGATTAAAAATAAATTGACAGGGCTGCAAATACGGACAGGTGTAGGAAAGGTATAGGACATACACTCACCGGCCACTTTATTAGGTACACCATGCTAGTAACGGGTTGGACCCCCTTTTGCCTTGAGAACTGCCTCAATTCTTCGTGGCATAGATTCAACAAGGTGCTGGAAGCATTCCTCAGAGATTTTGGTCCATATTGACATGATGGCATCACACAGTTGCCGCAGATTTGTCGGCTGCACATCCATGATGCGAATCTCCCGTTCCACCACATCCCAAAGATGCTCTATTGGATTGAGATCTGGTGACTGTGGAGGCCATTGGAGTACAGTGAACTCATTGTCATGTTCAAGAAACCAGTCTGAGATGATTCCAGCTTTATGACATGGCGCATTATCCTGCTGAAAGTAGCCATCAGATGTTGGGTACATTGTGGTCATAAAGGGATGGACATGGTCAGCAACAATACTCAGGTAGGCTTTGGCGTTGCAACGATGCTCAATTGGTACCAAGAGGACCAAAGAGTGCCAAGAAAATATTCCCCACACCATGACACCACCACCACCAGCCTGAACCGTTGATACAAGGCAGGATGGATCCATGCTTTCATGTTGTTGACGCCAAATTCTGACCCTACCATCCTAATGTCGCAGCAGAAATCGAGACTCATCAGACCAGGCAACGTTTTTCCAATCTTCAATTGTCCAATTTCGATGAGCTTGTGCAAATTGTAGCCTCAGTTTCCTGTTCTTAGCTGAAAGGAGTGGCACCCGGTGTGGTCTTCTGCTGCTGTAGCCCATCTGCCTCAAAGTTCGACGTACTGTGCGTTCAGAGATGCTCTTCTGGCTACCTTGGTTGTAACGGGTGGCTATTTGAGTCACTGTTGCCTTTCTATCAGCTCGAACCAGTCTGGCCATTCTCCTCTGACCTCTGGCATCAACAACGCATTTCCGCCCACAGAACTGCCGCTCACTGGATGTTTTTTCTTTTTCGGACCATTCTCTGTAAACCCTAGAGATGGTTGTGCGTGAAAATCTCAGTAGATCAGCAGTTTCTGAAATACTCAGACCAGCCCTTCTGGCACCAACAACCATGCCACGTTCAAAGGCACTCAAATCACCTTTCTTCCCCATACTGATGCTCGGTTTGAACTGCAGGAGATAGTCTTGACCATGTCTACATGCCTAAATGCACTGAGTTGCCACCATGTGATTGGCTGATTAGAAATTAAGTGTTAACGAGCAGTTGGACAGGTGTACCTAATAAAGTGGCCGGTGAGTGTATATAGGACCTGCTCTATATTTTACAGCTCAATTTGTCCCGGACACACAGCCGCAAAAACAGGATCTATGTGTATGGGCCCATTGACATGTACAGGACCATAGTTTTATCCACAATTGTAGATAAAAGTCTGGCCCTGTGTATCACAGTTTAGTAACTCCATGCGCCTCTTATTAATAGCAATTAACCCCATCATGTCCCTCACATTAACCCTTGTGTAAGAGTTACTGATATGTGAGAGACTTGGAGGTAATAATTAAGTATCTTCATTATTGAGGTCTTTTATTAGTACCTCCATATGTCTCACATATTAGTAACCTTTATATGGGGCACACAGGGGTTAATATGAGGGACATGATGGGGTTTATTCCTATTAATGTGAGGCACATGGAGTTACTAACACTAAACTAATAACCCCAAATGCCTGACATTAATGAGAATAGGAACTAAAGGAAGGGACCTGTGTGCTTGTTACTTTCACTTTGCTAGCAGCTTCCTCTCCTCCTCGGGGAACCTTTGCAGGATGCAGACGGCAGGGGCTATCACTATAGCAGGCAGAGACCTGAGCGATTAAGTTCCACCCCCTGGGTTTCCTGCATCCCTCTCATTGGAGGGCAGTGAGAGAAGGGGAGTGTCCTTATGCCTCAGCTCTAGCAGAGCACTGAAGAGACGCTCCGACTTCATGTAACTTGCAGGTCCTGTGCTGCTGGCGTGCCAGTGAAATATGGCAGGAGTGCCACTCTTGGCACGTGTGCCAGGGGTGCTGACCTCTGCTGTAGAGGGTAATATGAATTTTGTGGCTTGCTATGGTCCAAAGTGTGTGAGATTGAAGAGATAGTGATGTGAGTTTGGGTTTTGTGGGGGTCCTGGGAAAAACGTATGCGCACTATTGCGACGAAAAGTAGCCTATTGCGCAATCCAGTGTAGTAACTATGTTTGTGGAAAATTTCAGCCAAATCGGTGGAGCGGGTTTTGCGTGATTGCGGAACAAACATCCAAACAATCCAAACACACAAACCCACAAACATCCAAACTCACAATCTTTCACCTTTATAATATTAATAGGATAGCTTATTCTTATGACGGATTTATTATGGGAGGCCAACAGCCTGCCCCTATACAGATCAGATGGAGGTGCCTTCTTTTGTTCTGTGGGAAGAATTGCCCCCACTATGGCATCTGCCAGCAGCCTACTCCCCTCTCCCCATGTAAAGCACATGCATGCTCGGCCAAGTGTGAGTATGTGAGGGAGAGTGGGGACTGGCAGCTATCTCGGGCGTACAGCTAGAAACACATAGCACTTACCTCTTTCAAACTGCAATTTCTTGTATCTTTGCATTATTTCAGCGGCAACCATGCATTCAATCTAGTGAAAATCAGAAATAAGGTATTATATAAGGGGAATAAGCTACAATCCTGTCTCTG